>NC_142136.1:34202500-34517656 GCF_024610735.1 Ursus americanus | reverse complement strand
AGATCCCCCCAAAATTATATCCAAAATACATTAAGAATGTCTACAACCTGCCATCCGATTTGGAAAAAAAAAAAAAAAAAATTGGCCAAAGGCAATACAAGACAGATCCACAATGATATGCTAGGGCACTCCCTCTACAATGACTAGAAAGAAAGAAATGAAATTTCCAACTATTAGTGAGAAAATGAAGCAACTGAAACTTATAATCACTTTGAAAAACTGTGTGGGAGTTAATTCAAAATTAAATATTCAGTTATCGTATAACTTGGCCATTTCACTGGTAGGTATTTACTGAAGATAATTACAAATATTTGCTTATACAATGCTTTTTGCATGAATGTTGATAAGAGCAGATTTTAACTGGTTCAGAACTGAGGAACCAATGCCTACCTACAGGTATATCCCTACGACAGGATACTACTCAGCAATACGCAGAATGAATAGCAATGTACACAACACGGGTAAATATCATGATGTCGAGGGAAAGAAGACAGACACAAAGAGTATGTATTCATATATGTAAGTCCATTAATGTAAAATTCTGTGAAAGTCAAAGTAATCGTTAGTGACTAATAGCTTGAATATTGGTTTCTTTGGTCCAGGAGTGCAGAGAGGCATGAATTGCAAAGGAACACAAGAAAACCTTTGAAGGTGATGAAAATATTCTGTCTCTTGACTGTGGCAGTGGTTTCAGGATTGTATACATGTATATTCATAAAATCGTACACTTAAAATGGGTAGTTTTTTGTATGTATTTTTTACCAAAATAAAAGACATAGGCTAGATGAATATAAATAAATTGACCTAGGATTATCATAGAACATATTCAAGAAGATCGTCTATAGAAGGCCTAGACTGTGACAGAAGGTGCCAGAAATTGAAAGTGATTAACCAGAGGCTATGTATCACTTGGGTCAGGGAAAAGCAGGTAAGATATCTCTAGAAATGTACAGGTCTGAGAAACAGACTACCATACAGAGAACCAAAGCAAGCTCTCAACAGTAAACGTGAAGAAAAAATCCTTCACTTCTTTATTTTTCTACCCTTCCCTAGATGACGCGGAAGCCCATGTATCCAGCAAATGTCTGGAGAAAAGGGGAGGTCCTGACAGCTACTGAAGAGAAGAATCTGGCAGTGGTCCCTCTTCCACGTGTATGCTTCTTATCTCTTACATGGTAGGAGAGTCATTATATAAGCAAAGTGTAAGGAATCTGAGCTATGAATCCAGTTGAACATTCAGAGGACTCCAACCCCAGCCGTCATCTAATTGAACTCTATAGAAGAGACTCCAGGGACCAGCTGTGCTGTCAAGTCATAAAAGCATGAAAGCTGCTAATAAATTGTTTTAGGTCTTTGTTCTCTTTTCTTGGAAAAAATAAATTTCGAACAGAATTTCTTACCAGGAAGAGGAGTATTTCCATCACAAAAACCAAAAATATGTAGCATTATCTTTGGGACCTTGTCAAGAGCTTAGGCCGAAAAGCCTTCCAGAAGGGTATTAATTATAGATTGAAGGACAGTTAGGAAACTGTTACTGGACTCTGGAAAAAGGGATACATATGTTATATGGTGGCAGAAAATTGGTAAGCTTTGGAAAACAGAAATATAACTAATGAACTAGGGACTTTGGTCAAGGAAATTTTCACTCAGTGTACTGAAACAGCCAACGGAGTTGTTATAGCTGTTTATGATAAGGTATGGTTAGAGAGCCATGAACTAAAGAAGGAGCTGCTCAGTTTCCAGTCATACCCAGAGGAAACATTTCCGAGTCAAAACTCAGCGGGTTCAAAATTAAAGCTGTTTCTCATCCCCGGCCTATCCCAAAAAAGGAACTTCATCTTAAGAAATGACCTCAGCCTGCAAAACCCTTTGTTAATGCATCAAAACCATTTTATGGCAATGCCTAGCGGATCTGCAAAGTGAGACAAAACAATTCCTAAGTATCTTAAGGACACTGTCCCACAAACCCTAATTCTCACCCCAAGGTAAAGAAAGATCTGTCCTCAAAAAAGTTTTCTGGTTATGGTTCCTGTCTAAGTGAGTAGATTAAAATGTAATACACAGGAGACCCAAGAAATGTTAAAGGAATTATACTGCCTTGGTCTGAAAGTGACAGAGACAGTTTAAAAATGAAAAGAGGACCTTTACTGAGGAGTTAAGATGGCGGAGGAGTAGGGGACCCCTTTTTCAGCCGGTCCCCTGAGTCGAGCTGGATAGGTACCAGACCAGCCTAAATAACCACGGAATCAGCCTGAGACGCAGGATGATGCATCTGGATCTCTACAAATGAACATCTCCAGCGCTGAGTATTGAGGTACCAAGAGGGGAGCTGTAAACCGTGCACAGATATCGGAAGATAAACGGAAGGGGGAGGGAGCCGCCGCGTTTGGGCGCCGGGAAGCGGCAGCCACCTGCACGGGGGAGCGGGCGGACTCACAGAGGGCACCCGCGAAACAGCAGACTGAGACCCTGAACCGGGTGCGCGCGCCACCAGGCTTCTCACGAAACTCCGGAATCGAGGTGTGCTCACCGGGCATAGACTGAGACTGGGAGACCCGGGAGCGCGCGGGGCGGCCGGTGGCTGGCGGCATTAGAAACACAAAGGACAGAGACGGGGCGGCCGGTGGCTGGCGGCATTAGAAACACAAAGCACAGAGACAGGGCGGCCGGTGGCTGGCGGCATTAGAAACACAAAGGACAGAGACGTGCTGGCCCTGGAAGTGAGGGCAAGGTCGCCGAGTTGGTGCGCACATCCCGGGACACCGCAGGGTTGAGCAGCACCAACAGTAACAGAGTTAAAGTGGCCAGAACATCAGTGGAGAACGGGCCGCAATCCCTCTGTTCTGCGACAATGCAGCCTCTGCTGCTCTGACTCTCAGAAGAGGCACAGCAAACCGCCAGGGAAAGCCGCCAGAGAACAAAAGCCTGGAAATACCGGCTCAGAGAGTGCCCATCCCCATCCTCCCTCGCAGGGGACACGGAGACTCTACCCAAACAGGGTTGCCTGAGTATCGGCGCGGCAGGCCCCTCCCCCAGAACACAGAAGGCAGGCTGAAAAATCAAGAAGCCCACAACCGGAGGCGCCTGGGTGGCGCCGTCATTGAGCTCCTGTCTCCGGCTTAGGGCGTGATCCCGGCGTTCCGGAAAGGAGTCCCTCATCGGGCTCCTCCGCGGGAGCCTGCTTCTTCCTCTCTCACTCCCCTGCTTCTGTTTCGTTCTTGCTGACTGTCTGTCTCCCTCTCTCAGATAAGTAAATAAATAAAATCTTTAAAGAAGAAGCCCACATCTCTAAGATCCCTATAAAACAAGGGGCACGGCCTGGGACCCAGTCAATAATTTTGGGCTCTGGAAACCCCGCAACCTCTCTTCATCAGAATGACAAGAAGGAGAAGCCCCCCCCAGCAAAGAAAAGACAGTGAGTCAGTGGCCTCTGCCACAGAAGTAACGGATATGGATGTAACCAAATTATCAGAAATGGAATTCAGAGTAACAATGGTCAAGATAATGAGTAGACTTGAAAAAAGTATTCAGGAAAATATTACTGAGAATATACAATCCCTAAGGGCGGAAATGAGAGCGAATTTGACAGAAATTAAAAATTCTATGAGCCAAATGCAGGCAAAACTAGAGGCTCTGACGGCCAGGGTCACGGAAGCGGAGGAAAGGGTTAGTGAATTGGAGGATGGGTTAATAGAGGAAAAAATAAAAATAGAAGATGGTCTTAAAAAAATCCACACCCACGAATGTTGGCTACGGGAGATTACTGACTCAACGAAACGATCCAATGTTAGAATCATCAGCATCCCCGAGGGGGTGGAGAAAAACAGAGGTCTAGAAGAGATATTTGAACAAATTGTAGCTGAAAACTTCCCTAATCTAGCAAGGGAAACAAAAATTCGTGTCCAAGAGGCAGAGAGGACCCCTCCCAAGCTCAACCATGACAGACCTACACCACGTCACGTCATAGTGCAACTCGCAAATATGAGATCCAAGGATACAGTATTGAAAGCGGCCAGGGCAAAGAAATTTCTCACGTACCAAGGCAAAGGCATCAGAATTACATCAGACCTGTCTACACAGACCTGGAATGAGAGAAAGGGTTGGGGGAGCATTTTTAAAGCTCTTTCAGAGAAAAACATGCAGCCAAGGATCCTTTATCCAGCAAGGCTGTCATTCAGAATTGATGGAGAAATAAAGACATTTCAGAATCGACAGTCACTAGCTAATTTCGTAACCACGAAACCAGCCCTACAGGAGGTATTACGGGGGGTTCTATAAAAGTAAAAAGGCCCCAAGAGTGATACAAAACAGAAAGTCACAGCCAATACAAACAAAGACTTTACTGACAACATGGCAGAATTAAAAGCATATCTCTCAGTACTCAGCCTGAACATTAATGGTTTAAATTCCGGTTTCAAACGCCACAGGGTTGCAGATTGGATAAAAAGAAATGACCCATCCATTTGCTGTCTACAAGAGACTCATTTCGAACCCAAAGATGCATTCAGACTGAGAGTAAGGGGATGGAGTACCATCTTTCACGCAAATGGACCTCAAAAGAAAGCTGGGGTAGCAATTCTCATATCAGATAAATTGGATTTTAAACTACAGACTATAGTTAGAGATGCAGAAGGGCACTATATTATTCTTAAAGGAAGTATTCAACAAGTGGATATGACAATTATAAATATATATGCCCCCAACAGGGGAGCAGCAAGATACACAAGCCAACTCTTAACCAGAATAAAGAGACATATAGATAAAAATACATTAATAGTAGGGTACCTCAACACTCCACTCTCAGAAATAGACAGAACACCCTGGCAAAAACTAAGCAAAGAATCAAAGGCTTTGAATGCCATACTCGACGAGTTGGACCTCTTAGATATATATAGAACACTACACCCCAGAACCAAAGAATACTCATTCTATTCTAATGCCCATGGAACATTTTCAAGAATAGACCATGTTCTGGGACACAAAACAGGTCTCAGCCGATACCAAAAGATTGAAATTATCCCCTGCATATTCTCAGACCACAACGCTCTGAAATTGGAACTCAACCACAAGGAAAAATTTGGAAGAAACTCAAACACTTGGAGACTAAGAACCATCCTGCTCAGGAATGACTCGATAAACCAGGAAATCAAAAATCAAATTAAACAATTTATGGAGACCAATGAGAATGAAAATACAACAGTCCAAAACCTATGGGATACTGCAAAGGCAGTCCTAAGGGGGAAATACATAGCCATCCAAGCCTCACTCAAAAGAATAGAAAAATCTAAAATGCAGTTTTTATATTCTCACCTCAAGAAGCTGGAACAGCAACAGAGGGACAGGCCTAATCCACGCACAAGGAAGCAGTTGACCAAAATTAAAGCTGAAATCAATCAAGCAGAAACCAGAAGTACAGTAGAGCAGATCAACAGGACTAGAAGCTGGTTCTTGGAGAGAATCAATAAAATTGACAGACCACTGGCAAGACTTATCCAAAAGAAAAGAGAAAGGACCCAGATTATTAAAATTATGAATGAAAAAGGAGAGGTCACGACGAACACCATTGAAATTGGAAGGATTATTAGAAATTTTTATCAACAGCTATATGCCAATAAACTAAGCAATCTGGAAGAGATGGAATCCTTCCTGGAAACCTATAAACTACCAAGATTGAAAAAGGAAGAAATTGATCTCTTAAACAGGCCAATTAATTATGAAGAAATTGAGTCAGTGATAAACAACCTTCCAAATAACAAAACTCCAGGCCCGGACGGTTTTCCTGGGGAATTCTACCAAACATTCAAAGAAGAAATAATACCTATTCTCCTAAAGCTATTTCAAAAAATAGAAACAGAAGGAAAGCTACCAAACTCATTCTATGAGGCCAATATTACCTTGATCCCCAAACCAGGCAAAGACCCCCTCAAAAAGGAGAATTACAGACCGATTTCCCTAATGAATATGGACGCCAAAATCCTCAACAAGATACTTGCTAATAGAATCCAACAGTTCATTAAAAGGATTATCCACCACGATCAAGTGGGATTCATACCTGGGATGCAAGCGTGGTTCAATATTCGCAAATCAATCAGCGTGATACATCATATCAACAAGAAAAGACTCAAGAACCATATGATCCTCTCAATCGATGCCGAAAAAGCATTTGACAAAATACAGCATCCTTTCCTGATTAAAACCCTTCAGAGTGTAGGAATAGAAGGTACATTTCTCAATCTCATAAAAGCCATCTATGAAAAGCCTACTGCAAATATTATTCTCAATGGGGAAAAGCTGGAAGCCTTTCCCTTAAGATCAGGAACACGACAAGGATGCCCACTCTCGCCACTATTATTCAACATAGTACTAGAAGTCCTTGCAACAGCAATCAGACAACAAAAAGGGATCAAAGGTATTCAAATCGGCAAAGAAGAAGTCAAAATGTCTCTCTTCGCAGACGACATGATACTCTATATGGAAAACCCAAAAGAAGCCACTCCCAAACTATTAGAAGTTATAGAGCAATTCAGTAACGTGGCGGGATACAAAATCAATGCTCAGAAATCAGTTGCATTTCTGTACATGAATAACGAGAACGAAGAAAGAGAAATCAGGGAATCCATCCCATTTACAATAGCACCAAAAACCATACGTTACCTTGGAATTAACTTAACCAGAGACGTAAAGGACCTTTATTCTAGAAACTATAAATCACTCTTAAAAGACATTGAGGAAGACATAAAAAGATGGAAAGATATTCCATGCTCATGGATCAGAAGAATTAACATAGTTAAAATGTCCATGCTACCCAGAGCAATCTACACTTTCAATGCTATCCCGATCAAAATACCGAGAACGTTTTTCAAAGAACTGGAACAAATAGTCCTTAAATTTGTATGGAACCAGAAAAGACCCTGAATCTCCAAGGAACTATTGAAAAGGAAAAACAAAGCTGGGGGCATCACAATGCCGGATTTCGAGCTGTACTACAAAGCTGTGATCACAAAGACAGCATGGTACTGGCACAAAAACAGACACATAGACCAATGGAACAGAATAGAGAGCCCAGAAATGGACCCTCAGCTCTTTGGGCAACTAATATTTGATAAAGCAGGAAAAAACATCCGGTGGGAAAAAGACAGTCTCTTCAATAAATGGTGCTGGGAAAATTGGACAGCTACATGCAAAAGAATGAAACTTGACCACTATCTCACACCATACACAAAAATAAACTCCAAATGGATGAAAGACCTCGATGTGAGACAGGAATCCATCAAAATTCTAGAGGAGAACATAGGCAGCAACCTCTACGACATCAGCCAAAGCAACCTTTTTCATGACACATCCCCAAAGGCAAGAGAAACAAAAGATAAAATGAATTTATGGGACTTCATCAAGATTAAAAGTTTCTGCACATCCAAGGAAACAGTCAGAAAAACTAAGAGGCAGCCCACGGAATGGGAGAATATATTTGCAAATGACACTACAGATAAAGGACTGGTATCCAAGATCTACAAAGAACTTCTCAAACTCAATACACGAGAAACAAATAAACAAATCAAAACATGGGCAGAAGATATGAACAGACACTTTTCCAATGAAGACATACAAATGGCTAACAGACACATGAAAAAATGTTCAAAATCATTAGCCATCAAGGAAATTCAAATCAAAACCACACTGAGATACCACCTTACGCCAGTTAGAATGGCAAAAATAGACAAGGCAAGAAACAACAATTGTTGGAGAGGATGTGGAGAAAGGGGATCCCTCCTACATTGTTGGTGGGAATGCAAGTTGGTACAGCCACTCTGGAAAACCGTGTGGAGGTCCCTTAAAAAGTTAAAAATTGAGCTACCCTATGATCCAGCCATTGCACTACTGGGTGTTTACCCCAAAGATACAGACGTAGTGAAGAGAAGGGCCATATGCACCCCAATGTTCATAGCAGCAATGTCCACAATAGCTAAATCGTGGAAGGAGCCGAGATGCCCTGCAACAGATGACTGGATTAAGAAGTTGTGGTCCATATATACAATGGAATATTACTCAGCAATCAGAAAGAATGAGTTCTCAACATTTGCTACAACATGGACGGCACTGGAGGAGATAATGCTTAGTGAAATAAGTCAAGCAGAGAAAGACAACTATCATATGATTTCTCTCATCTATGGAACATAAGAACTAGAATGATCAGTAGGGGAAGAAAGGGATAAAGAAAGGGGGGGTAATCAGAAGGGGGAATGAAACATGAGAGACTATGGACTATGAGAAACAAACTGAGGGCTACAGAGGGGAGGGGGGTGGGGGAATGGGATAGACCGGTGATGGGTAGTAAGGAGGGCACATATTGCATGGTGCACTGGGTGTTATACACAACTAATGAATCATCGAGCCTTACATCGAAAACCGGGGATGTACTGTATGGTGACTAACATAATATAATAAAAAATCATTATTAATAAAAAAAAAAAAAAAAGAAAAGAGGACCTTTAGTCCTAAAACTTCTATAATCAGAAAACAGGATAAGAAAGTTACACAACAGAAAGCATGGTTACTTTTTTGTAAAAAAGAAATAATGACTCAGAAGATGGAGCCAAGAGCCCGGTGTATCCTAGAGCCACAGAGAACCATTTCACAGAAACAAGGCTATGCTTTAATCAAGAAACCAGTGATATGGATGTGGCAGGATTTCAGAAATGTTATGGCCTAGGAACAGCTGTGTGGTCCTGTTGTCCCCCTTTTTGAATAGAAATGTCTATTGAATTGTCCTACCCAAATATTAAAATTGCATGTTGTGCGTGAAAAGCAAACAACTTTATTTCACAGTTTTCAGGTTATGAGGGGTCATATCCAAGGACTTAATATGTGAGGAACTATACTGGAAGAGTTTAACACATACGTGGAGCTATGTAGATTGTAAGTTTCTGGACTAGAATCTGAAGACACACTGGGTTGAGACTGGGGTATCATGAGAGGCTGAGTGCATTCTGAAAGTAGGAAGAATGTAAATAATTTGTGGCCAGGGAGTAGCTACAAATTCTTAACCATTCTTCCTATTAAGAGGAAGACTACTGGCTGGGCTTATTTATGTTTAAGCCAATAGGACATGGTGAAAGTGATAATGTGTCCATTCCTGGCTTACACTTCTAAAAGGACAGCTTCTGCTCCTTCCTCTTGGAAATTGATGAACTACCTTGAGACCTCCATACTGAGAAGACCAACCTAGCCACATGGAAACAGAGAGGTTGCAAGGAACACTCTCAGATATCAGACATGTGAACAAAAGTTTCCTGGACCTTCCAGCCAGTACAACTGAAATTAAGAACCAAGGCTCCAGATGCAAAACCATGCAGTTTTGCATTATATGAACAACCCCAGCTAGTCTCTAGGCATCATGCAATTGAGACAAAAAAAATCCCCATATGCCCTTTCTGAATTCTGGACAAAATTACTTGGTTTTTCCTTTAGGAAAAGAGTACATTTCTCCAAATGTCTAGCAGGCAAGAGAAACCCAGTTCTACCTGAAAGTTATGGTCTGACAGTGGGCAGACTGATCTCAGGACATAGGAAATAAAGATACATTTTGATTGGACTTTGGTGACCAACAGAGGTGAACACTAGAAAATGTTTCAAGACCAAGTATTAAGAGGAATATGTCAGGAAGACCCCAGTTGGACAAGTGAGAGGTGGGAATTTATGAGACATGCACCTGAAGAAAATCAGAGATGTCACTAAACAGAACTTTTTCAGCATCAGAATTTATTCATAGCGTATCTTGTATTTTACTCTCAGGTTTTAAATTTCCAATAAATAATTTGTAAATGTTTAGTTTGATGATTGTAACCAAAATGTACTATATCTATTTCTTGAAGGGAAGGAAAGGAAATTGTAGTCATATTTCTTCTTCTAGTTTGTCACGCAGTGTGATGGAAAGGCATCACACTCATTTCTAGAGCATGAGTTTTCATGGAGTTCTTGGCACTGTGCAAGTGTTTTAATTAGGTATGTTTGTTCATGGGAAAACTTGATAAAGAAATGCAAAATACTCACAGAGGACATGGAGAGTATTCATGAAGGGTACAATATATAAATATGGAAAAAAGTTTACAAGGGACCAAAGGGATTTCTCAGTAATTGGTTTTCTAATAATCATTAAGGGATTTCTACAGAAAATTTTATGAATTGCGTCATGAACAAGTGAATAGGAATGCTTTTCTAGGAATAGGAAGTCCGTAAGCTCTGGAAAAGTAACCACAACTATTCAGTACCATTGGTGGAATTTCAGATAAATGTTTGCCTATCTGGATAAATGGTTTGCAGTATAATAGCAGTTGATGGAGTTGTTGTTTTGCTAAAATCATACTTTCTTCAAGTCGAAGTTTTCCTATTTCCTGAAATTACTCAAAACACAGTATCACATGTAAAAATTGTCAAAATATCCTTATTAAAAATTAACTACTACATCATTTAAAAAATAAAATCACTTTATCTTATTAACACCCAGTTAGGTAAAGTTAAAACCATCTGGGGAAGAATGCATTCACATTTCTGCTTGTACTTTCTACCTGCTTTCTCAAATACCCCTTCTACTTGAGTTAATTACAACACACTTTGTCCTAGTGTGTCTGTCTTACCAGATGAAGAACACGTGCTGTATTTAATATTTTTCGTTAAAAATTCTGTTTTTTCTTCACTGAATTATTATTCCTCCTTACATCTTACAGGTAAGATTTAGTTATCTTTTAGATAATTAAATAAGTAGGATTTAAATATTTATTAGTGCTTTAATAAATAAATTATTTAACACAACTTTTATTTTTCATGACACATCTACACTCAATTCAGATAAAAGATACTTATTATAACATTCAATTTTATAAAAAGCTCTAACAAACAGATTTCTACACTGACTTCATTTACTGCCATGTCATAAGTTGTTTTACACCTTCGTTAATTTGTCATAGTATACAATACCTATAAATTACATTATTGGAAAAGAGAAGGAAATATCAACAAATTCAGAGACACACGTCATTTTTAAAAATTTGAACATTCCTAAGTCTTTATTTGCTATCTATGAATATATCTGATTATAGAATTTAGGCATGATGACTATTTTTCAAATAATGGACATTAATATTTCTAATTGTTTAGAGAAGGGGTGCTTCCCATGATTCTATAGCCTTCACTCCTCTAACAAATACTACATAGACTGAGGAAATTCTATCAAGTAGGATAGAATAAGCTAGAAAGATCCAACTATTTCTTAATTACGGTCTCTCAAAAATGTACAATAGAATGAGAAGGCCTGGGAAGAAAAATTAAAACCAGCATAATTTTAACATGGACTTCCTTCTCTCAGAAAAATGTAGTATCTGAGAATGCCTTTAAGCCACAGAAGATCAGAAAACTGGGCTATATAAGGTGTGCCTTTTTTGGTTTTGTTTTTAAATACTGATGTATCCCAGCTATTCAAAGATAGCTCAAGGACGAGATCTTGTCAATACCTGGCTTCCAGTTTGTAAAGGGGAGTGTACTTTTGGGGGGACTAGGGTTAATAATGAAAATGAAGTTTATTTGTATTAATCTTAAATGAATAAGGAAACTAAACTTGCATTCTTTGTGCAAAAACTTCAGCAATTTATAAATATGTTTTATGAAGGGAAGGTATTGTCTAAATACCTTTTTACATATCTATATCATACTTTCTCCTGTAATCTTATAATCGGTCTCCAATCCTATTCAGTAGCAACATTCTTCGCAAAGAATTGCACAAAAGATCTACTGGATGAGTTTCTTCCCATGACAAACCACTTAAAAGGTATATATTTATATTTAAGAGTTATTTTCTACATGAAGTAAATGCTTATCTTCCTTGACTTCTGCACATTTCTTCTTGAAGAAGACAGAACATAGATGTATACTCAGATCTTGCTACTATACTATGCTGGCTTCCCTTTCTATCTAAACAGAAGACAGATTTTAAATACTGTTCATATAAGAAGAGTGGGACTGTATTCATGAGGAGTCTACTGAAACATAGCTGTGATAGCTTTTCTTTGCCCCAGGAAGCTATGCTATGTTTATAGCCATTTAGGTTTTTAAAAGTGCTTTTTCATGCATTATCCCATTCATAGTAGAAAGATCTAGAGCATCAGCATTTGATTCAGTCTTATTTTTTTGAAGTATACACAGGTATATATCTCTATAGCAGCATCATATACTGTATTAACAAAGAACATATTCACATTTTTTTCAACAGCAGTGTGAATAATCATATGTATTGAGATCCAGATGGTAGTTTAGAGAATTATCTGTTACTGTATGTGATCTCATTTTTAGGCACTTTTTTTTAAAAGAAGGCATTGAAGCATGACACCCCCTTTTTCTGCCTTTGCTTTCTTTATGGGATATGTATGCAGAGAGTGCTTAACAGAGCAGTGGCTTGCTCACAGGGGAATAGGGAGTTTAATGAATCATACATACTTTATTTGAAAAATATCAATAACCATTCACTGGTCTATTCTTGCATAAACTGAATAAAAATCCCCATGTAAATGGTGCATAGCTTTTTTTATGAATCATGCTCTATTTTTTAGTACAATGCTAAATCATCTTAAAACGTGTAGTTTTACCTGCCAAGCCTAAGATAAATTTCCATCAGTGATTAAAGACTAGTTCCATTCCCTATAATCCTTGTCAATTATATGAATAGGCAGTAATGGAACACTTTATTTTCTTTGGTTATTAAAACACAAAATAGTAATGCAAATGCACTGTACAATGTCTCCTTACTAGATTGGCAGTGTAATTTATTTAATCAAATTCAGAAGTCAAAGACAGAGAAGCAGGAGTTAGTCTCTTAAAGTCTACGCAGGACAAAAATGCGTTGAGCAAAGAAATGCCCACAAAAGATCAGAATGCAAATTTTAAGTCTTTCAGGGACCTCTCATCGTAACAGTTGCACATAATTTCTAGTGACTAACATTTCAATTTCATTTGTAAGGCTACAACTTTTTTAAATTTCTCCTTCAACACAGATCACTCATATTCATTCTGAAGGAAGGAAGTGGACCCTTAATGTCTATGGCTATATGGGGACCATTCATTTTAAAAGTTTTTAAGCCACAAAGAATAGCAATGAGTCAGATTTGAATTCATGGTAAAAGTGAAATAAAAATGCATAGAGCAGTGTCACAAACAGAAGAAATGGAGCCCCTCCTTTTTGAATGGGCTATAAGGAAGAAGCCGGTGAATCAGGTTTTGGTAAAAAAGTGTAATGTTGCTGGCATTATCCCTATGATACTCATGACCAGTGCTTTGAGTGAAAATTTAATAAAATTAACACTACTTTCTTGATTTATTTTTTTTTTCTTTTCTTCTTAATCTTCCCTTCAAGATTAAACTCATCAGCACTTGACAAAAACTGCAAATAACAGCCAGATGCAGGAGTTGGTTTTATCTTTTTATGCAAGTATGTGGTGCTAATTAGTGCAAATTGATTAAACTTTAATTGCCTGATCCATGGCTAATTAATATTTATAAGATGAATGAGCAGGAAAACCAGACATTTATTAAAACACTTTAATGATTTTTCATATGTTTTGACAAAGCAAAGCAAATAGATGTTATGAGTATAGATGTGCTAGACTAGGGGACTGTATCTGTTGCCTTCTACCTGTGAATGCCCTGAAAATGTACATTAACTTTTAAACACATAGGTTATAAACTTATTTTTCTTTAGGGTGCTTTTCAGATTATTTTCAAATGTTGTTATTAGGTCAGCTCATCATATAAGACATCAATTATTACAGTGGTAAATATTATTAGCCCATGTAAAATTATATATTTTAGGATTAGTATATATTATGGACTCATGTATTATAACAATATGCTAATGCAGTATAAAAGTGTGGGTTTTGTAAGCAATGAAATATATGTCTGTATTTTTGAGTTTTTAAGATTTTAATCATTTGAAAAAATAATTAGATATCAACTAGGAATAATAATTATTAGAATTTTTCAAATTAGATAGACCTGATATGTTTCTACTTTATTATCCTGATGTCTAATGTCAAAATCCAGGATTCATACTTAGCTTTGCAAAACTAATTTTACACTGTGCAGGGAATTTACATATTAAAGGTATACTGTTATAAGGTAGAATATAAATATTCATTTCTAAAAAAAGTTATTTTTATGCATGACTACTAAAAGAACTTATATAATAATTTATAAAAATGGAGGCTTGTTTTACAATGTAAATGCCTTTGGTTGCTATTTTGATAGTATTTTGCAACTAATTCATACAACTCACATGTTTTTAGTGAAAAGCTTTATCCAAAGAAAAATGTTTTGAAAATTTGGTATGAATCTATATGTTCATTTCCTATATCATACATTTAAGTTCTATGTTTAAATCTCCAGCATACCAAACAGGACAATATTTCGTACTTTCTTGCATATATGCCTCTACACATTCCACTATTTTAAACAATTCTTATGAATTCAGTGGTTTGTAAAATGCTATTTACTGTAGTCTTAGCAAAAATGATTCAATGGTTTTCTGTTAAATAGGTTAAAAATACCAAATAATCAATTATGTAATTGTTACTCATTTTAAAATTAAGATGTAATCAATTCTAATCTAAAAGTCCCTTCCCTGTTTTTAATACTCCCATATTAAAATATTGCAGGTTGTATTAAAGTTATGTTTGCAATTGTGATGACCTTTTAAGGTGTATCAACCTGGCAATTCTACATTCCACAGTTTCTCAACTAAACTGCTCTAGGTGTTGCTACGAAGGTATTTTGTAGACGTGGTTAAAGTTGACAATTAGTTGATTATTAGAAATTATGGTCCTAATTGTAAATGGGACTATCATAGGTAATCTGGGTGGACTTTAATCAGATGAAAAACTTAAAAAACAGAGCTTAGGCTTCCAGGTTTAAGAAATTCCAGCAGCTTCAGCTCGTATCTGAGAATTCCAGCCTGCCCTTCTTCTTTTTTTTTTTTAATATCAAAATTTTTCCAAATTTACTTTTTCTCCCTATGTTCATCTGTTTAATTTCTCAAATTCTATGTATGAGTGAAATCATATGGTATTTTTCTGATTTATTTTGCTTAGCATGATACACTCTAGCTCTACCCATGTTCTCACAAATGGCAAGATTTCATTCTTTTTTTTTTTCTCTCTTTTTTATTATGTTACGCTAGTTGGCCAAGTAGTATTCTATCGTATATATACCACATCTTCTTTATCCACTCATCAGTCAACATACATTTGGGCTCTTTCCATAATTTGGCTATTGTTGATAATGCTGCTACAAACATCAGGGTACATATGTTCTGTCAAATCAGTATTTTTGTATCCTTTGGGTAAATACCTAGTAGTGCAATTGCTAGATGGTAGGGTAGTTCTATTTTTAACTTTTTGAGGAAACTCCATACTGTTTTCCACAGCGGCTGCATCAGTTTTCATTCCCACCAACAGTGTAAGAGGATTCCCCTTTCTCCACATCCCTGCCAACATCTGTTGTTTCCCGTGTTGTTAATTTTAAGATTTATTTCTTTATATGAGAGAGAGAGTGCGCAAGCTGTGGGGGGAGGGGCAGAGGGAGAGAGAGAGAGAGAGAGAGAGAGAGAGAAACTTAAGCAGACTCCACGTTGAGCACAGAGCCCTACTCGGGGCTCAGTCTCATGACCCTGACATCATGACCTGAGCGGAAACCAAGAGTCAGAAGCTTAACCAACTGTGCCACCCAGATGACCCTCCTGTGTTGTTAATTTAAGCCATTCTGACAGGTTTGAGGTAATATCTCATTGCCGTTTTGATTTGTATTTCCCTGATGATGAGTGATGTTGAGCATCTTTTCATATATCTGTTGGCCATCTTGATGTCTTCCTTGGAAAAATATCTATTCGTGTCTTCTACCCATTTCTTAACTGGATTATTTGTTTTTTGGGTGTTGAGTTTGATAAGTTCTTTATAGATTTTGGATACTAACCCTTTATCAGATATGCCATTTACAAATATCTTCTCCCATTCTGAAGGTTGCCGTTTAGTTTTGTTGATTGTTTCCTTCCCTGTGCAGAAGCTTTTTATCTTGGTCAAGTCCCAACAGTTCATTTTCGCTTTTGTTTTCCTTGCCTCCAGAGACGTATGTAGTAAGAAGTTGCTATGGCCAATGTCAAGGAGGTTGCTGCCTGTGTTCTCCTCAGGATTTTGATGGCTTCCTGCCTCACATTGAGGTTTTTCATCTATTTTGAATTTATTTTGTATATGGTATAAAAAAGTGGTCTAGTTTCATCTTTAGCATGTTGATGTCCAGTTTTCCCAACACCATTTTTTGAAGAGACTGTCTTTCTTCCAACAGATATGCTTTCCTGCTTTATCAAAGATCTGTTGACTATATAGTTGTGGGTCCATTTCTGGGTTTTCTATTCTGTCCCATTGATCTATGTGTCTGTACCATACTGTCTTGATCACTGCAGTTTGTTAGTATAATTTGAAGTCCAGAACTGTGATGGCACCAGCTTTGCTCTGCTTTCTCAAAATTGCTTCGCCTATTCAGGGTCCTTTGTGGTCCCACACAAATTTTAGGATTGTTTGTTCTAGCTCTGTGACAGCCTGCCTTTCTTGATTCAGACAGACCTACAGATTTTGGACAAGCTCAGCCAAGCCTCACAATTGTGCAAGCTAATTCCTTACCATAATTATTTTAATATATATATATCTCCCACTGGTTTTGTTTCTCTGGTATCCAACTGATACAGCAATCCATATATTTTCTAACTTCAGTAAGAAGTCGTGAGAACACAAATGTGCACAAATAATCACAAAACAATGAGATGAGTGAGCACTAACCAGGTGTGGACCATTTTGGGAAAGGTTATAAAGAAAGGAGGAACTAAACAGGGAGAAGGGCAGTGTAGGTGAAATTAATACTGCTATTTACACTTAATGAGTGACGAACAAGTAGAGTTGAGTAGAACGTTTCTGGCAAAGCCAACAATGTTACCAATGCATGAGGCATGTGCAGAACATGCATATACATATGAGGCATATTAAGGCATATGAAGAAGGTATGTCTATTGCTGTGATACGTATATTCATAGAGGAAAAAGGTATTTTTCTACCTGCAGGCTTGGTTCAGATGACAAAATGCCTGTATAATAAGAAATGTTTGTGGACTTATTTCTAGAAGGGTTGTAATGATTAAATATATTTGGCAACACACAATCAGATTTAGGCTTTTTTTTTTAAGATTTTATTTATTTATTTGAGAGGGAGAGAGAATGAGCAGGGGGAAGGACAGAGGGAGAAGAAGACTCCTCGATGAGCAGGGAGCTCGACACTGGGCCCAACCCCAGGACCCTGAGATCATGAGCTGAGCTTAACTGACTGAGCCACCCAGGCACCCCTAGGTTTAGAAACACCAGTCTGGCAGAACTTGAAGGAAGGACTGACTAGATAAAGAAGGATGAGTTAAGGGGGGTTGTTGCATATGTTTGTTTTCCTTCAAAAAAAAAATTCTACAGAGATAATGAAGTTTAAAACGAAGATGATGTCCATGAGGGGTCGATGGCAGAGAATGAATCTGATAGATACAAGGTAGTAGGAGTAATTAAATGTGGGCCATGATGATAGTGAGAGAAACTTAGACTCCTAGTTTTATAATTTGGGCAATTATATGGAGGATAATGTTGGGCATCAAGACAGAAAATATTGAGAAATAAGACACCTTTATAGAAAAAAGATAAGTTCACTTCTGAAAGTTTTAAATTTGACCTAACTAGAGATTTTCAACCGGATATTTCTAACATAAAGTTCAGGAACTCAAAAATAAGGGCTATATTGGTACATAAACTTGAGGAACATCATGCTAGAGATGGTGGCGGAAGATATGGGCATGACTCTGATTTCCAATGGGGTAAATATATGTTAGGAAAATAAACTGACAGAAGAACTTGACTCCAAACTAAGTATTCATGTTAAATACAATTTCAGGTGTATTGTGTTGCTCTCAGGCTGTGTATAGAGATCGAAACCAATTTTACACTTGAAAGTGTAAACCAATTCCTTTTTATCTATTCAATAAATCATCCATTACTTAGTTAATAAATTCACTCATTTATATATTCAAACTAATATTTAGCATCTAGCACATGTTAAGCTATGTACACATCAAGCATAAAATAGGAAAAACTTGCACACTCAATGCTCTTATGGAAATGTTTCCTACATATTTGGGAAAAAATCAAGCTCTGACTGAAGAAAATGAAAATTTTTTATTTGTGAATATTGTGAAAGCAGAATATTGCTGTGCCCATTTTGAAAAAAAAAAACATTAACCTTCGTAGGGCCAACTTTCATTGCATTCTCAACAGAAGTAGAGCCTTTTACAAAAGGGTTTAATCTCGTCCTTTATGTGATAACAGGAGAAAATTCACACACACACACACACCACACACACCTTAATCCTCAAAGATAGTCTTCATTAAAGACACTAACCTTGTAGCATAGACTCACAACTTTTCATAATCAGTAATAATAAGGTTTCGATCATAGGTTGTTATATCAATGGCTTCCAGTGTGTAGTATGTAGACTTCACCCACATTGATTTTGGGCTTAGGCATGTAACTTGCTTTGATCAATGACATATTACAATTACGATACAATCAGAGACTTGAGAAGTACTTGTATATTGGACCTTGGGTCCTTTTCTTCCTGCTGGGAACTTTTCTATCACAGTTTAAAACAAAAAGTGCTGGGCTATTTCAGAGGACGAAAGAGGATGTATAGAGAGAGATCCCAGACTTCAAGCTAGCAGAGGCCCCAGCTGGTGACCCACAGAATCGTGAGCAAATAAGCCATTGTTGTTTCAAGCTGCTATGTTAAACAATACATTATACTAGAACAGATCAGACCACATACTATGTGACAAAGGCAACATGCAATGCACACAAGAGGATTCCTTTGCTATTCAACCAGTAATTTGGTAGTGTTTCTACACTGTGGGGTGCTAGAAAATGCTGGTTAAAAGTAATTTCAAAAATACTAAAAGAATTCAGATTATTTCCCTAATCAAACTTTTTTTTTTAATTAGAGAGAGAGACCACTAGCGGGGGGGGGGGGATGGGGGGAGCAGAGGGAGAGGGAGAAGCAGACTCCCCACTGAGCAGAGAGCCAAGATCATGACTTGAGTTGAAGGCAGCCACTTAACCAGCTGAGCCACCCAGGCGCCCCTAGTTCCCTAATCAATCTATAGAGATATTGACATTAGAAGCTTTTATCAGTTATGACTTCTTACTTTTCAGAGATTTAGGCTAGCTTTGATAAACCTCAAGATTAAAGCCTGGGGGAATCCAGAGTCAACCACACCACCTTGAAAACTGCATGTAGCTTGTAATTTCCGTGTACTCTTTGAAGATCTCCTCATCACCCATATGTGCCACCTGAGCTTGCCCCCATCTAGATGCAAAAGCCAGTCCCTTCTTTTTTATCTGCACAAAGTCCAGATATACCAATCGTTTCCTGATTTTAATATCTTTAGTAAATATCTAGGGGTCATAGGGAAGGATTATATTTAGGAGAATAAAATCTTTAAGAATCAAGGTGGTTCCACTGCCTCATTGCATGTTGCCTCTCTTTTTCCCATTCTTTCTCTCTTTCTTCCTGGTAAGTGCCAAAGACCTCTCTTACTCTAATCCCCCAGGATCTCACTTTCAATTGCCAAACACTTATAATCCTTTTATAAACATATTATCCTTATACAAGAAATCCAGTGACAGTTATTATTATGAACATTTTCTCTTTTATTTCATAAGCCCAGAAAGTAGCTTGAAACTATTCATGTCACCTCCAACTAAAAATAGCTTTAGCTAGAGAAAGTCATTTAGCAAAGGAAAATAAATAAAAAGACTTAGGCTGGGGTAAAGGCATGAATCCCTGGGGCCAGAGTCATAGATGCTCAAAGAAAGAAAATGGGGGGAAAGAAAAGCAAGATCTGTGTTTAGCTCCTACCTAGAGACGAGCTACTTAAATATATGGATATGGGTCTGTACTGGACAGAAGTAAATGAAAATTTTACCAACTCAGCTTTTTAAAATCTCTATTCTTCTGGTTCCTTTGCAGAAATCCTTAATCCTTCTATGTGTTTTTACTGGGACAGTCAATCAAGGCAAACAACACAGCGAGTCACACTGGTGGATAAATAATGCGGACTGAGCCAATCAGAGATTTCCCTGGGATAAGATACCCAGGCTGAGCTAATCAGAACTCCTGGGAGCTCTTCTCTAAAACTAGTAAGTAAGACCGTCTCTTAATTTTGAATGTGAACCTACATCTGTAGACTTGGGCTCTGCAGCCATCTTTTACATTGCATGGAGATGGAGTTACTTTGGCTAGGAAGAATGAGGCCAGCATGCGAAAAACAGCAGAGATAAGAAAAGCTGAAATTTAGAAAAGCAATATAGTATGAGTGTGTTGGGACAGCAAGGGGTGCGGGGGGCGGTCATTATTTGTGTATTTGGATTTCCCAAGCATGTGATCCAGTGAAATGTGTCTTCTGTAAAGACTAGAATGAGTTTGGTTGTGTAACTTACTAACAAAAGAGTACTGAGAGCCATAAACAGTTCATGTTTAATGAACTGAATCGGGAAAGAATCTCTGGGCAAGGAAAAAAAAAAAAATACAAAAGGTCTTCCTACTGAGTTCAGTACCTGAGAAGTAGATTCCAAATATATAGAGAGCATTCCAAGCATAGAAGACATGACCTGATGACTTATGTAACACTACTCATTTGTAAATTCACATACACCTCAAGGCAAAATTTGCATAACTTGGTGTTACTTCTAATTCACCCACTCTCAGGTAGCGTCCCCTTCATTTACAATTTCAGTTCTCCCCCTTAATTTTCTAAGAAAAAATTTAGAAAACAAAGCTGTGGCATCAGGCTTGGGTTAATTCGTATTTGAATGAAAACTAAGAGCAATAACTTTTGATAGTTTTAAAAATCAGTATGTCTCTCCATTGATCCCTATCCCCAACTCATTTTTTTCAAATTTTGTAAAACCTCATTTTCCTGTATCAACTGTCAACATTTACAGAAATAGCCACGTGAAATAGTCAGCATTTGCTGTGCCAACAAACAACCCCAACTTTTCAGTGGCTTATGACAGCAAACATTTGTTTCTTTCTCATGTCACACTAGAGCTATGCTTTTTAGGAGACTGGATAGCTGCTGTTGGGTTTGGCTGGGCTCCACCAGGCTTGACTGGACTTGGCTGGATGTGGCTGTACTCTCCTGAGCTCTCCTGGTCCTGTTTTGGCTTCACATCTGCTCACATTCCATTAGCCAAGGCAAGTCAGATGACCAAGCCCAATGCCAGTGGGATAGCATTCTGTGCCTAGAGGTAAGGCACTGCAGAGTTCCATGGCAAAGAATGTGAGTATATAAACCACTTCCAAAGAGGAACAGAACTGATTGGAACAATAATCTAATGGACAATATAAATTGAGTTTTTAGGAACTGACACTTTGCATCGACTTCTACAGACCAAAGGGATATATCAAGAGTTGGCAACTAGAATTCTAACCAAAGTTTTGATACACAGATTGAAAGAGCAAACGAATAGGGAGGTACGAAGGCAATATGAAATAGCAGTGTCAATGCAACTGGAAAATGACCCCAGGTTCCCCAAGATTCCAGGATATTCCAGATTAGTCACTGAGAGGAAATCTTTAATTGCATTAATTCATCCATGTTTATAATCTTACATATGCTTATAATCTGTCTTTCCCCTTACACTCTCCAGTGTCTTAAACAAATCACTCTGCTCCCCTGCTATTCACTTAACACTACTGTCAGGTTGAGTACAGCAGTGGATTATAAGCATAGTAAAATAAACATTTAGGAAAGCAGACATTTTAAAGCAGACAAGTCGCCTTCTGTGGAATCAGAACAGCCACTTTTTGCTTTACTTTTTTAAAAGTGTGTTAAAATTATTTGGAAAGAACATCGAATATTTCAAAATTTTCACTTTTGAAGAAAAGTTCCTTCTAGGGATTTGAATAATTTTGAGGCTTATACAAAGAGTTGTATTCACTAAATTTTCTTTTCTTCTTCTAAATTCAGATTTACTTTTAAGTACCTGTAGGAAATGTCATAATAGTCTTCAAGTTCACTCAGATGAAACACGCAAATAAAGGCTTCCTTTCTCTCCTGATCTTATATTCCAGCCCTACTTTATTCTTCTCTTTTCCATCATTGACTCAGACTTCAATGGAGAAGTTCATCGAGGATCAAACAATCCAGCTGTTGTTTTCAACTTTTGCTATTTTAATGTTTATTTTCCAAATCATTCCCTATTTTTCTACTAAAAATATACTGCCAAATCATTATTTTTTTTGGAGCAACTCTAATGCTTTCTGTTGCTAGATATCTGATCCAAATCCAATATTTTTCTTGGCAGTTGGTGAACATAATAATAAGTAGGGATTTTTTTTTCCTCTCTACACTTAGAGCTGGGGAAAAAAAAGACACAATTCAAAATTAAAACAAATTTGAATACTGAGGTACATTCTCATCTTAACAGAAATGCATAAACATTGCTCAAAGGGAGAACAACATGTTAAAAGGAGTTTCTATGCTCTTGATGTGTATTTGCCCTTAGGTTTCCACTTCTCGATGCATATTTTTTTGAATCTATATTGCAAGTGTGATTTAGGTAATGATGTGCTTTCCACAGCTTTTTTTCCTTTACCTTTAAAATATTTGTTAAAATGATAGCACGCACGTAGAAAACAAAAAGTTGAGAAGAGCTAATGATGAAAAGCAAAAGAAAATTTTGTTCTACTCTGCCATTTCAATCCTTAAACCCATTTTTTAATGACTTCTAGTTTTATTATTTTTCTTGGTTTTCATCATATTATACAATATTCTTATATAACTATTCATTGACTTACCAAGTTTATATCATATTTATGGCTTAAACAAGGGAAGATTTAGATCACTTAAACTATCCCCACCATCTTCTAATTTCTAACAGATTTATTAATATTTTTTTGTTTTTCTGAAATATTGAGTCTCAAACTTAAAATTTTTTTTGTACCCTCCAAAATAAAATCTCTTATCTCATTCAAGTTAAATATCTTAAGGATGGTTATAATCCTACCCTTCCTTCAAAGCTTTCTTTCTTCATTTCCCATCTTCTGTCCACTAGCCATTTACATATAAATTATCAAGACTGGCATTTTCATTTTATTTTTATCCATAGTCAACTATCAAACTTTGTTTACAACAGTACATCTAAACGGAAACATAAGATAATCTTATTTTTAAACAATATACCAGTTCTACTTTCAAAGAACATGTCCTATATACTGACATTCAACACTTGGGCATTTTTTCAGAAGTATCTCTGCATTTAAAGCAATGGCTCTTCATTGAACACTACGTCAAAAACTAATGATGTACCATATGTTGGCTAATTGAACTTAAAAAAGAAACAAATCAAGCAATGGCTCTCATTGTTAACTACTAAAAACTCAACAAGTTAGAAAATACAGGACAATATTTTGTCTGTAATTTATTTTGAGATTAACAATATTGTCATTTTTTTGGTCACTGTTTTAAACATAAAGCTACTTCACCTGCAAATTTGAGATGAATTTGTTATTTTGGACCCGAGTACTTACTAGATGCCTTAATTTACAACCCCTGACAATTAATGAATAGTTTTAGAGAAGTGCACCCAAAACAACCATTGAAACATAAAGCCCTATTGTAAAATTAATAGTTAATTGAAATTGATCTATGTTAATTTGGTGAAAAATGGTTGGTTTATCAGAGAAAACCTGAGCTACCAAAATGTGGTTTTCTGCCAAATTGGAAAAATATTTTATTCTAAGCCCAAATATAACTTACTTCTCCATATCAAAATACATTTATGATAAGAGAATTCAAATATATGTTTAAGTAAAAATATTAGAGAGAGAAATAATTTCTAGATTAACATATCAATTTTAGCAGGCCTTTGTTGAGCACATGAGAAGAAACAAATCTCCAAAGAAATTAAAAAGCAAAGACTTTATAATTGGAAGTAAATGCTGAACAGTTATTCTAGCCACAAATGTGAATTATCTGCAAGTAGTAACAAAACTCTTAAATCAGAGGTGATATTCACCATTTCTCCTCTTTCAACAAATATTCACCCCAAAGATAAAAAGTACCAATCTCTGCCCTCATGTACTTTATACTTAGTGAAGCAAAACAAATGACTATGAAATAGAGAAGTAAAATAGATAGTGTGTCAGATGTGACAAAGGCTATAAAGAAAATATAAAGCGAGGAAATGGGTAGGGAGATTTCGAGAAAGGGGTGCACCTTGAATAGGGTAGTCAGAAAAGATATTCATTGGGAAGAGACACTTGAGAAAAGTCCTTTATGAAATGAGGCACTGAATTAAGGCAAGTGAGGGAAACACATGCAAGACAGAGATAGCAGCCAGTGTAAAGGCACCAAGTCGATGCACGTCAAACCTGCTTACAGGCAGGCAAGACTGGGGTAGCGGGAACAGGGCAACGAGAACAGCCAAATGCATATTGTGGCAGGTTGGGTTTTTCTCTCATTATTTCCCCAATCTGTCTCACCCCATTAATGTGGGCTGCACACAGTATAATCAAGAGCAATCTGAGGGCATTGTTAGGATTTGATTTTCACTCTAAATAAGATGGGAGGGGCGCCTGGGTGGCACAGCGGTTAAGCGTCTGCCTTCGGCTCAGGGCGTGATCCCAGCGTTCTGGGATCGAGCCCCAAATCAGGGTCCTCCACTATGAGCCTGCTTCTTCCTCTCCCACTCCCCCTACTTGTGTTCCCTCTCTCACTGGCTGTCTCTGTCTCTGTCAAATAAATAAATAAAATCTTAAAAAAAAAAAAAAAGAAAGTATTAAACAAGATGGGAAAGCTCTTGGCAGTTTTGGGAAGAGGAGCAACCTGGTCTGCCTTACATATTAAAAGGTGCTCTGGAAGCTCTATAGAGAATAGGTAATACAGGGCAGGAAGTGAACAGTGACACCAATTAGAAGATCACTGCAGCAGTCAAGTTGAGAGATGTTGATAACTTGCCTCAGAGGAGCAGTATTCAAGGTGGTGATAAACGACTGAATTCTGCATTTATTTTGAAGGTTGAAACAGCATGATTTCCTGATTGATTAAATGTGGGGTAAAAAGGAAAGCTCCAAGATAACTAAATTCATTCATGCAGACAACTGTAAGAATGGAGTTACCATTTCCTTAGATGTGGGAGTTTGTAGAAGAGGCCCTTCACCCCTAGATCAGGTGTTATATTTTGGTTGTGTTAATACAGAGTTATCTTCTAACAAAATGCATAGCAATAGCATGTAAGAAATTAGATAATTCTAGAGTTCAGGGGAGTCGTGTAAGTTGAGATCATCAGTGTATGGAGAACACTTTAAACCATGAGACATAATGAGATCACCAAAGAAATACAGCTAAATAAAGGTCTGAGTCATGCCATATGTTCAAGGTCAGGGAAGAGTGGTTAGTAAGGAAGAATGAATGAGGAGTTTGTTATACCTGGGAAGCCATGGGGTGAAAAATGTATTAATGAGGAAGGACCAATCAACTTTGTCAAAGACGGTTTGATTCATGGTCAGTAATATAAATTTAACCACTGGGTTTAGCACCACCATTGATCACCATGAAGAGTATTTTCCATTGAGTAGTTGGGACAAAAACTTCCTTAGAATGGGTTTACAGAGGAAATAGGACAAAGGAGATTAGTTTTGGAAATTATAAACAAAATGTTTGAGGAACTTTGCTATAAGGAAGAGCAGAGAAATAGGATAGTAGCTGGGGGTAGGTGCAGGGTCAAGGATTTTGGTTTGGGGTTGAAATTTCAATATGTTTTAATTCTGTTTGGGATAGTCCAATAAGGAGGGAACATGTGCAACGATTCAGGATAGAGATGAGAAGATTGCTGGAGACATGTCTCCATAAAAGTCAGGAGAGTGTGGGATTTGCTGCATCAGGGATACCTTCATCTGAAGGAATGCTATCAAACACACAGATGAAGAGTAACACAGCTTGAACTATGAAAGATCCAGACAAGGGCTCATCAGAGAATTAGGTGACTCTTCAGTTCACCATAAGGGTTTAGGTTACTCCTTTGTAGTACAGAGTGAATGTATAACAAATCCCACCTTTTTCTATCCTTCCCGTTGAACTCCTCATGGTCAGGTTCCTATACTAAAATATAGGTATATAATTGTCAATGCAAGATGCAAGTGTGGTCCTCTTAGCTGATCCTCTTTAAACTTATAAAACTCAATTTGTAAATGACTCTTTAAAAACTATTTTGTGTACAGTTAAATATGCCTCATGAAATACAATAAAAGTCATTATAGTGACATGCTCTCCCTTGCTGTTATCATTGAGAGCAAGGAGTCTCCCATCCACTGACGGCCTACATTACTTAATGTTGGACAGGAAAATGAGTTTCAGTACAAGCAAATCAAAGACAATTACTCCAAAGTGTGCATGTATGTGCACAGACATGTGCATTTATGCCATGCCAGATAGTAACATGCAGAAGACAAAAGATTTTTCTCCCTGCTTTTCCTGACTGTCATCTGTAGTGAGGAGATAGTCTAAAGATTGGAGCTTTCACAGAATTGTCAGAAGAATGAAGAAAATTTCATATACGCTTTCTGTGTCATTGAATGGAGAATTCTCTCAGAGCTAGGCAAATTGAGATTCTCTCTATATGTGTGTGAATGAATTTCAATGCATACAGACATCAAACCAATATCCTGAAATTGTAGAAGTTAGGGAAATCTCAAATTAGGAGGATTTCTGAGAGAATGCTGAACAGCTTTTGGAATATAATCATTGTCTACATTACAACGTTTCTAGGAAAATATTCTTACTAAATTACTAACAAAAATCTAGCATGACAATTCAAGCAAGGGGACCCTGAGCTGTTGTTGAAATTAGTCAGTGGTGCTTTAATTACACAATTTGCCTTTTTTTTTTTTTCTGCTAATTCTCAGTTAAACTCAGTATTTCATCAAACACTTGTGGAGCCCATCTCCTGTGTCACACCCTGGAAATAGATAAATGAAAAGAAGCAACTGCTGCCCTTAAGTCACCTACATTTCAGTGAGGAAAGTGTGTAAATAGACTCACACTTGTGGGTGACTACCATAGTTGGGCAAAGTAGATGCTTAGGGTCAAGAGGAAACAGAAAAATAAGAAGTGTGATCTTTGAAAAACTTATGATCAGAATGAAGACTCAAGTCTTGGTTTCAGAAATGCTTTTCTACTCCCCACTTCCCCAAAAGTCAGGCAGTGGTGTAATCTGGTGTTACTGCAGAGAACATTGCATGTAATGAAACATTCCACTTCTCTCATGGAAACAAGCCAAAGCTCTCGTAGTGACCACTGGGTGCCTCGGGATCTGATGTCAGTTCATCTCTGACCTAAACTCCTTTCAGCCTCATTCACTCTGCTCCAGCCACACTCGCTTCTGCCAGCCAAGACTACTAAACACATTCCTTGGTTAAAGCCCTTGGCAGTCTGCTCCTTCCTCCTGGAAGTTTCTAGTCTCAGATTATCCATGAGACTCCCTTCCTCATCTGCCCCAAGGCTTCACTCAAATACCTTCTCAAGGAGTCCTTTCTGATTAGTCTTCTTTAAATTGCAGGCTCTCCCCTGCAATGCTCTGGAACCCCTTTACTCTGCTCTATTTACATTTTAACCTACTACATCATCTTTAATCTCTATATGACTTACCCTACTATATCACTTTCTAAATTATGCTGGCATCTTACATTTCCTCCCATTAGACAGTAAGCTCCACAAGAATAGGGCTTTCTGTTTTGCTTCTGTATTGGTGTACCGCAAGTGCGTAGAACAGTGCCAAGCACATAACAGGACACGATAAATTTGTTTAAAAACATACCGCAAAAACATTTCTTCTGCATTCTGATGTTGGTTGGCGAGAAACTCATGCTCCTCTTAGGCATGTGATCAAAGCTGCCATGAGGTGTTATTTTAGTCATGGTACATTTAAAAGTGGGGTAAACCATGCAATACCCAGAGGTGAGGAGCCAACCTCCAAACCTTAGCATACTGCTATGGAAAATATATTTTTAATAGTGGTGACTAATAGCTACTCTGTTACAACAGTCAGTACCAAAGTGCATTTATTATATTTACTATAAATATTTTCTCTCCCTGCATTAACTCCTAACTGGTTGTAGGGAAGAAAAGTCAGAGAGGAGCCACAGTGTAATTCATATTTTGAGCAGATTTTTGAGTACCAAGGAGGTACCAAGGACTGTTTTTGCATAAGGAATAGAGTGGTGAGTGAAAAATACCTGTACAGATCATGCTATCATGGCATTTACATTCTGGGGGTTCTATGTTCTTTTTTACTCTGGATTATTATAAAAGAGATTGTCGTGCCAATAGTCAAGGACAGACCTGAGATCATGCATTTGGACAGTTATGTGAAAGACAATGCATAGCAAAACCACAAGGGTTGTGAGTAATATGCAATATGGTGTTTAGCAAAAAAATGAAACAATGTTTTGAGCTCAGGATTTCCTTCCATACCTGCTATTCACATCAGTACTGATCTCAGAACAGGACTTGAGCCTATAAGACAAAGGAAAGTAGAGACACCTGCTGGAGTGACAGGGTGAGGAAACAGGAAGGAGACGATGACAAAGACTATGGCATTTCGTCTAAGGTCAGAGTGAGAAAATGATCAGCAATGTGAATAGACAAGAAAGTTCTGACTGCTAATCAAGTGCTTTAATAATTGGATATTTCTAGTCCTTTTATTATGAAATATAAAAGGGTAATAAAGAACAGTTTAATATTTGGAGTATTTAATTCAAAATTAGTAAGTGCTAATTGAAAATCCATTATTTTTAGCTACTAATAATTAAAGCAATTATAAGAGAGTTCAATCTCCATTACAACATATTTTTGAGGTAAAATACACTGAGAAGTTATTTTCTTCTTTTAAGAAATTAAATCTCTTACATGAATTAGAAAACAAATATTTGGGCTTCAAGAATCCCCATCATTTTGGATAGACTGAATTTATTTATTTTCCAGGAGATGTAACAATTAGATAAATCTATGAGGAACGGAGGATGAGGCCCCTGAGGTCATGGTGGATGTGTTTTCTCAGTTTGCCCATGCTGTGCTAAAAAGCTGTTGTCTAAGGCAAAGGCAGCAGAAGAAAATGCATTTAAAAAAAAAAAAAAAAAAAGGGCTCCTGTGAATTTATGAGAAGTGCATCACAAAGACAAATATTTCAGCCATGCAATTCCATTCGGCCTTTTCAGCTGTGTGTCCATAGCAAGTCAACGGCTAAATTGAAAAATCAATTCCAATTTAAATTATTGGAATAAAGAACACCAGGAGTCAGAGATAAAATGGCTTTGTTCTCTGAGATCCTTTTTAATTGGAAAGTTATTTCTTCAGGGTATTCTAATGGTTCTGAGGGAAGATTGCAAAATAAAGTTGATCGGCTGGGGGAAGGTTAATAGCTAATGTGCTTCCTTGCTGCTCGGCAGCCTCCTGTCTTTATGACATCCCCCATCATATCTGGAAGGACTGAAGATTCTAAATCATTTGATACATGCAAGGACTGTATTTTCTCTTAGTCTTTCAAAAATCATCCTGAGGCTTGAACCTTGGCAGAGCCTTATTGCTTTTTGTAGCCTTTCCAACTGGACTCGCTTTGGCTAACAAATGTCATAGGACCCATTTCTTCTCTCCTTTCTTTCTCTCGTTCTTTCTTCTTCTTCTTCTCCTCCTTTTTTTTTTTTTTAATTTTCCTGAAAGGGATGTTTCTCTAACAATGGAATGGTAATTAATGGAAATAAAAGATACCTGAAGAGGATGCTAGTAAAAAGCTCTGCTTTTTAATGACAGAAAAAGAAAGAAAAAAACTTTGTTGGCTTGTATTAAAGAGAGGGAAAAAATACAGACTTAGTAGATGGCGAACAAATGTACAAAGGTCGGGCAAAGGAAAAAATATAGACTATACAGAAAATGTTGATAAATATTATCAAAAAGGTAATATAGATTATAGTGAGAAACCAAAAGTCACATTTAGAAAGCTTCAGCCCAAGTTTATAAACTAAAGTTTAATTAAACATATAATAACCTTTGCTCTGCCTGTAGAAAATTGTTTGGGGCAGCTGTTGATTAAAAACCTTAAATGAGCATTTAATTTGAAATTAATAAAACAGTTATGGTATGTGTTAGGAAAAGTTACTGAGGTTTGCTTAGTATATTTAATTACTATAAAAGAGATAAATCTCGTTGCCATGTAATGAACTCAGAAGTGCAGATACAGTAAATACGTACTTACGTTCTTCTTATTAATGCATTAAATTTGTAAGAATATTTAGGAATTTAATTAGCATTTAATAAGATAGCTATAGCAAATTACAGTAGTTAGACATTAAAAGTAAATTAATATTTTTAGTATTTAATTGATATTAACTAATTAAATACTGTTTATTACATGGTGGCTAGATTTATCTTTTATGGAGTTATTAAATCTCAATTAAAATCCTCTTTTAAGAGGGCACATTCAATTAAAAATAATATTCTGTAAGAATTTCATAACTCCCTTCTCCTCAGGACTTGGGGTACATAAGTGTATCAAATAAAATAACCAAGGTGGTTTAGAAAGGAAGCCAACGGGGACTATGCCTGAGTTGTTCAAGCAATTCCAGACCTGTCCCAAGCAAGGACTTACTTACTGAAAGTCATATTTTTTTCTATTAAAATTATAAGTATATATAGGCTTAGAAAGATCCTGACTCAAAACTCTCTCTCTACAGTTTATGATACTGGGTTCAGAAATTATTCTTTGAGAAATGTGACTATGGGCAATTAAAATAAAAATGCTATTTATTATTTGTTATTTCCCCCTTGGTGCAACTTTATATTTCAGATACATACGGCAATTAATTGAGACCAAATTTTGCTAGAGGGAGGTGTAGTAAGATCATGGAATCAGTAAATGGTCAATAATCAAATGTACTAGACTTCAAGAGAAAGAAAAGAAAAAGAAGGAAATACACAAGTTGTAATTTTATTTTTCTCTCAAGGTCTCTGTTCCTCCTGTCAAGTCCTAGAATGTAGTATGTGCTCAACAATAAATATCATCTGAATGGAATGTATTAAATCTCCAATACCTGGTACCAAATACTTCCTACAGCTACTTTATAGTTATTTGGAAATCTAATCAGAGACAGTAGAGAGCAGAGGTTACTTATCTCCACTATGGAGTAGACCTGCCTCATTTTAAGTCCTGACTCTACCTCGTTCAAGGTGTGTCACTTTTAAAAAGTCCTATTACTGTGACTGTATACTACTATTTTGTGCCTTAGTGTCTTCTGTAATTACAGATGACAGTACCCATCTGAGGATTATCCTGAGTTAATAAATGCTAATGGAGTTAATAAATGTTAGCCATTTCAGAACCACACCTAGCACATAGCAAGAACTCAACAAATGGTTGTTTTATAATCTTCAATTTTAAAGTAATGGTATTCTCTACAGTTTGGAGCTGGGGAAGATACATTACGTCCTGCACACTAAAAACAACTGGAAAACAAATTAGCTTATTTTTATTTAGTTTTATCTCCTTAAACAATTAATCTTAGTCATTGTAAATATTTATCATTACCCATGAGTCATTTTTTGGCAAAGCTGTAAGTACTATGTGATTCTAATCTTTTTTCATGAATCAATCCTTGAAAATCCTTTGTCATTTTTGTTCCTACAATTTTCAAGTGTAATGAAGATATTAAAATAAAACCTATCTTACATTGATTCTTGCTTCACTCTACTAGATATCTAGCATCTCAGCTCAATAAATAGCCATTCATCATTATTTTTTTTTTAGTCAGTCTTAGGTCTGTGGCAGTAATCTTATCTCAATTAAATGAAATTAATTTTCAGTTAATATTGACTGAAATAATTTTTGAAACACAAGCATCCCACTTTATATAGCTCTATCATGTTTACCTCTAGTGTGTGGGATTAGTTCATAAAATTTTTTTATTCAAAAATTACTTTGTATTATAATTTAATATTTTATGGATATACATCCATTAAATATATGTATACATGAATTCAATTTCTGTTGTTAATTTTCTGATGTAATGAGCTTGAAATAAGGAGAAACAAATTCTCGTACTAGCCACCTTAAGCATACCATTTAATATTAGCAGAGCTTTTATTCTTTTGTAAAAAAAGCTTTAATAGAATAATCTTAAAAAAAAAAAAACTTCCAAATCTAGTATGCTATTCAATTATACTCAAACAACAAAATTCTTCTCTATTACTTGTGTTTGGCTTAGCATTTTTCTTTTGCTTGGCACTTCATAAAGCTTTTTCACCCCTTGAAATAAACAAGTAAAAGGAATAAACTTTTAATGTCAAAACATTAGCCAAAAATTTAAAGTAAATGGATGATGCTGTCTTCTGTGAGTAATAGCAATGAGGAGATGACTATATTCATGTTTAAAAGAATAAAAAGCAGTAAAAACAATGGATGGAAAAAACAAGTCCATGGAAGTATGGTGTCTTGTTTCTTTGATTCTTCCTTGGTCTCAGCTGATTCAACCCTGGTCTTTAGATGTGTAAGACTAAGCTCTGTGGCAGGAAAGAACTAAAGGAGAAATGACAGAGCATTTGACAGATGTGCAGAAAGAAATGATTTTACTCAAGAGGAAAAAGAATAAAGATGAGAAGGGGGAAGAAAAGGAAACATTTGATCAGAGAAGAGGGGGGGAATGGATAGAGGACTACAAGGGTGCTTTGGATGTTGAGATGTGGGTTTGAAATTGTCTGAAAGTCACAAGGGGAGGAGATTGATTTCCATCACTAATATTTTGAATGGATCAAACCAGAGTTTGACAGAAGAAAAACAGAACAAAAAACAATGAGCTTGTTGCTTTGAAAATCATCTAAAGTGTCTGTAAGGAGAAGGGTTTAGTAGACAAGGAGAAACTGAAGTCACCAGTAATGACAGAAATGTCTGAAAGGGGACAAAACTGAATGTCTAACTTCACATGGCTTCTTGACTACATGGTTTTACTCCCATAGAACAGGAAGTAAGCAGCTGCTCCTGTATCCATTTCAGCTCACAGAATAGGTCATCAACCTATTATTGGATGCATTCTTCAAATCTGTTCATTCTGCTCTTGCCTTTTGTAGGTACCCATTCCTCTATTTCTACCCTCATTCTGTCCTGTATGTGCAATGCATGATATTGTTACAACTGCTTCAACTTCAAATTCTCCTGATCTGCTGGTTCTGTGACCCTCAAATGATAGTCTCCAATTTTTTTTTAAAGATTTTATTTATTTATTTAACAGAGAGAGAGACAGCCAGCGAGAGAGGGAACACAAGCAGGGGGGGTGGGAGAGGAAGAAGCAGGCTCCTAGCGGAGGAGCCTGAAGTGGGACTCAATCCCAGAACGCTGGGATCACACCCTGAGCCGAAGGCAGACGCTTAACGACTGCGCCACCCAGGAGCCCCGATAGTCTCCACTTTTTACCCAATTCTTGGATTCCTTTCATGCTAATACATCCAAGAGATATAAAAATGCTTTGATTATGTCCTGATTTGCCAGCCACAAAAAGATTTCTGTATGCCAATTGGGAACACCAGGGCATGAGGGGAATAAATTAAGGCTGCTAAAACTCTGCACTTCAAGCATACATAATACCTTTCTAAGCATTTGGAGACGCTGGGGAAGAGTTTTACTCTACCTCAAACCTTAACACCCATGACAGTCTGAACAGATCATTCTGTAAAGGGAAACAATATGGAAAACCAGCTTCCTTCTCAGTGAAACACTAGCAGGAGACAGAAAATGAAAAATTAGGTAAGGAAACTTCGACTTGAAATCTAAATTAAGCCTTAAATATCTATTTATATAATTTAAGGAAAGATTACATTTACCAAGTCCATTATATTTACCAAGTCCACCTACTTTATAACTCTTCAGTAACCCAATGGTTGTACAGTTTGTCACTGTAAAAATGCACCGGGCAGCAAAGAGCGTGGAGGATGAAATCTAGGTAGCATTTCCATCATCAAGATCTGAAGCCTAGCCTGAGGACAATATACAGAGCAGGGTAAAGAGTAGTAATTTTCCCCTCTGTCCCCCATTCTAAATTCTCATCCTCCACTGATTATATAAAATGCATAATTGGTATGAAAATACTTGGGACAGAGGGGAAAATTCTCTGAATTTTGTTTATAATAAAGTACACTTTCAACCCAACATTTATGCAACTATTCATCCTGTTGGACTGATCATTTTGTTTGGAAACCAAGTCTCCAGGTAAATGAATATATATTGTGCTTCACTTCAGTTGTGAGATATTGGGTAACACAGAGCATCATATTAACTGTAACTAGGATAGTATTAAATTTAAAAATGCCCTTTTCAAAACACTAAATGTCTTAAGGTAAGATTTTTTAAAAATTTTAATGTTAATTTTTTTCATTTATATATTTATTTTATTGAAGTATAATTAAATACAGTGTTATATCAGTTTCAGGTGTACAACATAATGATTCAACAATTCTCTGTACTCATCACGATACATGTACTCTTAATCCCCTTCATCTATTTTACCCATCCCCCACCCACTTACCCTCTGGCAACCACCAGCTTGTTCTCTGTATTTAAGAGTCTGTTTTTTAATTTGTCTCTTTTTTTCTTAGGTATGATCATCTTTAATAATTAATGTATTAAAACTCGGCCAGGTCATTTCATTTTTTAATTCACTGTAAAAAAATTTAATGATATATCTTTATCTAATATCTTCTTTATAAGATTTTTTCTATACTTGACACATACATGTAATTTACCCATTAATATTAGTGAAAATAATAATTAATGTGCATTCATTGATAGAATAAAATTCTTCGTCTCTTATTTTCAAATATAGGATTATCACTTCTGGAGATGTATTTGATCAGAGCAGAAAAGCAGCCTGATGAGTAACATTTTGATTGATAATACATTGCAATTCATAATTGATATAATCTTAGATCTGTCAGTTCAACAAAAGGTCACTTCGAAATGTGGTGGGGGCTAGAGCTTGGGATACGTTGGAAATGGTATTGTATCATGTAAAGAAGGAAGATACTGACACAAATCTACTAATTCATATTAAATTAAGAATATCTTGGAAAGCATAGTAATTAACAGCAAGTTCCTAGAAGTTGACATTCTGCACAAATGTCACTCCCCAGGGTATGACACAGGAATTAGAGTGTCCTTTCACTGTCAGACTGATATATACCACTGAAGGAGTGCTGGAGAAAAAGTCAGATCTTGCTGACATTTGGGATTTAAATAGTAGATTATCCCATTTATTTCTGTTTCTGTCTTAGGAAAATAATTCTAAATCTTATACTCTTCTTTTTATATCTTGAAGATATTATGTACTCATGTATATTCCTTCGCATTAAAAAGAAACCGAAATATTGGAGAACAGCTGAAAAGTGGTTTTGCAAAGCTCCCTAGGAAATGAGGGGGAGTTAACATGGTATTTTTATCCTATTTGATTGCAATATTTCATTCAGCAAGAAGGAAAAATTTTCCCCCTGAATTAGCACCAACATTGTCCCAATAAGCCTCCAACCTTTTTCCAATCTAAAACTACATCCACTTGTTTATAAAGAGAGCATCAATCGCCAGCCCCAACAGTCACATCAAACCCAGTCTCCAACATGAAGGTTGGATCTATTACAACTAGCTGTTAATTTATTCCTAATGATCGTGCTTAGTGTTTATTATTCTCAATCCTTTTTCTCTTCCACATATAATATTAGTGAAAAACTCTGGACTACACACACACAAACACAAATAAATAAATAAAAACCCCATGTTTGAAACAAACACGTAGATAAGGAAGTCATTGCTCTAAGACATTATCTCCACTGAATTTACTGGACCTCACAGACTTATTTGCACTGCTCGCTACCCAAACAAAGGCCTCCATGTCATCACTAACTTATAACCCATCCCGTAATTCTTTGTGCATTGGTTTCTTTGACCCAAGCCCTCCACACTTCCCTCCCTCTCATACACTCCTACTGTATTCCCTGAACTCTGGATCCATGTGCTTCACACTCTTCCCCACGTGAAAACTCTTCTCTGAACACTGCCTTGTGTTAGCAAAAATGAAACTGGCTTCACTGTATGCTTCTTAAATGAAAGTTTTCTTTACATTTGGTCTTAAAATGGCATTTGTGTCATTTTTTTCTATTCATTGTCCCGGCCCACTAACTTTCTTTCAGTTTTGTGAAAAATTCCTGTTCTTTTGAATTTTATTAGGCTCTTTCACAGTATCCCCCTTCTTGCTGCAATCATCTATGGACTATGTTATTTACATCTAATTCATTGAAGATAATTATAATTGTTTTCTCCTACCCTTTACACCATCATGAAGGTCTTCCAGGGTCTTTACTTCTGTTCCACCTATTTACTCCTAAGGATTCATTCACCATTTTGACTCATTAATACAGTCTAAGTTCTCTTTTTACTAATAGTCCCTGGCTCCCTTTCTCCTCACTCAATCTCTCTTTCACTGAGAAGCCAGCAGAGGGAAATTTCCCTATCTTATCACCAATCATCTACAAAGCCATCTGTGATCACTCTAGTTTTCTATGCCTTCCCTCTTTTTTTTTTTTTTTCCCCAAAATAAGAACCATCCCTCTTCCTAACAAAGGTAAGGCCCTTTATATTTGTTCTGGATGCCAGAACTTCCCATCTCCTGAGGGTATACGTTCTTCTTTATCTCTTCATTCTTCAACGTTTTCAATTTCTCATTTTTTATGGATCTTTCCCACCAGCATTTACACATCATCTTGAATAACCCACATAAAGCTCTTACCACTGCTCTACTTCTTTTATAAAATACAACCAGCTGTTGACTATATACACTGCCTTCTATTCCTCATCTCTCAATTATTCTTCAACAAACTTTTATCTTCATTTGATTGCCAACATTTCATGAAAACAGGCTGTGGCTAAAGTTCCTATAGATATTTTTTATGCTATGATCAATGAACAATATTTTTTATCTTATTTCATCTGACTACTCAGGAATATTTTATATAGTTAATTCTTTCTTATAAATATATAGTTAATTCTCTTTCTTGTAAATACTGTTCTCTTGACTTCCATGGTACATTATTCTTCTAACTTACTGTTTGCCCTACCTTTGTCGATCTCCTTCATTACACATTTTCTTTTGCCTATTCTCTTAGAATTACTCAGGTGTGATCCCATGACTCTCTTCCTTCTTAGTTTTAATAATAACCTTTAATCAACATTTCTCCATCTCCTTAATTTATATGTCTCTCTTAGTGCTTCTAATACATACAACTATCTAATTTAGCATATAAATCTAGATAACCATGTGTATATACCACTTTACTTATACATACAGAAAGTGAAAATGTAATTACGCCATTTATGAATTCACAAACCGAACTTGCCCATTTCATAAACAACCATATCAAGAAAACAAATAGTACCAATTTGTGGGACACCCTCTTTGAGCTAGCTTTCAGCCACTGTCCTCTCTCCTAACTTCTAACAGCATGAAAATAATCTTGCCTGTTTTATCCTTTACCATATTTTATATATAGTCATTCATTGCTATACATGAAATCCTTTTCCCCCAAAATGAAGTTTCAACACCTAAAGTTTTTAATTCCTGAAATAAATACCCAAAGGTACAACTTCTAGATGCTCCCCACCATCACATATTATCTATTTATGTATAACGAAATGTAAATCAATGAGCGAGAGAAGTAAGCAAAATAAAAATACAAAATAAACCAAAATAATGGCTCAATAATTGGAAAGCCCTTCTTATACATAAAGCTACACTTTAAGTCTTATTGGGCCTTACTTGTTTCTTGTTTTGTCATTTGTTATATTAAATTTTAAAGCAGAGAGTGAAAATCAGTTTCTCCCATGTCATCCACATCTACTATGGGATTAATGTCAGTATCACTTTCATATTAATTTAATCTGTAAAAACGTTTCAGTTTTTTTTTATCATGGTGACAATTAAAGAAGTTATATATAAAATAGCTTCTGAAGGAAGAGATTGAATAAAAGTCATAATTAGAACATTTCTGGGAGAGTGATATGAATAAAAATGATAACAAAACCTATATGGAGAATTAATATGAGCCAACTACAGATTTCCTGTCTATTTCCTTACATACTTGTGTATTTGTATCTATTTACTCAAAATCCTTCTTCTACTGGGATGATTTAACATATTCTCCAATGATGAAATTGTTTGGGATCATCTCAAGTTATACTTGAAACCTAGAGTAGACTATAAATACCTATTTACCCAATTTAGGAGCCAGTTGGAGCTTTTAACTGATACCAAATTTATCCAATTCAGGATAATTTCACTTTATTAAGCCTTTACTAATCAAATGGTTTTTAGTTTGGCCCAGAAAGAAGGCCTTGGACAAAAAGGAGGGTCAGAGCTGAAATTCAGTTAGCATGTCATTACCAGCCCAAACCCCTGGTTGAACACTGAAATGTATTTGCAAATTTTCCTGCAATAAGGAACTGCTGAAAAACTAAATGAAATGAGCAGTCTCAGTGCTGCCTACCACTAGGAAGACAGATTCTGGAATGTGAGCCTATCCAAGTTAAGTGTCTGTTTTTACAAAACCTCAAAACTTCTCAGAGAAAGTTTTTCTTTCTCCAGTGTATTATTTCCATTTTCTATAGTGTATCATTTTCTTCTGCTTTTTCTCTTAGAATTACTCAGGTTTGATCTCCTGACTCCCCCCTCCTCCTCCTTCTTTTTTTTATAGCATATTATTAGTTTCAGGGTTAGACTTTAGTGATTCATCAGTTGCATATAACACCCAGTGCTCATTACATCAAATGCCCTCCTTAGTGCCCATAATCCCATTACCCTATCCTTCCACCCATTTCCTCTCCAGCAACCCTCAGTCTGTTCCTTATAGTTAAGAGTCTCTTATGGTTTGCCTTCTTCTCTGTTTTTATCTTATTTGGTTAGATTTTCTACAGTGTATCATTCAGAATGCCCAAAATATATTTTAAAGATTACTGAAGACTTGAAGAAATGGAAAAATGTGATCCAAAGGCAAGAAAAAAAAGTAAAGAAAACAACCCAAAGATGACCTAAGTATTAGTTTTTGTATAAAAGATGTTAAATTATGTATTTATTACATATAATAGCATAAGAGGAAATTTGACAGTAATTAATGAATACACAAGATTCTCAGCCTACAAACAAATCACTAAAAACAAACCAAATAGGAATTCTAAAACAAAACAATAATATATTTGAAATTAAATATTAACTAATGGACTTAACATCGTGCAGAAAATAAAAACAAAAGTCCAATAAACCTAAAGTAGGTCAAAGGAAATTATCTACTCTGACGTATAGAAAGGAAATGTATTGAGAAAAGAGGAACAGAACCTCATTAGGGCATCAAGCAGTCTATAAGATGTATGTGATTAAAGTCACAAAAGGAAAAGAGAGAGAGAGAGAAAAGAACAGAAAAATTTAAAAATCATGATGAAAATTCCTAAATTTCATGAAATTATAAACTGATGAAGTTCAGTGAACGCCAAGCCAGGTAAGTACAAAGAAAAAAATACTTAGTATATTCCAATAAAACTTTAAAAAACCAATGCTAAAAAGAGAGTTTTGAAAGCAGTGATTGAAAGAATAATATATCACATGATGAGGGAAAATATATAATAATATCTGCTACATTAAGTAGACTTAGTTGTTTATCAAATCCTTTTCATAAAGAAAACTCCAAAGCTAGATTGTTATACTTCAGAATTATATCAAACATTCAAAGAAAAAAATATCAACATTACAGAATTTTCCCCCCAGAACATATTGTATGAGGCTACCATAATCTTTTTTTGAAGTTTATTTATTTATTTATTTATTTATTTATTTATTTATTTATTTGAGAGAGAGTGAGCGAGAGAGAGAGCACGCTCGAGCACAAGTTGGGGGAGGAGCAGAGGGAGAGGGAGAAGCAGACTCCCCATGGAGCAGGGAGACTGACATGGGGCTGGATCCCAGGACTCCAGGACCATAACCCAAGCCAAAGGCAGACGCTTAACCAACTGAGCCACCCAGACACCCCAAGGCCACCATAATCCTCAGACTAAAATCTAAAAGTAATGTAAAACATATACGTAGATGATCATCTCTCATAAACATAGAAGCAAAAATCTTTAACAAAATATCAACAAATTGAATTCAGCATTATATAAGAAGAATAATACTGGATGGCCGAGTAGGATTTATTCCTATAATAAAAGGTTGGGTTATTTTTTGAAATCTAATCAATATAAATCATTAAATCAACAAATCAGAAAACCCACGTAATTGTTTTAATAGATAAAAAAGCATTTCGATAAAATGCTTTCATGATAAATTTCTCAGTAATCTAGGATTATAAAGGATCTTCATCAATTTGATAAACAGTATCCACAAAAATCTGGGGTAAAAGTCACAATTATGTAATATTGAACACTCCTTTCTTAAGACGAGAAACACTGAAATAATGTTCTCTCAACTCCTCTCTTCAATATTATAACAAAGGATCTATCCATTACAATAAGGCATAGAAGAGAAGTAAAAACCATGAAGATTAGAAAGGAAGAAGTCAAACTTTCTCCATTTGGAGATAACATGAATGCCTACATAGAAAATCCTAAGACATCAACAAAAGAATTATTAATACTAATAAGAGTATTTATCAAGACTGTAAGACTCAAGATTACAAAATCCAGTTTTGTACAATAAAAAATGCAATACACAAAAATTTAAAGATTATATTAACAGTTACATCAAAAATATAAATAATTAGAAATAATTTAATAAAAGACATGCAAGAACTCTACATTAAAAACTACAATAACTTTGTTGAGGGTAATTAAAGAAAGATGAAATAAATGTAGTATATAGCATACTCATGAATTAGAAGACATTATATTATTAAGAAATAAATTCTCAGGACACCTGGGTGGCTCAGTCTGTTAAGCATCTCCTTTGGTTTGGATCATGATCTCAAGATTCTGGGACTGAGCCCTACGTTGGACTCCTTGATCAGCAGGGAGTCTGCTTCTTCCTCTCCCTCTGCCCCTCTGCCTGCTTGTGCGCTCTCTCTCTCTCCCTCTGTCAAATAAATAAATAAATAAAATCTATAAGAAAAAAAGAAAGAAATTCTCCACCAATTGATATATAAATTCAATTTTATCTCAATCATAATCTGAGCAGACATGTTTGGAGAAATAGACCAGCTGATTCTAAAATTCATATTCAATTCAAAGAAAATAGACTAGAGAGAGCCACCTTTAATGAAATAGTAAAGTTGGGATATTACACTGCCCATCTTACTATGACACTACACTAGTTGAGACTGTATAACACTGGCATAAAAATTGACAAGTAGCTCACAGGACTGGAGTTGAGAGTCCACAGAGAGGATTACATTTGATTTTTGACAAAGAAAACAAAGGAAAGAAACCCATTGGGAAAGAAAAGTGTTTTCTAAACATGGATCTGGAACAACTATGTATCCATACAAGGAAGAAGAAAGAGAAGAAGAAAAAAGAGAAGAAAAATAAGAAGAAAGACGGGAGCAAGATGAGGAGAGGAAGAAACAGAAGAGGAAGAGGGGGAAGGAAGAAATAAAAGTGAAAGAAGGAAGTGGAGGAGAGGTGGGGGAGGGAGAGAGAATGAGAAGGGGGTGATGTAGAGGGAAAGAAGTGGAGGGGGAAGGCAGATCTTTGATCTTTATGTAACATAATACATAAAAAAATGGTTTGAGATGAGTTCTAGACCTAGATTTAAAAGCTAAAACAATAAGGAAACCATGAAAATATTGTGCTTACTCGGGGTACTCTAAGGAATTTTAGAAAAGAAACAGAACACAATAAACATTAAAGAAAAAAGAATAAATTAGGCTAAATCAAAATTAAAAGTTTCCATTCACAATAACTAAAAGGCAGAAAAAGCCCAAGTATGTATCAACAGATGAAGGGATAAACAAAATGTGGTACATACAATACAATGGAATATTAGTCAAAGAAAAGATTGAAGTATTGATACATGCACCAACATGGATGAAACCCAGACATTATGCTAAGTGAAAGAAGCCAAATACAAAGAGAAAGGTATTGCATTATTCCTTTTATATTGAATATCCAGAAGAGATAAATCCATGGAGACAAAGAGCAGATTCATGGCTGCCAGGAGCTAAAGAGGAAGAGGAATAGGGGATAACTGCTTAATGGGCATGGCGTTTTCTTTTGGCGTGATGAAAATGTTTTGGAACTAAAAAGAAGTGTAACGTTGTGAATATACTGAATGCCACCAAACTGTACCCTTTATAATGGATTTTATGTTATGTAAACCTCACCTCCATTAAAAAAGATGTAAAAAAAGTTAAAAACTTCTGCTCAACATGATGACATCATTTAGAAAATCAAAACATTAAGTCACAGTATTTCTATCCTAGATATATAAAGAACTTCTAGGACAATTTACATTATTGTTATAAGAAGACAAACAATCTTCCCTCCCCCCCCAAAAAACTGGAAAAACATGTGAATATACACTTCGGAAAAGGAAATGTAGAATAGCCAAAAATCGTATGAAGAAGTGGTCAAATGATTACTCACCAGGGAACTGCACATTCAAACCACACTGAATTAGCACAACATGTCAATAAGCATGGCTAGAATTATTAAAAAAAAAAAAAAGAAAGAAAGAAAACACCAAATGTTGGCAAGAACATGGAGTAACAGAACTTTCCAAACACTCTCAATAAGAATAAAAATGAACTAATACTATGCAAAATGACTGGCAGCTATTTTATAAAAAAATAAATATATACTCCCTATGGCTCACCCATTTAACACCTAGCTTTCAACCTAAGAAAATTAAATGCAGCACACATAAAGAATGAGCAAGCAAACAAACAAAAACAAAAAAACAAAAAAACCACTTGACCAAGAATGTTCACAGCAACTTTATTCATAATGTCCTCAAACTGAAAAGAGTCCTGATACCTCTTGGGAAGAGAATGGATAACCAGATATAAATATTGTATATTCACAAAATGGAATACCACAAAGCAATAAAAATAATCAGTCTCCTAATACATATAATGACATGGATGAATCTCCAAATGATACACCATGTAAAAGGGAAAAAAAAAAAAAAAAACCTTTACCTAAAACAACATATACCATAGGATTCCACTTATATGAATTCCTTTTTTTTTTTTTTAAGGTTTTATTTATGTACTTGACAGAGAGAGAGAGAGCACAAGCAGAGGAGCTGCAGAGGGAGAGGGAGAAGCAGGCTACCCACTGAGCAGGAAGTCTGACCAAGGGACTCGGGCTCCATCCAAGGACCCTAGCATCATGACCTGAGCCGAAGGCAGACGCTTAATCCACTAAGCCACCCAGGTGCCCCCACTTACATGAATTTCGAAAGCAGGCACAACTAATCTATGGCAAAGAAAAATTACAGCAATGGCTGCCTCTGTGGGGGTGGGGGTAACTGGGAAGAGGCAAGAGGGAACATTCTGGGGTAATAATAAGAGTTTGTACCTAGAAGAGCTTTGGGTTATACAGGTTTATGCATTTGTTAACCTGAGAACTAGTAAGAATAAATTGTCATGAGCACTTTAAATCCATATTTGGGGCACCTGGGTGGCTCAGTTGGTTGAACATCTGCCTTCAGCTCAGGTCATGATCCTGGAGTCCCAGGATCCAGCCCTGCATCAGGCTCCCTGCTCAGCGGGGAGTCTGCTTCTCCCTCTGTCCCTCACCCCGCTCATGTTCTCACCCCCTCTGTCTCTCTCTCTCAAATAAATAAAGAAAATCTTTAAAAAGTAAGAAAATCCATATATATTAATTCATACTACTGAAGAAATGTGTATGCTATGACCCACTAATTAATTGCATTTCCAAATATGTAACCATAATAAATATACCTTACATGCACCAGGAGATAGATAGATTGATAGATAGATAGATAGATAGATGATAGATAGATAGATAGATAGATAGATACTCAAAAAAGCATTGTTTACAATTGCCTGAAATTGGAAACAACCTAAATGGCCATCAGTAGTGGAACAGACAAATAAATTGTGGCATACAATGAAATACGTAACAATACAAATGAATCAACTAGAGCTACACCCAACAAAGTTGATGAGTCTTACAAATATAATTTTGAAAGGGAAAAACAAGACACAAAGCCAATTACAGTGTGATTGATTCTGTTTTTACAAGTCCTGAAAACAAGCAAAACTAAATCATATTATTTGAGGATACATTCATAAATGTTAAAATTACTTTAAAGAAAGCAAGAACGTTATTATAAAAATCAACATATTGGTGGGAGGGGATTGATTGAGAAACAATATGGATTGTGCAGTACTGAACCGCAAGTAATATCTTAATTATCCACCTTCTTGATATTTACTTTGGATGGGTGTTATGTGTATAAAATTTTAATCTTTAACACTCATTTTAAGGTGAAAATCCTTGGTAAAATCTCTTATTATACTCCTTCATTACTTCCACAAATTTGTATTAACTTACCACCTAACGGAAATTGAATGTTTATTTTTTCAAAAAAGCATAATTAAATAATAGTAACAAATAGTTATACCTATATTATAAGTATATAGGTTTAGATATATTCCAATGATCTATATCAATTGCAGAAATACATATCACCATACAAACTGTAGAATACTTAAATAAAAAATCAAAAATATTTTACTATTCAGTGTGCTAATCTATGAGTCTTTTGTGAATGAGATGAAAGATAGCTGTTTTTGCATTCTCAGCAAATTTGTTTCCTCAGGTTATATACTAGTTATCACTTTATTCAAAATTAGCTGATAATTTTTAACGCCTTTTTATGTGTATGTATTAAAGCTCCTTTTAATATAGCTTCGTTTGCCTAGTTTTGTAAATATGTGTAAGATAAAGTACTTTTAAATGTTAAATGGAAGAAATCAAGCATGTTTTGAATGCTTTTGACTCCAACACCAATGCTAAATTATAAAGGAGGTGGACTAAGGAGTTCTCTACACTGTTCTCTTTTTCATAGGAAGAGGGTCTGCAAATAAACTACTGTCACATCTACTAGTTTGGCACCTGAATTCTATTCTTGAACTGATGGCTGTTTGACACTCCATGATGAATGGTATGTGGTCAGCTATTTCAGATTTTTCCGTTACTAGAATTACTTTTCTAATGTAAGAATGGGTTATGATTAGCTAAAGCTTTTATTTCCTGGGATTAGGTAAAATGAAAAGGGTTATTTCTGTTGATACACCCCATTTCACATTGCAATGCAACTATTCAACTGAAAACGTCCTTAGATTTCTATTTGAATGGTCAAGGAATGGCTGATTATGTGTTATTGGCCTTTAAAGGGCCAGTGTCACCAGCAGTCAAAACAAAGTTATTCACTAAATAATTCTATAGTCTTAAGAGCTATTTAAATTTTCTTTTCACAATATTTTCTTTCAGGAGTATTAAAAGATTTCAAGACAGTTTTTAAAAATATGTGAAGTAGAAACACTATTTTATCTTTGGATAATGTCACATGAAATTTTATATTCATACGTAAGAACAATACTTGCTTACACTAATCACCCATATTAAGAAATATTTATAAGCATTTGCCCTTATTCAGATGCATTACTTATATATAACAGCATGTTGCTTGCCACTGTTTGAGAAAGGATACAATTGATGCAGGAAGCAGCAAGGTATTTTTTATAGGAGTAAAAATGTATCAGCATAGTTTATGGTGTAGATGGTTTATGAGAACAAGAGTTATTCCTCTGTGAGTGAACAATGCTTAACTTCTATAACTGCCATACTTAGCACAGATAATTGGGCCCAGGTAATGCCAATACTATGAAAAATCATCACATGCCTTCCGTTGTAAATAATATTACATATGACATAAAATATAAATTTCTGAAAAAAATGCTATAAATTCTCTGAATCACACGGATATGTACAATATTGACACAGCAACATGGACATATAGAAATCACTACTAAATCTAGCACCTCAAAAGGAGGCAGTTACATCACTTAACAAAATACTAACTTTGAAAACCATTTAGACAGCATGTTAAAAACATATTCAAATATGAAGAATATGAAAAATATAATCATAGTCATATAGCAGTTGCTTTGAATATGTGCTATATTCTTATATTTAAAATTAAATATGTTTAAAATTTGGGCAAATATATGAATGTGGCTAGAAAGTATAATATCCATAAACTACTGAATAATCCTAAATTTTCTGACAATAGCAATAAATTATTCAATAGTAGCTAATCTGCATGTATGATGAATATAAAATAAAGCTCAACTGCTGCATTACTTCTCGTACTCAAAGTCATTAAAGATTAAATCAGGAAATATGCATCAATAATAGAAATTTAATATAATGACATAAAAGTAACTTTTTAAACATCATCCTAAATAACTATAAGAGAAAGTGAGGAACCAAGCCTTCATAAGCATGTGGACCATCTCATGATTCTTTCCTTTCTTCTGTTTTCATGTTAATCTGGCCTCTGAAGGTGAGAGCTTAACGTGCAAACAAGAGGGAAAAGTCTCCACAACGACCAGAACGACTTATTTCTAACGGGCCCATCCAGTGCACTACGTATCCTCCCGCGCCGGTAGATAACACGTGCTGGTTTCATGCAGCTGCTCTGCAAAGTGTGCTCTTTTAGCTCATGCAGAGGAAGAAAGGAAAAAAATTCCCTTTTTAAGAAATGCCAACACCCCAGTCACCTTAGTTAGTCTAAGTCGATAACATGACTCCTCTGTTTTCCTTTTCAATTTCTCCACATGAGCATGGCAACCTCAGAAATCTGGGCAGGGTTTAGGTTTCCGCTAACCCACTGCAGAGAAGTGAATGACACAGAGTCCTCCTTCTAAAATCTTTCCCTCTCTCCCCTCCCAACCAGTCTCTCTGTACCTCTCTCTCTGCCTCTTTCATTTCTTTTCTGAATAGAAATTTGCTGGCCCAGGATTTTAAATACAGAAATGAGCATTTTTACAATAGGAATTTTATGTTTCCCCGTGTTATTTAATGGTATGCTAATTTGAGGCTCCTGTATTACTTTGAAGGAGAGGCTACAGCTTTAATACTGACCCCTATTCTTCTAATCTCTTCTTTAATTGAAGCCAAGACCAAAAAAAACCTTCATAGATGCCGAGGCAGCCCAGGAAAAGGAATTTCTCCTTTCCTTACATAGTGTTAATTTATTCATAGATTTAGACAGTATCCAGTCAGTAAGCACATATGGGCTACTATTTGAACATTACTTAGTAGTCTCTGGGGCTGATAGAGACTCCCCTCCTCCGCAAAAAAAAAAAAAAAAAAAAAAAGAGGAGAAGAAATTTAAGAACACCACCTCTACTTCCCTTGACAACGACATAGGAACAAAGCCAGGTAATAACTTTAAATATGCTTCCTCACAACAAAAATAAAGGGATTCTAGGAATGGAGAAAAATAGAAAGGTGTAGAAGGTTGCACATGGGGTAATTCTATTTTTCTTAATGTCTTTTTAACTTCTTCTTACTTTTTAAATAAGATCATGTAAAGATCTAGCAATGGAAAAAAAACCATGTGCCTAATTGGCCTTCTCCATAGCTGACTGTACCCTCAATGGCTATACCATTATCCATCGCTTTGCCCCAAGTATTATAAAAGAGATATTTTCCCCTATAATTACTACTCCACAACTTCATGCTATCAAAAGTAAATAATAAACTAAATGAGTTATATGAAATTAAAACACACTATTTCAAACTATATTCAATATTGTTCCATTTTTATTATATATTGTTATTTTAAGGCTCCTACCCTTCTCAGAGCTACTTTAGGAAGAGGAAGGGCAATTTAAATGCAAAATGCCTTTTTTTTTTTTTCCAAAGAGGGTGTAAACCTATAAATGCATCATTGCACATGTGGATGAACCTTTCATAAAAATGGAAAGTGAGTAATGAGGTGCAGCTATCTCCCCAATATGATTACTTATGAAATTCTACGGCAGGCACATGCCTCTATGATTAAATAATTCTCAACAGTTCTCTGCCAAATTTTTAAAAAATTTACACTGAGGTTTTATTTGTGAATGTTTTTAAACCCGATTCCATGAATTCAAACATTTCTCTTATCTCCCCCATGAATGAACTGAAACATGTCTCTTATCACTTCTTATTATTTGCTTCTATAAATAATAACTAATTTGGAGGCTGACGGTGCTCAACCACACTTGCTTATTTTGAAAGAGGTAGATGACGTCGGAGTTTTAACATCCCTACCCAAAAACCAATTCATCATTGGAGATAACAATATCCTTAAAATGTGTATATGCCATAGCTGACATCTTTATATTTATTTATCCAGATAGATCAATCTCTACTCAGAAAGGTCATGGGGATGTTCTTTCCTCTTGAGGCATAGACTGGGCATGGCGATAGCAAAGTGTCCACTAGGGAGAGCTGCCTTCCAGCAGACCGACCACAGCTACCAGCAATGCCACACTTGCTAGTTCTCCATCATCAGTAGCAGTAATGGAAAACACAACGCTAGATTCCCCAGGCACATAAATTTAGTAATAACATCTTCCCAATACCCAATATAATTATGGGATTATATCTGTGATTCACAGGTATCTGGAACTGCACAAATAATCAATTTTGCGTTACTACCGTTTCACTATGGAACGAGCCACGCTCCAAACCATTTTTACTTTCCAATCCTTCATTCCTCTTTGGCTGCGTAAAAGTAACTTTATAACAATAATATCTTTGCTTATAAGAAAAAAATGGCTCTGTGCATCACATTAAATATTGTAGAGAGTTAAGAAGAAAATAGATTTAGAGAAAAAGGGATAACTTTCAAAGGCAAAAAGCACTGTCTTCAAATATTAAACATTTGTTGATAAAAAGACAACTCCAAAACTACATAGCTTCAATTGTGGAACAAGGTAAATAAACTTCCCACGATCTTTAAGAAGAGAGGGCATCTATTTTAAAGATTATAATACCATCCTTATAATCAAGGTCGGCACTTTCAAATCACTGTGTCCATGTTAATAAAGGGTGAAACTTTGTATTGGATTTTGTTTGAGGGTCATTTTAAGCACAAGCCGTTTTATCTCAAAAAAGGAATAACTAAGCCAAATCACTCAGTTTGGCTAGCAAAATAAAATTCCCCACCTAATATGCAGAATTTAGGCGTACCTCGTAAGACTGGATGTGTTTAAAAACATAGCATCACTGCTTTTATCATGTCAAACCTCCTAAATGATAATATTTAAAAATATTACAACTTGAAATTATTTTGGTCGAATATGCTTCTATCATTGGCCTCGCAGACATGTTCCTGTTGATCCGTGTACAACATTCTCTAGTTCTTTTTTCTCTTTCCTTTTCTCTGGTTTTTCCTCATTACCCTTCCACATCATTTAGCTTTGGTTCTCGCCTGACAATTTTTCTATTTTGCAATCGAGTTTAGAGAGAAATGCTATTAAATCAGGGAATTCCATAAATATTGGTTAAAAGTTATAAATAGGCTGTCTTCGGTATTTGTCAACATCGAGTTCTTTCAATTAAAATATTTCCTGGCTACCACAGCGTGGAAGCTGCGGAAATTGGCTCCACATCCAGCTGGCTGATTCAGTAAGAAATCAGCTGGCCTCAATTTAGATTTCTTTTCTTTTAAAGCAGTGCCAAATTGAGGATTAGTACATTGTGGAGAGGGAGGCGGGCAGCTCCACCCCTGATCGGCCATTCTTCATTCCCTAGAATGGGCTTGCCTTCCCAGCCCCAGCTGTGCACTGAATTAATCTACACAGGGAGCTTCTCTATCTACACCGTTTTCAACATGCTCATCAAGGTCCTGCATCACTTCTGACAAAAGTAAAATGTGGCTCTGCTGCCTTGGTTTGGGAGACTTGACTCAGGCTTAAATGTAAACAGCCGCACCCCTGCACACGCGCGCGCACACACACACACACACACACACACAACAGAACTGTAATTGCACATTATGAAGACAGTCAACAGTTGACACCGAATCATAGGAAAACTGAGTAAGAGGATAACAGACAAGAGCAGTTCTGCAGAAGTAGGTCCATGTCAAGGAATGAGTGTGATTTTACTTCCCCAGAAATTGTTCCTCCAAACTAAGTGTGTAATAATAGTTATGTTGGCAACTTGCCTGAGAAAGGACACTTATTCTTTCTGTGGTCATGTGCAAATATTTATGTGAGTACCCCATCACTGCCCTCTTCTTACCATAGCTCATACTCAAATCACCCAGGCCAATGTCCAGTACCGTAACATTTTCATGCTCTGCTTTGCAGCTTCTCAGAGCCTGTGAATCAACTAAGTGGCTTTTTGAACGAATCTCACTTTGATACCAATAAGGATGATCACATACGAGCAATTTTCTTGTGCGTTACTGTTCTTATAAACTGTTGCCATTCCGTATAAAATTCTTAGTTCTTATTTTTGAAGTATTATTGATGATGATGTCTCACAAAATTGTTATGCCCTCACTCAAACTGTGAGCCAGGTAACCCATCTTTGTTTAAGTTTAGTATTGTTTTATATAACCACCTATCGGTAGACTTGGAAAGTAATTCGCTGTCTCTATTTTTATAAATAGCCACAAAAGGCATTCTATTCATATGAATTAAGAGATTTTTAAAGAAAAGACAATACAAAAAGGGTGTGAGCAGAAAGGATCGTTATTTTGGCTCACTTTCCTGATAGCTTAGGATTTACTTTTCGATTTGTGTTAAGTGAATAGAAAATCTACATCTAGAGAAGATCTTGATTAGTCATCCTATGAGGACCTACAGCAATCATACTAGTGGAATTAAAATCCTGATAAAAACTTAGTAATATAAAAAGATGTTAATAATAAAAAATATTTATAAGTATTTTCAGGCCTTGGTCATATGTGCCTGTATCTATGACTACATTTCATATATTCCTTCAGTTCTGTTTCTTAATAACCACTGGTTCTTAAACCTGTTCCAGGGGCAACGTCAACGGCTACTGCTCTTTACCAGCAAAGCTAAGTCACTGAAAGTTGTTTTAGCTTTCAGGTTTTCCTTGTGATTTCCATAAGTTTTGTAATAATAGGCCATAAAGCTATCAAAACGTCATCTATGAAAAACTTATCTAAAATGGTGGAGGGGCGCCTGGGTGGCTCAGTTGGTTAAGCGTCTGCCTTTGGCTCAGGTCATGATCCCAGACCCCTGGGAGTGAACCTCTAGCCTAACATCAGGCTCCCTGCTCAGCAGGGAGTCTGTTTCTCCCTCTGCCGCTCCCCTTGCTTGTGCTCTCTCTCTCTCAAATAAATAAATAAAATCTTAAAAAAAAAATAAAGTGGTTGAAAAAAACAGGAGATGCAGTTGAAAATATTAGGTTATGTGTATTGACATAAAATAAGAATTGCATAAAGAAATGAAAAGTACAACGTGAGTCACATTGTTGGTTCCTGCTTATCATTCCTGGCTGAAATAGAAACTTCAAATAAAAGAACTGACTCGTAAATGTGAATGTTAACCCAGTTTATACAAAAAGCATATCTGTCTTCCTTCTTTTCAGAGGTGAATTCTAAAATCTGTATTATATTTGCGTTTGGAGAGAAACAAAAACAATAGCAAGAAGAAAACAGGAAAATGAAAATATCTCTGGATCAAAAAGCAATTTAGATGGCAGTTGCTTCTGTGGAGACGAAATAGTTTCTGGTGCCAGACTAATAGTAGAAAAAAGTCATTTGGACCCTTCGCCACTGTGGTGTTGTATGTGATCCCATAGGAACAAAGGGAAGTGCTTTTCATTTTTGGCCAGAGTGCCTGAAAATATACAAGGGATGAGGAGGAAAACAGGGTGACATCAATGGTCATAAAAATGTGACCTTCGTCTTGATAGAATAAGACAAATATAAAAGGTTTCCACAGCACCTGGCATTTAAACATTAAAGGAAGTTGTGAGGACAGCCTACTGTGTTACAATGGGCTGAAGTATTATTGTGTGTTTCCAAATATTCCCGATATTCACATTTTTTGAGTCACTGAAAACCTAGTAGGCCACCTCAGAGAAAGACAAAACCCTCACAAGCTATACTGAACAGGAGTCATTTATGCCCCTTTGGGTAAAAACACTGTGAATTTGTACTGGAGAACTCTCTCTCTCTCCCTTGGTCACAGTTGGGTCCTTCTGCCAATCCGAGTGCCTGCCCCCCACGGATACGTGGTGCTCAGTAAACCAGCTGCCATCTCCCTGCCTGGAACTGAAACTTCTGCACTGGATTAGAAGACTGGAGACCCTGGGGCTGGATTAATCCTAAGGAATTGTCCCTCAATTTCTGCTACTGTGGACTTGGGAACCATATAGCTGTCCTGATTTCAGTACTTTTCAAATCTTTTTCCTCAGTTTTCCCTTCACTCGTGTTCATAACTTTCCCATAAGTTTTTCTGTTTACTTAAGCTGTCCAGGGTTAACTTCTAATACCAAAGAAGGAAAAGTGACATGAAGTAGTTAACTTTGTATGCATTAATTAAATTACAATGACAGCTTTATTAAGTCAAAGAATAATGTGTTAACTATATTATGAATTGAATGCATTCATTCTATTTGAATTTAGTGGTTTCTTATCAAATCAATAATAATAGTAATAATAATAATAACAAAAATAAAAAGCTAGCGGATCCCTTTTTATGTGATCCCACTTTGAAAGAACACTTACCTAATTATGTTCTCCTGATTTCTCAGACAGAACAGGGCTTTGCTGGAGAAATTAAGAACTAGTAGTTTTGAGAAAAGATGTCTTTATCTGGACATAGAATAGGCTTCAGAGAATTTTTTTTTTTAATTAAAAGTGGTCTCATTATAATCTGTTTTTTTACCCTATATTTGGAATATGAGAAAATATAAAAATTGTTGGATCTTGCTTAAGGAGAAAAAAAGGGGTGCAACATACAAATATACATCCATATGCACATATTTACATATAATTTAAAAAATAAAGTTTCTGTAAGTTTAGTCATTGGGAACAGTGTTAGTTACTTATGAGATAGATTAAGCACTGGGTCTTATACGCAACTAATGAATCATTGAACACTACATCAAAAACTAATGATGCACTGTGTGTTGGCTAATTGAATTTAAATTTGAAAAAAAAAATTTCACTTTTCCTTCTTTACCAACATACCTTTTTGGGGGTGAGTACATAGCAACATGGCCACATGAAAAAATTTCATTTGACACCCCATCATTATAGATGGAGTTGCCTTGTGAACAACTTGTTGCTTGGATGCTGTTGGTGGAGATTTTAACTGGGGCTTCCAGGATTACTGCTTATAAAGGGATCAGATTTAACGGGTAGGTAGCTTTAGCCCATCTACTCCTATTTTTGGTTTTGGTCCTTCTTATTGCCTGGACTGTGGATGTAATTGCTTGGGCTTCAGCAGTCATCTTAGAACCACAGATTGAGTATGAAAGTTTGAAGCATGAAGCATGCCAGGCTTCAAGCATGCTGGAGAGAAAAGACTGAAGGAGCTGAGAACATTAATGAGGCTCATCCAGAAAAGCTTCCAAATATGTCCTGGATCCTCTACCTCTGTGCTTACTTTATGAAAGGGAAAACAACAAAACAAAACAACAATGCTCTATTTTGTTTAAGTCATTATTTTTCAGATCTCATGTTTGCAGCTGAATTCAATTTCTAGGAGATAGAGTCACAAACATGTTTTGTTCATTTTTAATACTTTAGAATTAATGTCCTCTGAAATACCTTCTGAGAGAACTATTAAAACATTTTTAAATGTGTTTTTGGTGGCACAGCTGTAGAACTGTAGTTAAGAAGTTGGATTTCACATCAAACGCTGTAGTTACAGACTCCAGCTCTTTTCCTGAGTAATTGTGCATTACACAAATTTTTAAATTTTCTTAACCTCAATTTCTTCTTCTGTAAATTGAAAAAAAAATAATTATAATATCTATACCAGAAGATATTCTGAGAATAAAAAGTGTTTTGCCCAGTGCCTGACAAACTCTAAGTACTTAATGGAGGATACTTATCATAATAAATTACATATATGCAAATGGTAGTACTGCCCCATAATGCAGGAAATGAAGCCTCAACTTTTCAGAAAGAGATGCTGGAATGTATTTATTTAAAAGCACTCCATGGTCTAATCACTCTTGAACAATATTTACAACATTTTAGACATACATAGGTATAATCAATCGTCAACCAGCAAAAATTAAAATTATATGATAATCAAATTCCTGATTTTGGCCTTCAGAATGGTGCATTCTAATCAAGTGAAAGGGAATAAAAACGTAACACCCTCAAAATCATGAAAACTGAGAATTGTGTCTCTTTTGAACTTCAATCTATCTGTCTGTTTCATCTCTCAATATCTACCCACAAAAGTAAAGAATAATACAAATTGCCAATTGAGCAATAACAATTATCATTCAGCTCTAAGAAAAACAATATATGTATTTCCATAAATTATATGTATACGTATTACTTCTTCTCAGATCTGTGTTTCTACTTCAGTTCTTTTCTTAAATTAACTCCTAGTATATACAACACCCACTTATATCTCAGTGGCAAATAAGATCCTTTAAAACAACTTTTGAGCTGTTTTTCAATTCTATTATTTACTTTCAGATCTTCTACTCCTTGCTGTGAAGAGATCAATCATAAATCCTCATTTGCATATTATGGTGATTCTCACAACCATCACTGGCATCGCTTACCAGGTCTTAAAAAAACAGGACTTCCTAATTGAATTTCAGATAGCCAGGTATGTGGGCTGTGATTTAAGCATCATTTCCTGTTTAACTTCCATTTATATAAAATTAATAATTAATTGATTTGATGTTACTAAGGTGGCAAAAATATTGCTACTTGTTTGATTAGGGAAATTTGTTGTGTTTTATTAGGTCTCGAATGATTTGGAGCTACCATTTCAATTATATTTCTCAGCCCCCTACCTGGGGTAGCAAATAAACTAATTTTCTTAAATTCTCTAGTTTCAAGTATCATGTTTTTCTTCTCCCCTGGGCTCCTGTAAGATGGGTGTACTGTTGAGAAGGCCAAGAGTAACAGTGAAATTTCTCCTCCCTTTTCAAACAGACATCTATGGAAGTAAGAAATTATCAACATTAGAGAGTCAAACTCTGCAGTTCACAGTTATTCACACGTGAAACCTGCTAAGGGGGAAGTTTTCCAAAGGGTCTAAAGTAAACAAAAATTTAGATTGGTACAGGAAAAGAAATGAAAGTTCTACTTTGGGGGAGACAAGGGAAAACAGGATTTAGTGCACCATATTAGTGCGAGATTTGTTTATTTAAATAGCTTATTATATTTGCATTTTGATGACTCTTATTTCCACACTCTGCTTTCCTAACACTTTCCTACAAATAAAAAAGTGTGTTTTTCTGCACCTCTACACTAATGATTCCTCACTCAGCAAGGCTTGCATTTATTAAAGCTTTTTATTGCCACTTTACTTAAAGAGGTGTTTGAACTCTGGCAGGTAGGCAAATCCAGAGGGGAAATTCATTTGAAAGTATTCATAATGGAATACAAGAATGAAAAACAAAATTATTGCTGTGGACTACATTTTTTTTGGTCTTTGCAGATACATCAGTTTTCTGCACTTTGACTTAAGAATTTGAAATAGATCTTCTCTTAGGTTCAAATATCTAAGAGCATGAGAGATTTCTTCTCATTCATCACTGTGTAAACATAAAAATTAAACTGCACTAGGATATGACTGACCTATTGAAAATATAACACCATAGACTCATTATTTCTTTCTCTTCAATAAGAAAGTATTCTGAAGGAAATGCATGGTGCTGGTACAAATCAATTCTATCTTTTCAATAAATGATTCAATCCATCTTGAATAATACTGTTTTTTCATAATTATTTCTTATTGAAAAGTATTTTCTTTTTATTTGCTATCGTTTTCTTGATGAAGCTTAGTGGAACAATAGAAATAATAGTGGACATCCTCATATTTTGCTTAATGTCTTTCTCTTAGAAATGTTTACCCTTCCCCGTCTATGATGCCCTCATAGACGAACAAATATATTTAGATCTTTATACGCAATGAGGACAACTCAACTTTATTTTAAGGTGAGTCATGACTGTTTCAAAATCTTTGCATTATCTAAGCAGGAGAAATCATGAGCCTCAAAATTCCTCTTATGGCCCAGCTTCCTTCGTTTTAGCATTCAATCATCATTTATTGCATGCTTCTTTTAAATGATAAAATGTGCTGGTACCCTAAAGTGGAGGAAGCATGTATGAAACCCTGTAGGACCACAGGGACCACTAACCTGAACAAGAAGTGATAGTGTTGCATTTTCAGGAAGAATAAAGTACAGCAAGAGCTCCTAGTTTGAGAGTGGGTACTAAGAAAGTCTTCACCAGGGACATTTTCAAGATGAGCAGGAGATGGAGAAAGAGCACTCAGGTCAAGAATGTGCAGAAAAAGAAGGCTCAAATTACATTCTTTTCAGGAAATCATGAGCTGTCTCTTTTAGCAATAAGCTAAATTACGAGGTGATGATGAAGCAAAGGAGAAAATAGGAGAAGTTTATGAACAAGTTGTAAGTTTTTCTAAATCACTGTTAAAAAGTTTTTATTTTTTATTTGTTTTGATCTGTATTTTAGTCAACGCACATTACGGTTAAGATCAGCTCAGGTGGTATTACAAAACTATGTTTCCATTTTAAGAGAGAGGTTCTATTTCTCCTTGTTTCATCTAAGGAGGCAAAGGAATATTTTCCATTCAAACAGGCTTTCATTTGCTCAACACCACTCATCATCAGGGAACTGCAAATCAAAACCACAATGAGATATCACCTCACATCTTCAGAATGGCTAGTATCAAAAAGAAAAGAAATAATAAGACTTGGGCAAGAATGTAGAGAAAAGGGAACCCTCATGATCTGCTGGTGGGAATGCAAACAGGTATAGCCACTGTGGAAAACAGTATGGAGGCTCCTCAAAAAATCGAAAATAGAATTACCATAGGAGCTAATAATTCTACTACTGGGTATTTACCCAAAGAAAATGAAAGCACTAATTCAAAAGGACATATGCATGCCTATGTTTATTGCAGGATTATTTACAATAGCCAAGATATGGAAGTCACCCATGAAATGTCCATGATAGATGAATGGATAAAGAAGATGTCACACACACATACACACACACACTGGAACATTGTTCATCCGTAAAAAAAGGATGAGATTTTGCCATTTGCCATGACATGGATGGACCAGGCAGATATTATGCTAAGTGAGATAAGTCAGGCAGAGAAAGACAAATACCATATGATTCCACTATATGTAGAATCTAAAAAACAAAACAAGGAAAACAAGTGAAAAGCAGAAACAGACCCATAAATAACCAAGAACAAACTAATGTTTGCCATTAGTTAGCCAACTAATGGCTGCCAGAGAGGAGGGGGGGTGGGAGGATGGCAAATGGGTGAAGGGGAGTGGGAGGTACAGGCTTCCAGCTATGGAATGAATACATCACAGTAATAAAAGGTGCAGCATATGGAATACAATCAGTGATACTGTAATAACATTATATGGTGACAGATGGCAGCTACACTTGTGCTGAGCATAGCATAACCTATGAACTTGTTGAATCACTATGTTGCATACCAAAAACTAATGTAATATTGCATGTTAACTTTACTTCAATCTAAAAAAAATGAGCTATTATCTCCTTGTTATATTATACGAAGTATGGCACCTCTTCTCTGGGCTGGGAAGTTCTTACTTCAGGATATTCTAATGCCTGAAATTTTGGAGTAGCAGTTGGAGTGATATTTAGCCATTGGCTAAATACCCCAAGCCCATACAGGATTTTATATATCAATCTCATATAGAGAGTTGTTCGTATGTGCAAACACATGGGAAATTGCCCAGGAAAGACATGTTAATACAACCTAAGTCACTTTTCTGCGTTAGAAATCCACGTAGGCATCTAAGTTCTTTGGATCTTTGAGATCAGAACCATCCAGAATTTCTGCTATTTGAGTCCTACCAGACTATCAGGGACTCAGAGTTGTCTTTGCTTCAAGGAGTAAAATGTTATCTGTTGATTTTACTTCCACACTACTTTCTCTACACTTTGGCCCCTGTATATAACTTACATTAAACAAACAAAAATGGCTAATATCTTCTCTTCCACAACGAAACAAACTTTACCCCATCTCTACCCACCTCCACCTTGCCCTGTTGTCTTAAATCTGGCTGATTTTATTCCCAGGCACCAAATGGTGAGACTTATAACCATTTCTCCCATTTTAGGCTTTAGTTGCTACTATACCCTTCTTAATACACTCTTCTAAGCATTACTCCCAATATTTTAGGTCTCTGGTTACTTCTAGAAGATGGCATTCTGAATTCCAGTTCTCCCATTTAGTAGTAAACATTTGCTCTCCATTGTTTCCTGTCAACATTCTCAATTGCCCTATTCTCCTTCTGACCCATCAAGGTGCTTTTCAAATGCTAAAATAAACAGGAATTCCCTCCCTCCCATCCCAGAAAGCAGGACTACATTCTCTCAATTTTACTTAGAGCTTCCTTCTTTTTTTGCAGAAACCTACCATATGCAACATGAAATCATTTGTACATATAGGCTCCTTAATCATAGAGGTAATGCTTATTTACTTATTTATTTTTAAAAATTTTGTTTATTTATTAGATTATTTATTAGAGAGAGAGAAAACAGGAGTGCGAGGGGTGGGGGCAGAGGGTGAGAGAGAAGCAGACTCCCCGCTGAGCAGAGAGCCCACCTCCGGGCTTGATCCCAGGATCCGGTACCAGGACCTAACCCAAAGCAGACACTTAAGACTGAGCCACCCAGGCACCGGGTATGCATATTTAAACCTGTATTCCCAACACTCCAGCACAATGTCAAACACTTAATAAATACCCAGTAAATGCTTGCTGATTCAGTGGAAGGAAGAAAAAAAAAGAAGGTAGGCAGCAGGGAATGTGGGAAGGAAAGAAGGAAGGAAAGGAGGGAGGAAAGGACAGGTGGGCATAGTGACCCTACTAAACTTTTAGTGTTTAAAGGACAGGTGTTTTCTGTTTTTCCCACAATGCCCTGTAGTTAATATATTCTTAATAGATAAATTTATGCCCAACCTAGAAAGCATAGGACATAAATATGATACAATATATTTTATAACAATATTTTCAAGAAAAATTGAATGTTTTTACTGCATTCCATTCCATGGGATTCACCTAAGTTTTTCTAAAGCAAAGAACTTTTTCACACCTGAGATCAGCATAAATACCGACACTGACCAAATTTAAGATTCTTTTATTTCCTAAAATTGGAAATTAAAATATCAGAAAATGAATGTTCCTTTCATAAAAGAAAAGAAATGTTGAAAAGTCATTGAACACTACTTTTACTACCGTAATTAGTGAAAGGAATTTAGACCAATTACTCGACTTCTTGTATGAAAATGTTTCTGGAAACACAGTTGTTATTTTTGTAGAGTGAAGATACAAAATTCAATTCATGAACTGTTGTTCTTTCCACACTATTACACTAGACATGCCTGTTATTCTCTGGAAGGCTTGTCACTCTTAAGACTGTTTAGAAACACTTTGTTTGAGGTCAAAGAAAGAGGTTGCATTTTGATGACTGTTTTGCCTCCTGTGGCTTCCTCCTTACTCTTGAAATATATTCTTTCCAACAATGCCATCACCAAAAGGGGCATTTTCAAATGATGACAATAAGGATAAAATGTCTGACGAAATAGCTATTGGATTCGTCATATCTGTTAAGACAATAATTATAACTCTGACATTAATTTCAGCCCATCGGTGGCTTTTTCCTCCTGCCCTTGCCAATAGGCCCTAAATCCAGGCTTCAATTTCTTTTGCATTAACTCTGCCTCGAATATAATGATTACCATTTAACTCGGTGGTTACATAATCCTAGTGAAATTTTAATGTGGACATCTTGCATTAACTTTCTTTCCTTTAACAACAACAAAAAAGGAAAAGGTGGCCCCTAAATAAATGAAACTCAATTTCACGGCACATTATCTCTCTCAATTCTTTCCTCACAGCTTTCATTTTCATTAAAATCACAGACAACCATAAATTAATAATTACTTCAGGTTGACTAAATGCAGGCCATACTATTTAGCTCCCGCTTTCCTACAGTGGCCCTTCTTGTTCATGCTGGAAAAATGTTAATTTAGATAATGTGGCTTGGCCCTTGTCTTATAATTCTGTTTTGCAGTTTCACTGATCTATAATAGTCTGTTCTTATTAGATAGTATTAACTTTATCTTTTGTTCAATCAAGCTTTACACTTTGCTTGGAAGATAACTATTGCAAACTCTCAGTTGAAATGTGTCATTATCTACATATCTATTATATTTCAGTTCTCAAAATGCTTTCTGTATTTACTAACTTACTTGCAATTCCATGCATTCATAAATGTACTGTCCATTAGCTTAAAGCGTGTGTTGGAGACACTTGAACGGAGAATAGAAACACACAAAATGCTAACCTTTTATAATTATGAGTGCTTCAAATAAGCTATATTATTTTACATTTCAAAAGATTTAGGCTGTAGTTATTTCATTTAAAGAAGTAGTAACTAAAAATTCAATCCAACTGTTTCTCTTGTTTCTCTGATATTTGAAAACTCTGATTAGCCTTAAGACAAGTTATTATATTGTTTACTTAAAACCTTACTTCCTTAGACAGCTTTTTAAGATATGCATCTATTTTTATAGAGGTTCCAGAGGGAAAGCAGTTACACAATTGTACTTGAGTACACTGAGAACAATAAAATACAGGAGCTGCCAGCTGAAATGGACGTTAACAGTTTAGTCTCTGGCAATATTCTTTTTGAGAATGCTTTCACTTTCTGAAGTTTAGGTAAAGCTAGTGGTTGATTTGACCTCAATAGAATTCCCTCAATACTTTCGAGCTCCTGCAACAGTGAATGCTGGTTTAAGCTTACCAAGTTTAACAAGTTTAAATTAGGCCATTGCAAAACCAAAATTTCCTCGATTAAACATATACTCATATTTCCCACTTTATTTCAACCTTTTGGAACATTAAGTAATTAATGGGTTGAAGATGTGATAGGGGGATCTTATTTTTAGCCAAAAGTATAAATCATTTACATCATCCAACACAACGGTGCTCTCAATGACAACTTTATTTTTTTTTTTAAAGATTTTATTTATTTATTTGACAGAGATAGAGACAGCCAGCGAGAGAGGGAACACAAGCAGGGGGAGTGGGAGAGGAAGAAGCAGGCTCATAACAGAGGAGCCTGATGTGGGGCTCGATCCCATAACGCTGGGATCACGCCCTGAGCCGAAGGCAGACGCTTAACCGCTGTGCCACCCAGGCACCCCTCAATGACAACTTTAAATAAACATTCCCACCTTTTGCCCTATGGGGCAAATATTTCTTCTCTCCTTTGGATTACTATAAATCAAGTCTATTTCTATCATCTAAATTGAAAACTACACACTGCATGAGTGGAAGACATCATAATCATTTCTGCTCAGTTATTGAAGGATACAATTTTTAAAAACAAATTATTTTTCAAGGAATATACCACCACAATTGATCTGGAGACTAAACACTTTCAGTAAGAACATTTTGACTCCATTCAAGTTATGGCAATTTTAAAAATAATAGCCTGCGTTGACTTTCTTCAGTGTTAATCCGCATATGTAATTGCCACCAAATTATCTAATTTGTACTGACTTTATTAAGTTATAGAGAAACATGTCATTTTCCTTATTTGATTTTCCAATGAATATTTTCCTTAACTAATGATAAATCACATAAACCATGTTTACTACTGATTATATCCTGAAAACATCCATGTGTATTGAAGGCATAATTACCCTGAACCCCACAATCTAAAAAGTCCCAGAGGAGGCATTTGAAATGACTCAAACAATACAATAGTTTGAAATTGATCTGGGAATCTCATTTCCCTCTTTGTACCAAAGCTCAACTCTGTTTGCTATAAATATTATGATACTATTTTGCACGTATTAACATCACTCAGTGCTTTAGCTAAAACATAACTTGTCTAATAATACAAATTAATTTTACAGGCATTGTACTTTTAACCCCTATATTCTGAAATTTATTTTTATAGTGAGAGACATAGAAGACTCTAAATGTATTATGATTTTTAAACTATTAATCTTTTGATATATTTCAATGTTTAAAAAATGAATTAAGTATATTAGAGTTTCATCATTAAAGACAACTAGATTAAAGGAATGAAGTGTTGGAATATTAACATTTTCTTTTCTTTTTAGTCTCAGGCTAAAGGTTTACGTGCACATTTTGAATAACCCCTCCCCCAATGGAGAAATATCATATCTCTAATCATTTCTTATTGAGTCTATTTCGTAGTCATATATATTTTTTTATTGTAGTATATGACATCATGTAAATCTTCAAAAAAAGCAAGAGATGTTTTGTTTAAAGTGTTCATTTATTAGTTGCTTATGTGAAATTGAATGAATAGACTCTGTTGTCCAGTAGACTATATATATCCCTGATCCATCATGTAGCCTTTCTTGGTGTTTTGACAGGCTACTTATATATGAAACTCAATTATTTCTTTGGTAAAATGAGAGTATGCTTGCTTTATAGAATTATTTTCAAGATTAAAGAATAAAATATTTTAAAGTACTTGGCAGAAAAGACCTCTAAATAATCCTTACTAGTCCCTTTATTTTACTTTATTTTACTTATCAGCTAAGTGAAATGTAATTTTTTAGTAAGATTAAATAGCAGTTGATTACTTTGCAAATAGCTTATATATATTTTTTCAATATGGAAGGGCTCTTTGTATTTTTTCTCAAGATTACCATAAGAGACAAAATATTATGTGATAATATAGAGTTGTAAGAAACATGGCTTAATGCCTGTCAGGCTGTGGCTAAGGTAAATACACTCAAGCAGTTATATTAATGTCTATGAAGAAGAACAGAAAGGGTTGAAGGAAAGGAGAGTGGTTTGGACAGGTAATTGATTCCTTGAAACCAAAGACTGAGAAGGTCGGTATGGGTCTTCAAGTATAGAGACCAGCTTCCTGGGAGTGCTGCTGGAACACTGATGCCTATGAGTGAACTGGGAACTGGAAAGTCCCCATATCCAAGGGTGAACCTCCACTAGACCCATTTAGTTGCAACAGATCATAGAAACCTAGGCATGGAGCATGGGTAGACCATCAAACATAAACTGAAAAACTTATTTTCAGGACACTCCCAAAAATCTATTGAGATTGGTTTAAGAGGGTCAAAGTCTTCCTTCTACTCCAAAACTCACAAAATAACAGAAAATATATTTTAAAGAAGAATTCATCTGTTTGAAAAATTAGTGTATTTTCAGTGGTCCACAAATACTGAAGAATCCCAAGGGTTAGAAAACACATTGGTACAAATACAGAGAGAAGTAAAACTGGAGGATACTTGAACCCTAAACCCACGCAGGCCAAAATATGACAGGGATGAACACATTTGGGGCAGGTGAGATCTTAAGTCAATCAGCAGTGTCACTGGTTTTTGGAGGTGACAAATCAGGAGGTGACAAATCAGGTGCATTTGGTGCAGCTAGGTGGGCCAGGCTCTCCTTCTTTCCCAGACTGACCTAAACATTCTCAAGAGCAATATTTATATTGCTTATAAATATAAGCACTTATAGCAGTGGATCTAGTGCTTGGAGAGCAAAAGATAGGACCATACCTTAGGTAGTCACTGATCCCCAGAAAAGATAATCCACAATTCTACATTAGAGGCTATTGGCCCCTATTAAGAATCTCCAAAATTTCAGAAAAACCAACAGCAATAGCTAACAAATATCAAAAACTTATGTAACAGGCATTATTCTATATCCTTATACGGTATTTGATTTAATCTCTAAAATAATTGATAATAAAGTTCAACTTTATTTTATTTTATCTGGTGAGGAATTTTCTGCTTAAAAGGCTAAATGATAACCATTGGGTTATACAGCTAAGACATAAGAGATCTAACTGCTATCTGATCCTAATTAATCTGCACCCAGGATGCATGTTCTTGGCAGTCAAGCATGATGGTGTATCTGAATTCTGCATTAGTGCATAATGATTCTGAAAGATGAATAGAAGGACAGCATGAGGGACCATTTACTCTAATATTTACCTCATAAAAGTTCCAAGAGGGCTCTTACTATACAGGGGGCACCTGGGTGGCTCAGTGCATTAAGGATTTTACTCTTGATTTCACCTCAAATCATGATGTCGGGGTCATGGGATCGAGCCGGGTGTTGGGCCTCACATTGGGCTCCGTGCTCAGGGGGGAGTCTGCTTGAGATTCTCTCTGCCCCTCTTCCCACACATGCTCACTCTCTCTCTCTACAATAAATAAAGAAATCTTTCAAAAAAGAATTCTTACTATACAATCCAGCAATTACACAGGTATCTCGAGGATCTTTTTATTTTTTATTTGTATTTTCAAAAATATTTTAGGGGTGCCTGGGTGGCTCAGTCAGTTAAGTATCTGACTCCCGATTTTGACTCAAGTCATGATCTCAGGCTTGTGAGATCAAGCCCTGAGTCGAGCTGCATGCTCAATGGGGAGGCTGCTTTAGATTCTCTCTCCCTCTCCCTCTGCCCCTCCCCCTGCCAACTCTCTCTCTCTAAAATAAATAAATAAATAAAATAAAAATAAAAAGTTCTAAAAGTGGATAAGAGAGTAGAAATAATCAAGGAAGTAATAGAAGAAAATAGTTGAAAGCTACAAACATGAGCCTTCAGAATGAACGATGCACTAAATACTGTAAGGATTAGTAGAAAAGGCACAGAACTACACACAACAGTAAAGAAGGATACCATTTCTCTCCTCCCCAGTCCACTCATACTGACCGTATTGTTTTTTTAAGGAATCATTAATTATTGAGTAATAATAAAATAAAAACTGAAATTATTAAGTATTTTAAGTGTATGTACTAATACCTATATATTTAAAAAACCCTATGTCACCGAACTATTGCTTGTAATATATTAAGATATAAATGTATTAATTTAAAATTAAGATGGACTGAAAATAAAGGAATCCATCTACACTTCTAAACCTAGGAGAATAACAAGAAGTAAAAGCAATTTTTAGAAATAGAGATAAAAGCAAAAAATAATCAGGGCTCCTGGGTGGCTCAGTCGGTTGAGCATCTGACTCTTGATTTTGGCTGGAGTCACAGTCTTGGGGTCCTGGGATCAAGCTCCAAGCCTGGGCTCCCCACTCAGGGGGAAGTCTGCTTGTCTCTCTCTCTCTGGCCCTCCCCTTACTCTCTCTCTCTCTGAAACAATTAAATAAATCTTAAAAAAAAAAAAAAAGCAGCTTGTATTTTTTTAAAAAAGTAATAGAGCAGAAAATAATAAGGAAATAAGTTTCACGGTTATAACCAAAAGTGGTTCTTTGAAAAGATCAATAAAATAGACAAACTTTTATAAATCTAAATAAGAAAGAAGTGTAACAAGGAAAAAAATAGCAATAAAACTAGAAAGCATGTGTAACAGAGGTTAAAACTTCAAGATAATACATTTTCATGCTGCAAATATTGGAATATCCAAATAAAATGTACAAAGTAAGAATAACTCAGAGTTCATCAGAATAAAGAATTAACCCAATGACCTGCCACAGGCAGATGAGTAAGTGAACACCACTTTAAGCAAATATTCTTCAAATATTTATTCAAAGTTCATCACGGGAAGTGAAAAACCACTGAATACTTTCCACACACTAAGCACTATTCTAAGCCCCTTACACAGATAATCTAATTTAGTCCTTACAAAAAAACCCATGGGGCACCTAAAGTCTATCTACTATTACATAGCTAGTGTGAATGCACAGGCAAGAGTCAAACCTAAGCTGTCTGGCTCCAGAGCCCACACTTAGCTTCCCCGCTATTCTGCCTTCTGTTAAAAGCATAAAAGAGCTATTTAAAAGTTACTGAATCTTCTGTAACCATGATGGAGCAAGGGGTTTCTGACAGGGAGTACACAGCACTTCCTTAGAGAAATCTCCAATTACTTCCTTTGGGACCACAGTTCTAATGTCTCTTGACTCTCTTCCACTGTAGCCCTTTACTTTCCCAGGGAACTCCTGGTATCCTCTTTTCGACGCCCTAAAATTTTTGCTTGAATCTATCTTGATGTATATCAGAGAGCATTGTGGTTTCCTCAACATTGATCTCAATACCTAGATATCTTATTCTCCTCATTAATAATTTCTTAGAGCATGGCAAAAGCTTTCCTATCAAGATAAAAAGTCTGTTTGCTATCCAAAAAACAATGACCTCTTAGGAGGATCCACACTTCTTCGGACATATTGTGTGTATGACATGCATAATTCAAAACTAAGAAATTTATTACATGTCCTGATTAGAAGTATAAGAAATTTAAATTATATCAGTTGTATGGGAGTCACTCTTGGAAAATGGAATTAATAGCACCTTATCTATATTTGTGTTAGTGATATTGTATCACCCTAAAGAGATTACACTCCATTTGGAAATCTCTCCTATTTGACTTTTAATCCTTCTCTCTCGGGTCACTTCTTCTTATAAGGATAACAGGAGTAAAATAAGGATTTACGAACAAGGACAACTACAATTCTTCAACTATTTGTAAAATAAAATATTTTTATTAAAACAAGTTATTTTCCATAACCAAGGAATAGTAAACCATCAAAATTAAAAGTACAAAATCTAGATACAGGCTGCTTGGTGTGAATCTTGACTCAGTCATCCACTGGCTGTGTGACCAGAGAGAAGTTTCTTAGCCCATCGGAGCTCCAAGTTTCTCCTCTATAAAGGGATAACGATAGCCCCACTTCAGAGGAATGTTGTTGAATTTAAGTGAGATAAAATGTAATAGCACTTAAGCATTAAAAAGAGGCAACTACAATTATTTTTCTGCTTTTTGAATCCTGCTTATATGCATTAATGTGTGAAATACAGCTTTTGATTTTCTTTTCTGTTCATTTTTTGTTTGTTTTGTGGAATTCTCAATGTATAGTACTTTTAAATTTTTTTGTTTCCTAGACACTTGATTTAAATTAGGTCATTCCACCCACTGTGAGAGTTTCGATGATGACTTTTCTGTAAATACTGCATAAGGAAGTGCCTCAGACCTGCCTAGATCTTTAGCCCAAACCCAAAAGAATCTCCAGTGTTGTAACAGATAAAAGCACATCGGTACCTCATTCTCACCTCAAACTGAATATATCCAGTACAGAATATCATCTTCTCAAAACCATTTATCTTTTTTTCCCCTCATGACCATCTCTGCTTCTTCAATTATAACAGCCCAAATTTTATTATCTAATTAATGTCACCCCCTATTCTATCTACAAAATATACTTGGAAAGTTTTAAAGTCCCATAGATTCTACCTTCCCTAATATTCCTCACATCTGTCTGCTTGCCAATATCCTCTTGCCTCAACTCTTAAAATAGTATTCTATCTAGATTTGTTTCCTCCAGTCTCTTTCTTTTCCATCTTATATTTTACCTAAGAAATTATGATTTATCTTGATAAACCATACTGATTTCATTCTTCCTGTCAATGAACTACAGTGGATATCACCTATCTGATGAATGACAAACTCCTCAACCTAAATGCATTTTTTTCCTACTCTTTCTACATCACTACCCCACTGTGAACACCCTTCAACTCCAACATTAGCAGTTCCTTTTTTTTTTTTTAAAGATTTTATTTATTTATTCGACAGAGACAGAGACAGCCAGCGAGAGAGGGAACACAAGCAGGGGAGTGGGAGAGCAAGAAGCAGGCTCATAGCGGAGGAGCCTGATGTGGGGCTCGATCCCATAACGCCGGGATCACGCCCTGAGCCAAAGGCAGACGCTTAACCGCTGTGCCACCCAGGTGCCCCCAACATTAGCAGTTCCTTGAACAGATCTTTAGCTTTTCAACTTCCAGGTTCCAGTTTATTCTCAACTTTCTCTATATAGTGCCCTCTCCTTCACTCTAAAGAAATCCTACCGGTATTAAGTACCACCACTTCCATAACTACTTGAGATACAACAAGTAGATTTAGGTTTTTTCCCTTTCAACTCTTGTGACATTTTGTTTGCAACTATAATGGCAAGTTTTCCCAAAAATATTGTTTGAGACTTCATAGTATTTCATAGGCTTCAGATGGGAATTTGAATACTGACTCTATTTTGCAAAATTACTAAAGCTTTTGAAGGTTTTTGGAAAATGACTAAACTAAACTCTGTATCTTTGTATTGTGGGCAAAATAATTCATATGTAACAGCATAACAACTGAAAGTGTGGAAAAGAGGACCAGGCATATAGTAAGTTCTCAATAAACAGTAACTTTCTTATATATCCATTAGTGATTAAAAATATTCTCCTAGCTTCTTAATATACCCCTCTAAAATTATAAGTTTCTTGAGCATAAGGATATCAATTTTGCTATTTCTATATATCTCTTATTTTTGTAGTCTCTGTGTGGGTCCTTACGCAGAGATGGCATTTAATAGAATTTATTAAACTGAATTCTTTTGTTGAATAATCATCACAATAATTAATGTCATAAATTCAAATGAATCCTTAAACATGTTTTTTTTTTCTACAAGAAGTCTATCACACTTAATTCAAGCTCTGATTTTGACCAGTATTCATGACATGAGAGGATAGGAATGCCTGACCTGTCAGTTCTGAGGTTAACATTGTACATGAGAACTACTGTTCATGGAAAAGTGCATGATTTTTCTTAAAAACAATTCTAGGAAATATACTGCTATATAGATTGGGTTATATCCATCCAGAATAGTATTGAATGTCTGTTATATCCATTGCTTTGTCCAAATTTAGATTATGAGTAATAGAGTCATACAAAGTTTACTAACAGGAAAAAGTAATTGTTTAGACAATGTTCCTCCTCATTGTATCAAAATATTTCACACATAGTTACCAAGTGGAGGTAGAATAAAGGGTGGTTTTGAAAGCATCTTTCAGAATGCTAATATGCACCAGAAAAATTTTGCAAAATGACTTTAATTTACTATTAAAAATCTTTTCCATGGTATACATTGCATTATCCTACTTTCCTATTGTCTATTTTGTGTGGTGCTATGTAGTTTTTGTGCTATGAAACATAATCATATCTCAAAGAAATATTAGAAAGTTACGTGAGTACGAAGTAAGTATAAAAATGATCAAGCTGGGTAAATACTTTATTAAATGGCAGAATCTAATATGCTTTTATCATTGCTGTTTCTCCTACGAAGTTATGAGGTTATTTTTAATTCTAGAAAATAAATTTTGAGAAGTCAAAGTTGAAAAAAACATATTACTTATGTCAGCTCAGCATCAAAATGAGATTAATGAGGAATGCGAGATACAGGTACAATGCCATCATTTTACTGGACACAACCAGATAGCACAAATTACTAGGAAACCCTAGCGATTGCCTATTTCACATTGTCCCTGCAAAGTGGGTATAAAATAACTTAAATGTATAATAGGTCTAAAGTAAGTGAAATCTATATTAAATTTCCCCATAATTTTCTTCTCTATACCCAAATATCTCAAGTTCCCTTTTCCTCCCTAAAGCCCAGAAAATATACTTGGTAAATTATATGCCAAAAATGTAAACCAAAAGGTAGCATGGTGAATAAATCATCAATGGTAAAATGTTACAAATTAAGAGGTTTCAAGGATGACTAAAATGGAATAAACTTATCACAGCGTATCTCCCCCTTTGATCGCAATAAAACCTCTGGACAGAATACAAAGAATGATTACATTACTATGGAAAGTAAACAACAGCAGATGATTTGGGAGGGCAGTCAAACTTGAAAAAGAAAGAAAATACCATGACTTTACTTTTTTTTTTCTCCCTCCTTTATCTCCTGGCTTTTACCCAAGAGTATAAGAAGAGGTGGACAATGAAAATTGGGGGGGAAAATTATGTTTTTCAAGACAGAAGACAGGACAACAGGACATCTATTAGCCAGAGAATGGATTGGGAGGAAGATCTTTTTTCCTTTTCTATTTCACACTTGTCCCAAGAAAAAGCTCTAGTCATGAAGTTTCTCTGCTCCCATGGCAGGGTTTATAAAAATCTCAGGAAAAAACCCGGCCTCTGAAATCAAGAAAGGGACCCCAATGTCCCTAAGAGTGTGAGGGAGATCAATGTTATTTTGTCTCTTTTTCTTTTAACTTTGTCCGAGGGTGGCCACAGCATTGCAAAATTGTGCACCAGCACAAAAGGTTAAACCATGAAAGAAACTCTGGCTCACAAACCAGAAGACTTGGAAAAGTGGTCACAGGGCGCCAAAAAGTGGCTGAAAGATTGGGGAGGTGAGAGATGGGGAAGAGGATACCTAAAAACTGTATCTGAACTGACAAAAACCCAGGCTCACCCCGAACTCTACACTAATAGAATTGACACCATCAAGCCTGATATAACTTGGAGAACTGGATGATTGTTGACACCAACACCTAAGTCCTAGACAAAGCCTTGAATGAACAGGCACAAGGAAACTCAAATAGCAGAGTGTAGACTTTGAAATCTGAACTGACTTCGGAAGCGCTGCCTACAGAAGGCAAATTAAAACTTTTGAGCTGAAGCTCTGTCTATTGCCTGCTCAAACAAACAAGAGAAAAGAAAATGCACAGTAAATCTTCAAAGAATGTTAACAGGACTCAGAATTTTACAACATAATATTAAAAATATCCAAGAAATCCAAAATCACTTGACATGGAAAGAACTGGGAAAATCTGCCCAACACTGGGAAAAAATAATAATAAAAATGTTAATCCCAAGATGACTCAGATGTTAACATCATCTGACAGACTTAAAGCAATTCATCACCAACTTCCATGAGCCAGAGTTGATCACTCTCAAAATTCATAGAAATTTTCAGCAGGAAAGTATATTAAAGAATCAGGTGCCAAGTGGAAATAAATGTAACTGAAAAATACAACATATGAGATCAAAGCTTCACTGCATGACCTTCATAGTAGGTATGGGAATGGTATACAAGAGACTCAGTGAACTTAAAGATAGATCAGTAGAAATTTTCCAATCTTGGGGCGCCTGGGTGGCATAGCGGTTGGGCGTCTGCCTTCGGCTCAGGGCGTGATCCCAGCGTTATGGGATCGAGCCCCACATCAGGCTCCTCTGCTATGAGCCTGCTTCTTCCTCTCCCATTTCCCCTGCTTGTGTTCCCTCTCTCGCTGGCTGTCTCTATCTCTCTGTCAAATAAATAAATAAAAAATCTTTAAAAAAAAAAAAAGAAATTTTCCAATCTTAACAATAAAAGAAAAAAAGACTGAAAATATGAGCAGAGCTCAGGCACCCACGGGACAATAACAGAAGGTATAATAATCATTTCATTAGCATTCTAGAAAGAGACGCCAAAGTGACTGGTGCAGAATGAGAAAATATTTGAAGAAATGATGGTCTAAAAACCATCTCCTAAAATCTGAACAGAGTTTGATCCTTCTCTTCATTTCAGGTAAAAGTGTGCTAGTCATCCATCCAGTCTTTTCTTAGGAGTGGAACTCAAATGTTTTATCTGGCGAAAGTGAAGAAATCCTTTATCAGTTTCATTTGTACCAGACGTGACTATGTGCTGGCCAATGGGGTGCAAATAAACATGATTTGATTTACTTTTGGGTGATGTCATAGCAATAAAATGACACGTGTTTCCTTTCTCCTTTTCTCTTTCTCTTTGCCTGAAATATGAACCTTTTACATCTAATATTGAATGCTTACTGGCATGAAGATTAAGACAAGGTCCTGGGGTAGGGGTGCAAGAATGGAGAAAAGCCAAAATATAGAAAAAAAATGGACCTCAACCTCATGGACTGCGAATCCAAAGAATGTTACATAACTGAGAAAAAATGGTGTAAATTTCAGCTGGGACTTTGTTATAGGAGCTGTACATTTATCCTAAATTATGTAAGATCTTAGCTCAACTACAATTCAGACATTCCTTATCAAAAATAGCCCCTCCCACACATTTTCTATCACATTATTTTACTTCATTATCTTCATAGGACCTATTAGCATCTCAATTACCTTTTTAATATATTTATCTGTAGATTGTTTTCTCTGTATAGTATTTGGATTTTCCCAAGCACATATGTATGAATTTCTTTTACTAATTTTAAAATATTGAAGAGTGGATGAATCAGAATGATTTTAAGGTTTCCTTCAATGGAATTATTCTATCGGCTTGCTATAATATTAAATCCAAAGAAATGATGGAGAATATCTGAACTTAAATATTAGCTGGTTCTTTTATTAATAGCTTAATTAACTTAATACATTTAAAAATTTAAATACGACACGTAATTTAAATGTTGAAATTTGTTTAAAAAAGAAAAAACACATGAGCCAAAAACCAAAAAGTCAAAATATTTAACTCCAAGAAAATTGAGCTAAGTATTTGCATTTACCATTTCTACAAAGCATAATGGACAAAAGCTCATATTTTATTTAGTTTTCCAACAGATGGAAGAAAATTACTGTCACTAAGTGAAAGGTGGGAGACATTCCAAAATTAACTACAGAGAATATAACCAGTTCATTCCAAGTCTTTTCCAACTTAAAAAAAAAAAAAACCCAAACAAAGAAAAACAAACCAACAACAACAACAAAAAAAAACCCTTGTATTTTTTGAAACTGTAAAGTTGTTAAAATGAGTTTGGCCTGGTGTAAATTAGCAACTTGAGGAGTCATTGTGAATGGTGAAAATTGAGCTACTGGTTCTTTGTACTTCATTTCAATGCTACCTTTTAAATTTTATTTTAAATTTAAAATTCTATTACAACAGTGATTGTACCTGTTTGTGTTATTACTGATGCTTTCTGATTTGCTTTTTTTTTTTTTGTCTGTTTGTCAAAGGCAAATTGCATTAGTTTGCCTAAATTACCAGGTTTACATAAACAAATTGCTTGCTAACTCTAAAACCACTTTTGATCTCTTACTCATAAAAGTTTAGAGGAATGTAAGCTTTTTAGAGCAATTGTATTTTATAAATAACCTTGAATCCTTCCTCATGTACAAAACTATTCTTTGAAACTTGGGTATTTTAATCACTAGTAGTAACAAAACAAAGATGAGCCACTTCACATACAAGTGGGACACCAATACACTGAGATACCTATTTAGCACTAATAAAATAACTATGCATTCCCCAATAAGTAATAAAATAAGTAATAAGTAATAAAATAACTATGCGTTCCCCAAGAAGTACACATCATAAGATAATCCTTATGGGTGGGAGAAGGAGGCCTGCAGTGAATAACAGATAGTTGCCCCTAATATGACTTCACTGACTGCATGAAATGGGATACCAAACCATGTTAGACCAACAAGTAGTGTTAGCCGCTTCTCATACAACAAGAAGTCCAAAGAGTGGTATCCAAGAATGCCCAATTAATTTAATTGTGTCAACCACATTCATACTTCCATCTTTCTGTGTCACTTCTTTTAGCTCGTGATATTCATTCTATTATCTGAGTTCTCCAAGTATAACTTAAGCCATTGCAAAAACATGATTGCTCAATATTCCAGACTTCATGACAATATTTTAAGCAAGAAGTGTAAAAAAGAAGGGGCAAAATTTTTTCTAGAAATGTATCAAAGAACCAGTTCTGTCTTTAAGGAAAATTGGGAAATATAATTATTTGGTTGGTTATATTGCACAAAAGACAACACTGTACTTTTCTTTTTAATGAAGAAAATTGAAAAGTGAAATTTCATATTATCTAGGCAACTAAATCATGGCTATATTTTTCCAAATGTCTTTTCCCTAAAGAAAACAAGCCTGTAGAGAGTTGGATAATTTGGGAAACACACTCAGCCACTTACATAAGTCTTCTTCCTTAGAAACAAAATACTGAAAGTTAAAAGCATACATTCTCCCAAGTTTCATTGAATGTGTAAAGATAGCTTCCATATTGCCCAGGCTACTCACTCCAGGATTAAGAAATTGTAAACATTAAACATAAGTTTACCAGACCTGAGGACCTGTTTTAAAGCTACGGCAATCAAGACAGTTGGGTACTGCACCAGGATAAACAAATAGACCAGTGTAACAGAATAAATAATGTAGAAACAGATCCATATATTTATGGTCACTTGATTTAACTCAAATGTGAAAAATGTAATGAAGAAATCATGGACTTTTTAATAAATGGAACTCTGTTAATTGAACATCCATACTGGAAAAAAAAAAAAGGTGAATCTTGACCTCACATCATTCATAAAAGTCAGTCCCAGGTGGTTTATAGATTTGAACAGCAAAGATAACACAATACAGTGGTAAAAAAAACAAAAAAAAGTATATCTCCAAGGCTATGGGCTTAAAAATGATTTCTTAAATAATATACAAAATGTGCTAATCATAAAGAAGCAAAACACTGACAAAATTAACTTCATCAATATTAAAAAATTTTGTTCATCAAAGATACTATTGGAGACATTAGATTAATGAAAAAGAGCAAGCTACAGAAAAGGAAAAATACTTGTATTACAGATATCTGATGGAATACTTATATCCAATATTCAAATTAATCCTTATCAATAACAAAAAGAAAGGTATAATAAATTCAGTGAAGTTTTAGGATACAGAGTCAACATACAAAAATCAGTTTCATTTCTACACACTAATGACAAACTATTTGAAAAAGAAATTAAGAAAACAATCCCATTTATAATAACATCAAAAAGAATAAAATACTTAGGAATAAATTTAAGCAAGGAGGTAAAAATCTGTACACTGTACACTGAAAACTAGAAGATATTGATGAAAGAAATTGAAGGACGCCAATAAAGGTAAAGATGTCTGTGTTTATAGTTTGAAAGAATCAAAATTATCAAAAGTACATACTACCCAAAGAAAACTACAGATTTGATGAAATTATTATCAAAATTCCAGTGGTATTTTTCACAGAAATAGAAAAAAACAACACTTAAAATTTGTATGAAACCACAAAGACCCCAAATAGCCAAAGCAATCCTGAGAACAAGGCTGGAGGCATCATGCATCCTGATATCAAACTATATTTCAAAGCTATAGTAATTGAAATACTATGGTACTGGAATGAAAACAGACACATAGACCAATGGAGTGGAGCAGAGAGTCCAGAAATAAACCCACACATATATGGTCAACTAATCCCTGACAAGGGAGCCAAGAAAACGCAATAGGGAAAGGACAGTCTCTTCAATAAATGGTGCTGGAGAAACTGGGTATTTCCAGCAAAAGAATAAAATTATACACTTGTCTCATACCATATAAAATACCACTCAAAGTAGATTAAAGATTTAAACATATGACCTGAAACAATAAAACTCCTAGAGGAAAATAGAGGGAAAAGCTCCTCGAGATTGACCTTGGCAATGATTTTTTGTATATAACCCCAAAAGCTCAGGTAACAAAAGCAAAAGTAAACAAGTGGAACTGTATCAAACCAAACAGCTTCTGCATAGCAAAAGAAATAATAAATGAAAAGGCAACCTATGAATGGGAGAAATTATTTGCAAACCATATATATCAGATATACACATTTGCATATACTGTGTTAATATCCAGAATATATAACAAATTCATACAACTCAATAGCAAAAAAACACAAATAACCCTGTTTAAAAATAGGCACAGAAATAGGATAAGACATGTTGCCAAAGAAGACATGCAGAGACCAAAAGATACATGAAAAGGTGCTCAGTATGACTAATCAGAACAATGCAAATCACAACCAAGAGACATACCACCTGACACCTGTTAAGATGGTTATTATCAAAAAGACAAAAGATAACAAATGCTAGCATGAGTGCAGAGAGAAGGAAACAGTCGTGCACTGTATATATAGTATACATGTATATACATATACACTGCACATATATATACATATATATACATACATATGGTGAAATATTATTTCAGCCATGAAAAATAATGGAATTCTGCCATTTGCAATAAAATGGGTGAACCTTGGGGTGCCTGGGTGGCACAGCGGTTAGCGTCTGCCGTTGGCTCAGGGCGTGATCCCGGCGTTATGGGATCGAGCCCCACATCAGGCTCCTCCGCTATGAGCCTGCTTCTTCCTCTCCCACTCCCCCTGCTTGTGTTCCCTCTCTCGCTGGCTGTCTCAATCTCTGTCAAATAAATAAATAAAATCTTAAAAATAAAATAAAATAAAATAAAATAAAATAAAATAAAATAAAATAAAATAAAATAAAATGGATGAACCCGCAGGGCATTATATTAATGAGTTAAGCCAGACAGAAAATAAGTACTATATGATTTCATTTATTTATGTAATCTAAATAAGTTGAACTTATAGAACAACAGAGTACCACAGGGGTTACCAGGGGCTGAGGGTTGGGGTTTCGAAATGGGGAGATTTTAGTCAAAGGATATAAACTTCTAGTTATAAGATGACTATGTTCTGGGAATAGAATGTATATCAGGGTGGTTATAGCTAAGAATAATGTATTTTATACTTGAAATTTGCTAAGAGATTCACTCTTAAGTGTACTTACCACACACACACACACACACACACACACACACACACACAAGGTTCACTTTGTGAGATGATCAATGTGTTAATTAATTTGATTGTGGTAATCGTTTCAAAATATATAAATATATCAAACCATAACATTGTATATCTTAAATGTATATACTTTTATTAGTGAATTATATATTTATTCCTCATTATAACTGGGGAGAAAGAGAGCTATCGCAATAGAATGTGGGCCAAAGCACTTGAACGCACACTTCAAGGACTGGTTATCTAAATGAACAAAAAGGTGCTCGTCTTTTTTTCATCATAGGGGAAATGAAAGTTGAACCCACAATGAAACAGCACTACATAAACACTCAAATTGCAAAAATGAAAAAGACAAAAAGTATACCAAGTATTGGAAAGAATGTATACCAACTATACTCCCATACATTGCTAATGGGTGTTAAAATTTGAAAACTACTTTAAAAACTGTTTGCTAAGATCTATAAAAGCTGAGCAAATGCATACCTTAGAACCCAGCAATTGCACTCTTAGGTACATAGCCAACAGAAATATGTGCACATGTTCAGTAAAAGAAACAAGCAGAATGTTCACAGCAGCTCTCTTTGTAATAGCCAGAAACTGGAAACGCTTTAAATGTCCTTTAGCAGTTAAATGGATAATGCCTAGTATTTTCACAGAACTGAATATTATACATCAGAAAGATTAAATAAATCTTTGCTAAACACTCAAATATGCAATAATACAAAGAGTTAAATCAAGTACACATACTGAAACATCTAATTTATGGAAGTTCAAAATCAGACAAAAGTGATCAGTGGTATCAAAGATCAGGACAGTGGTTACCATTTGGGAGGTACCGTCTAGGAGGGGACAGGAGAGAGGCTTCTGGGTGCTAGTGATGCTCCATTTCTCGATTCAGGTGTTGGATGGATAAGCATATTCATGCTTTGTGCAACTGCGACAAGCTGAAAACTTACAGTTCGTGGACTTTTATGTATGTATGTTACAATTCAGTGAAAAATTAAAAATCCAGATATTTAATTGGTAAATATCTTCTCATTAAAATAAATGTAACAATCCATAAGTTTGTAAAATAAAAGTAAAAATTTCTCAGCAAATTCCTTCTTATCTCTCACACTTTAATACTCCCCACCCCAAAAAGCAATCATTTTAATAGTATGGTGTGAAAGAGAACATTATCTTCATAGATATAAGTGTATGTAGAGATCTCTGTATTGGAGATATTGTTACATCAATACTTACAAAACTACTTTATTCAGTTTAGCATCTACATAAATTTCCACAGTATGGTTACAATTACCCATTTTTCACTTACAGATATTGAATGTATTTCCTAGTCTGCTATTTTACACAAGGAGTCAGGTGTATTTATATATATGCATGCAGGTACCTCTGTAAAAATATTTCCTAGATTTAGAATTGATAATCTGATACATGAATATATTTTACATACTGAAATGTGCTACCAAATTGTATAAAGGATACATTTTATGGTATTAATTTAGACAAAATTACATTGTACCATTAACTATAGAAAATTATCGCATTAACAAGTGATAAAAATTTAAATATTATTTACCCTTATAGAATTAACCCATTTAGAGACACAAAAGTTACTTAATCTATGAAAACAAAAATCAGTCTCATTCAAAGATGACAAAGAAGAAAGTTTGAGTCATAAAATATCTAATCTTTTATGCAGTATATGGGGTTGTTAGCAAGGATTCCCAAAATAAAATATAGTATTCTTGAGCAATGCATTTAGGAAGAATGAAAGTCTAAGAGATCGTTAATAGAAATTACTGCAAGATGTTGATTTTCTTGAGTGTCATTCCAACAACTGATGTATTCAACATTCTTTTCTGAGAATAGAAATTCTCATGTTTCCTGAAAGAGTAAGGCTGCCAGATCCCACAGTCTTTCTCATAGGCATTTCCCACTGGTATAGAACCTGACCCAACGGAGTCAATCTAGTTAGAAGTGTTTTGTAAAAAGGTTCTCTCCAATAGGAACTGTGGATATTAATGGAACTATTATCTCTCAAATGGAGTTGTCATCTAGATAAGAGAGTTAACCAGCTGGTATAATAGGAACGAACACCAAGATATATGGATATGGATAAAGAGAGAGAAAGTAGCTGAGTCTCTATTAATGATGGAGGACCAGAACTTCTTAATCCAGTCATCTGTTGAAGGGCATCTCAGCTCCTTCCACGATTTAGGGATTGTGGACATTGCTGCTATGAACATTGGGGTGCATATGGCCCTTCTCTTTACTACGTCTGTATCTTTGGGGTAAACACCCAGTAGTGCAATGGCTGGATCATAGGGTAGCTCAATTTTTAACTTTTTAAGGGACCTCCACACTGTTTTCCAGAGTGGCTGTACCAACTTGCACTCCCACCAACAATGTAGGAGGGATCCCCTTTCTCCACATCCTCTCCAACAATTGTTGTTTCTTGCCTTGTCTATTTTTGCCATTCTAACTGGTGTAAGGTGGTATCTCAGTGTGGTTTTGATTTGAATTTCCTTGATGGCTAATGATTTTGAACATTTTTTCATGTGTCTGTTAGCCATTTGTATGTCTTCATTGGAAAAGTGTCTGTTCATATCTTCTGCCCATTTTTTGATTTGTTTATTTGTTTCTCGTGTATTGAGTTTGAGAAGTTCTTTGTAGATCTTGGATACCAGTCCTTTATCTGTAGTGTCATTTGCAAATATATTCTCCCATTCCGTGGGCTGCCTCTTAGTTTTTCTGACTGTTTCCTTGGCTGTGCAGAAACTTTTAATCTTGATGAAGTCCCATAAATGGAATATTACTCAGCTATCAGAAAGAACGAGTTCTCAACATTTGCTACAACATGGACGGCACTGGAGGAGATAATGCTAAGTGAAATAAGTCAAGCAGAGAAAGACAACTATCATATGATTTCTCTCATCTATGGAACATAAAAACTAGGAAGATCGGTAGGAGAAGAAAGGGATAAAGAAAGGGGGGGTAATCAGAAGGGGGAATGAAACATGAGAGACTATGGACTATGAGAAACAAACTGAGGGCCTCAGAGGGGAGGGGGGTGGGGGAATGGGATAGACCAGTGATGGGTAGTAAGGAGGGCACGTATTGCATGGGTGTTATACACAACTAATGCATCATCGAGCCTTACATCGGAAACCGGGGATGTACTGTATGGTGACTAACATAATAAAAAAATCATTAAAAAAAAATGATGGAGGACCAGAGACGGAACCAAAGGGCACTGGCTTCTGAAGGAAACATTACTATCTTCCTGGTTTAGTCACCTGAGTTGCTGACAGATTCTTAATATAATAGAGGTTCATGAATAAAGTTCTAAGCAACATTATGCTTGGCTGAGATAACTATCTTCTTTAGTTCTCCTCATATCCTTATCTGAAACCACTTATTAAGGCTATGAAGTAACACAGAAGGTTAAGTCTAGTAATACGTAAAGATTTCCTGGTGAAAATACACGCTGTTGGTGATTAAAAGGTTTCTGAAAAAACTGAAAAGTAGTCACAGTGATGAGAATGTTACTAATAGGAAAAATAATTGGAAAGTGATTTTAAGCAAAACATTTAACCCAAACAAGTTAAATTTTCTAATGAAGGGACAGCAGAAGGTGAACAAAATGTATGAGATCTGTAAAATGGAAGGTAATGTTAGTCTTTCTCTAATGCTTCCAGGAAACAGATTTAATTGTTGCAAAGACAAAAGACACCAGCCTGCAGATAACAGAGTTTGAAGGAAAAAACAAATGTGATGGTTACTTACATCGCAGATTGAAGGGGCAAGAAACTGTCAATTAATTTTAAATAATACCGATCTGTTTTAATTGATGTAGTTTTAACTACATTTAACCCCCTATTAAGTATTTTAATAGCTCGAGTATTATTTATATGTTACAATTCTCACAATTCTTCTCTAATGTTTATTTTTATATATACTTTTTGAATAGATTGTTTTTCAAAAGATGCTACTGGATTGTAATTAATATTGTATTAATTAGAGAGACTGATAGTTTCACAGTATTGAGTGTTTATTAAAATCTTCTGTATTAAAGTGCCTTGGTAGGATTTTAAAAAGTTTTCTTTAAATAGCACTTACACATTTCTTGTTGTACTTTTTGTTTTTCTGAGGTGTTGCACATATGTCTTTGCTCCTGTGAATAAAAACTTTTCTTCACTTACATTTTATCTGAGCTGGGGTAAACATATGACTGCTTTTTAACCTGCCACCATACTTATATCTCTTTCTGTCTGTCTTTAGTTAAAAGTATAAAATATCATTATCAACAAAATATTGCCTGCTTCTTTCAAAATTTTATGTTTTGTTATTCTTTGTGGCCTAATTGCATTAAATCCTACTTTCGCAATAATTTTAAATAACAATGATTACAGTGGGCCTCTGTCAAGTTCTTGACTCCAGATGGAAGATTTCAAGCTAACTCTTCCTATGAGATGTTTTATGTCATGTTATTGAGGCAACAATCTAGTCTACTTTTAAGATTCACTCAATAATCACATATTGATCTTAAATTTTATCAAATGTCTTATTGGCATCTATAGAAATGATCTTGTTTCTTTGTCATATTGACATGTTAAATTGTATGTTGATAGATTTTCTAATTTTGAACTATACTTCTGTCCCTGGTAAAAAAAAATCCTGTTTATACATGTTAATATTCTTTGGTGTCTATGCATAAGTATCTTCTAAAAGATTCTGGCTTATATATTTATAATTGAGATAAGTTTTGTGTTTTTGGGATTGCTAGCTGTGGATGCCAGTAGCATATTGTGCTTGTAAAAAATCTTTAGAAAGCCCTTCTTCCTTCATTCTCCATATATTAAAATTTTTTCAATATGAGCTTCTGTTCTTTAAGGTTTGTGTGGTTCATCTTCAAAAATGTTTGGTTCTAGTGTACTTTTGTAGATAGCTACTTTAAAACGTATCCATTTTTTGAGTCATGAATTTGCCCAGTTTTTTTTTTAATTTCCTTTGAATCAAATTTAAAATTTACATATTTTTAAAAAATTTTTTAGAAGATTTTATTTATTTATTTGACAGAGAGAGAGACAGCCAGCGAGAGAGGGAGAGGAAGAAGTAGGCTTCCCAGAGAGGAGCCTGATGCGGGGCTCAATCCCAGAACGCCAGGATCATGTCCTGAGCCGAAGGCAGACACCTAACGACTGAGCCACCCAGGTGCCCCGAAAATTTATATTTCTGAAAATAAATCACGTATTTCATAGAACTCTTTATAGTTACTTGCCTGAAGTTAAGCAAATGATCTCTTTAATAATAATGTTTCATGCATTAGTTTTATATTTGTCAGTAAATTATTAACTGACATCTGAAGTTTTTAACTATTGTTTCTTTTGTTTTTCTAAAATAAACATATATTAATATCTTATTAGAGAACATAGAGTTCTCATTAGAGAACTTCTAATAAATAGGAAGAGTCATTTCATTCAAGGTATTCACATTATAATGAAGAAATCCTGAAAAACTAGATGTATAAGTGATTTATTAAGAAATATATAACTGCTTATGGATACCCTTCAATTCTTGTCTAGAGTTTTCCTCTATGGTGCAAACACAGCAGGACCCATTATAAGATGTACAGCTTAGAAAAATGTGTTGGATTCTTACCCTAGGACCTTCATGACCTTGGACAAATTGCTTAACCTCTCTGTCCTTCAGTTTTTCACCTTTAAAACAAGGTAAATAATGTACTGCCTGCCTTGTAGTGTTGTTAGCGCTGTTTGGTAAGTAATCCATTTAAAAAATCCTTTTATTTCTGAAAAAAAGATGGATCACAAACCTGTGCTTTAAAACTACTCTGTATTTCATATAACTTTATTTTTTATGTTTAAACTTACTGTCCTTGAGTTGACACTTATAGCAAAATCCGCATTTTTAAAGAGCTTTAAATAAGAATTTTCATATCTAATCTAAAATACCAAGTATGAGATATATAAATGTATATTACATTTGTATTACTTCATGTATTTTAATTTACTACTTTATTATTGAAATCAGGCCTATCATTTGAGATTGTTTGTCAAGTATCCTTTATGAATATTCAGTTTTTCTTTTCTCTTTAAAGTCTCTGTTTAAAAAAAATAATAATAACTCCAGTCTTTTCCTGGTATTCTTTCCTTTGAACAAACACTTTATCTTTGTTCCAGTTCAGTGTTCATTACCACATCAATAAGCCTGTTTGGTTTGCTTTCCATCTTAATATGACTGTTTATATATTTTTCTGTTGCTTTTACTAACTATTCTGCTTGCCAATTGTGCTCTGTTTGAAGTATACATATCCTCCATCTGCTGTAACATTTTGTACCCATGTCCCAGCTGCAGTAATTCTATTAATTGCATACTATTTACTGAACTTTATTACCCAGAATTAATCTTATGTGTTAAAATAAACCTGAATTACTTGTGAACAAAATTTTTCTAGATTCAATATTTTGTTCTTAGAGTTCATTTGTAAAATAAAACATTTGTGCTTTTAGTTTTCTTTGAATTGTGGCCCTTAAATGAATCTAATAAAATATGTGATCCATTCATCTTGCCACAAATGGCTTTCTTTTGTGTGTGAGAAAAATACACTATCCTCTCACTCTCTTTGAAAACAGTGCATTGATGATGATTTTGAAGTGCATTGTATAGATTCTGGCAAAAGTATAGTCCAGAATCTATAGCTAAGAGCTTTAGTTCACTATCTGCCTCTTAATAGATCTAATAGCATTAGACCTATCATTAAACTTCTCTGAGTCTCAATTTTCTACTTTGTAAATTTTAAAATTGGCATTTTAAAAATCTTTCACATAGAATGGCTTAAACAATATAACTTTAAGTGGACTAACATGCATGCAACCAGGTTCTTGCACTGTGCCTGAAACTCTTTCTCCTTTCGTAGAATACAGAAATTAGATTGGAAGGCAGGAGGTCCTTTTCTCTTGTAATCCTCATTGGTTCTGGTGTACATTTCACATGTTATAATAGGAATACATTTATGTTTCCTGTCTATGCACTGTTTCCCCTGTCTCCCCAACACTTTCCTTTCCAGAGCTCCTTCTTTGTAGTTATTTCCACCTTTCAGTCACAAGTCGTCACAGCCTCATTAATATTGAGGATAAAACTTTGACTGAAACAGACAGAATTTTGATGTTTCTGATGCACTTATAAAAAGATAAGTCATTTCTTCATCTACCGCAAATGATGATGATTCTCGTAGAGCACAGAGCTTTGGCATTTGAAGCCAGAACTGGGTTTGAATCCTGGATCTATTTATTATTTCGGCAACCTAGGACAAATCACTTAAACTCTCGGAAATGTTCTTATTTTCTCTGAAAAGAAAATAATATAATACTTGTTTCCTTACCTTACAGATTCCTGTGAGAATTAAGTATAATAATGCTCTATATTTTATAAATTAAAAATGCCAAGAAACTATTAGTTATATTTATTTATATGGCATTATGAATTACTTGTCAATTATTCTAAAAGCCGAAGAGCCTCGTCATGAACACTGTCCCTCTCTTGTGAGGATGGTTGGAGAGAAAAAAAACCTGGACTCCTTGGCCACATTGTATATATAACGCCAGTGTAGTCAGAGAATGAGGCAAGAAAATTGTCCCTTGGGCAGGAAGATAAGAAGTGAGGCCCAGAGCTCCTGAGCTCAAGTACCCTGTTTTTGCACGTATCCAGCTGGGCTCTGGAGAGCATCTATCCTAGTTAGTGGTTAGATTTTCAAGGGTGATTAGTGCTTAGTCTCTGATGCGTTCAGCCAACTCAAGCTACTAAGACTTGTCTGGAAATTATTACAAGGAATGTTTTGGGAGCTACCAGTCATCAAGTTAAAGGTAGCAAAAACTCACATAATTTATCTTAACAAATCTCTGTGGCGGCCCTCTCTCAACTTCTCTCCTCTCCTTTCCCTGACTCAACTCTACCTAGAAGCAGGGGAAATAAACTCATCCAGAACAGAAACAAGCACAAGTCTAAGCCACGAGCATTGCCAAAGCCTCGGGCACACACACCAGACAAGATATTAAAACCAGTGTGAAGCTGCAGCTTGTGTCAAGTCCCAGCACAGGCCTGAAATTTGGGGGGGTTATAGGCAAAGCGCAGAAATTCACCTCATCTAACTTAAGCAAGATCTTAGCAGATCTTAATTTATTGAGAGTGTAATCTGGGGCTCACAAAAATGAACAAAAGACTGAAAAAGTAGGTTTAGAAAACGAGCGGGAAAAAATAAGGCCGGAAGCAGGAACCATAGCAAACCTCACTTAAACTCTACTGACTTCGCAGAAAGAAGATGCTGCAATAATTATGGCATCTCAACATCATGTTCTCGTGTCAATCACTTGAGATTCAAATCTGCAGGAGATACAGTATGATAGACTGAGCCTAAACCAACTTAGAGAGCCCTGCTGGGCCAGGAGAGGACAGGGAACATAGAACTCCTCCAGGTTTCAGACTGAGGGTGGCCATTGTCTCCTACCAGGACTATACACAATTGAGGATTGCGTAGAGGGGAGAATTTTTTTCCTAAGAAAAGGATCCAAGAATGACAAATCCCACTTCATTGACCTAAATCACGGTCTCCCATGATCCAATCAAAGCATGCTTATTCTAGGTAAAGGTTCTTAAACATTTTCTTAAAATAATGATCAATAAATCAACAAAACCAGTAGAGCCATGTTTTTATAAAGCACAGCTCTGCAGGCGTATATTTTCCCAGGAGCATGGACAAGGAGGATCTACAACCAGCTAAATGGCTACCAAAGATGGTGTTCAGTTCCTTCTATAAAGCACATAATGGGCATTCATCTCAGCACTCAGCTATAGGCAATGTAAGAGATTTGAGTCAGCTATTGGGTGAAATTTTGCCTGTTTATAGATTCTTACCAGAAACCAAAATACCACTTGCTGGCTATCCACTTAAGAGCTGTGACAGGCACTATTATCTATTTACCCAAAAGCAATTCACAGCCCAACCCCTCTTCTTTGCTGCCAGATCTTACATGTTCATTTAGAAACTAAAAGTGTCAAATACTGATTTCCCTTGTCTCCCTCTTTCATCTAGAGGATGGACAAATGACTCAATAGTTGTCACTAAAATGTCACAGTAATTCACCTGAGTAGAATCCTGACCAAAAAAAAAAAAAAAAAAAGAGAGAGAGAGAGAGGTGCCCAAGGGGGGAAAATCTTTTAATTAATTTTTTGATATTATAATCGGAGGCTGTGCTACACAGATTTGTTATGGACATTCAAGTACCTTAAGAAGATAGTGAAGTTAATTTTAGAGAAGTTAACTCAGAAAGCCTTGAAATCACCTCTCTCTAGAATTCTTAATATGTAGAAAATCTGTCCAGTTTTTAAGACTTTTTATACAAGTTTTCTGTTGTTGCAACCAGAAGCGTACTAACTGATACATAATTTGAGAATGGGAAGTGGGTGGGTACAATTAAGAGTTCCTAAAATAAGGAATTGTCAGAGTAGAAGATACAGAATTGAGAACTGAACCATCACAGGCTGGGAAGCTGGCGGTCATCATGAAGCAGTAAACACGTGATTAAACAGTCTCCTGATACACCATGGAATATTAAATAGCCCTTGAATCTTTAATGTTATGGGATATGGCAGCAAAATTCAGAATATTGGTATTTGTTGTTTATTACTTGTGGCTCTTTGTGAGGTCCTATATAAAAGATAAACCTAGTTTAAAGTCAGCTGCTCTGGAAGATAGCAAAGAAGGAAATATGGTCCTCTACTAGTGGCGGGTCCCATCTTGTGCCTTAGCTTCTGTTGCGCTATTGAGTCTGATCCTATTTAAAGGATGGAGATTTAGGCCAGTTTCTATATGGCAGTAGTGTCCCAACTATTTTCTGACTTAAAACTGGCCCCACTGGTATTCAGGGCAATTCTGCCTTCCAAACTCTTGCTTGTAATAGAGAAACCATTTATGCCTGCCTTTTAGGGCTTTCTCAAAATATCTACTATATTTTTTCTTTGAGAAACTTGAATTTATTATACAAGCATGCCCTGGGCTTAATACAAATTAATCTATACACTGAGACTGCAAACTATCACATTTATAAAAATGTATAGCTTTGGGGCACCTGGGTGGCTCAGTCAGTTAAGTATCTGCCTTCTGCTCAGGTCATGATCCCGGGGTCCTGGGATTGAGCCCCCTCAGGCTCCCTGCTCAGCAGGGAAACTGCTTCTCCTTCTCCCGTGCCCCCCACCCCCCCGCTTGTGCTCTCTACTCTGGGATACGATGGCAGAGTTGAGTGGCTGAGGTCCAGAGTATTTCTGCAAGCCCAAAATAGTATTTTAAAGGGACAACACTTTAAGAAAAAAAAGTATGCCAATATGCCAACCCCTGCTCTATTTTTTTAAAGTAAATTGATGCCTGTATTAATGTGAAAATGGGTTTTTCTAGGGATCAACTAAAATCTGGATTTAAAATCTGTTAATCTCAATCTAAAGATTAGAAACACAAAAACTGTGATTTTAAAGGAATTATAATAATTGGAGCTTTTAGCCTGGTCTCCTCCCAAATGGTAGCCTCCCCTTTTCTTTCTCCGACCAATTATGGCAATAGATATGGACATACCTGTGGCCAAGTCAGGCCAGAGGCACACCGGGACTGGCATGGACAAGACAAGATTTCCCAGCCTCACTTACAGTTATATTAGGGCCATATGACTTGGTTCTGTCCAATGGAGTAAATAGAACAGATCTATACCCTTCCAGGCCTATTCATAAAATGTCCCATGTAATCCTCTGGTCTGTTGATCTCCCATTCACCTGCTGAAAGCTCAGGTTGCTGAGATGGCCCAGACACTAATGGAATTATCCTCAAGTCACTATAAGAGAGCTACCCAACAGATCCTTCCAAACCATATTGAACTGTGGTGAAAGTAAATGTAGAGGTTTTTATAGCATTGAGTAAATAAAATGTGAAGTTATTTGTTAAAATAAGTAATATACATTATCTTGACTAATACAATATTAAACAAAGGTTTTGATTACTTTTATAATCCTTTTTTTAAATTTTTAAATAAAATCGATTATTCTCTGTCCATTTTCTGGTACCAGTGATGTTTATGAATGTCTAATCACATGCAATCTTATGTCCATCTCTTGCTCTATTTCCTACTTTTGCTAAACTGATCCGATTTCCATTTGCCTTTAGAAGACATTCTCCTCTTTCTATCAGGATTCAGTTATGAAAAACAACCTATTTTCCATAATTATTTGAGAATATCACACACCATCTTTACTGAATGTTTTTAGAGAAAGAATTCTATTATCATGAAGTAAACACATAAATTATGAGAATTAGGCAAACTTCTGAAAAGTCCTTTAGTCTCTGTTACCGAAATTTCTCCTTGACATTTATTTCCCTCACCTGTTTCCACCTGTTCCCCATTCCCTCTTCTTTCTCTTTCATTCCCTGTCCCCACCCCCCAAAAAATCCTTTTAACTTTTTTGGCAGACATATTTTCTTTGCCTAGTTTGAGTTCATTGAAGATAATATTTATACTCAAGCATGTCCATTAGGATGTGCTCATTTTTTTGGTTTTGTTTTTGTTTTTGTTTAAAGATTTTATTTATTTATTTGACAGAGAGAGACACAGCGAGAGAGGGAACACCAGTAGGGGGAGTAGGAGAGGGAGAAGCAGGCTTCCCGCTGAGCTGGTAGCCCGATGCGGGGCTCGATCCCAGAACCCTGGGATCACGACCTGAGCTGAAGGCAGACACTTAACGACTGAGCCACCCAGGCGCCCCAGGATGTGCTCATTTTTAAAAAGTTACTCACTTGACAAAAATTCTGTAAATACCACTTAAAATAACCCTTTTCTCTTCACCATGAGGAAACCCGTCATCTTTAAAGTCCCACCTCCTCCACTACCCCCACTTTTCATCCCCCATGATCTGAAAAGATTCTCCAAGGGTATTCTGATCTACATTTTTAAGAACATGTATTAGTACACAGGCCAGAAACCCATGGTTGGGAAAATATGAGAGGCTCTCACATGTGAGGTATCCAAGCTTCGGAATCTCTGATTATTATGTGATCCTTCACGGAGGCAGTCATACGAGGAATGCCGCTGTTCTTCCCAGTGCATATCTCAGATTCTACATCCAGTTTAATACCAGCTAATTCTTAAAACCAAGTTTATTAAGATCAAACCATGCCATTGAATTTCTTATGTAGTGGCCGAATTCAGATCCCTGGATGACTAAAAATGAAACACAGAAAGTGTATCTTGAGCAACAGTGGGAAACATCTCAGATTTCTTCTGCATGACACAAAAATTGTGAGCTATTAGAAACAGCAAGGAAAAAATATTAGAGAGGAGACAATAGAATGAAATTCGCAGAATAGCGATTTTTGCAGCCAAGGCTTACAAAACAAAAAGAAAGCTAAACCGAAATAAACTCAAGCCTTAGAACTATTTTTTAGAGTACAGTGGGTGGGGGGGATGTGTAAAAAGTCCTGACAGAGCCATATTAGAGTTCTCTATCCGATTCTTACGCAGGCTGGCATAAAGCTACCATTAATTGCTTAAGGGCTGTATAACCCTTTTTGATTGAGTTTATTGAAAAGAGTGTTTGAGAAATGGCTATCCAACTCTGGTGAGCTGAGTAGGTTAAATAAAGCTTAAACAAAGCTTTTTCCATCTCAAGCATCCAAGTTACTCGGCATTTTCGGAATCACAGTGAGACCCCAGAGACAAGAGTCGACAAAACCAGGCCATAAAATCAGGAAGGCATTGAATGTTTGGATTCAGGACTAGACACAGGGAAAATGAAAAGAATGCCTTTAAAATGTGCACTCTCTGCAACAAAGCAAAACCAATTTACGGATATTTCTTTGAGACTGCAGAGGAGGGACACTGTCTTCAGAAAGTAAAAGAAACCTAAAGTATCTGCAAATCCTTTACAGTGAACATGTTTTCTAAGGCTTCCCAGGCCTATTTCTAACAAATTGTTAACCTAAGTCTTAAATAATATTGGGGTTCCTCTTTAATCATGTGGCCGCATGAAAACATGAACAATTTCCAAAACTTACTAAGCGTCTTTGTCAGTGAGAAACCTAGAAGCTCCCATTACTAACTTCATACGAAATTTGTCTTTCTATTTCTTAGAAAGTTTCATTTTTTTGACCAAGAATTCTCCTATCCGGAAGTTTGCAAGAACTTTAATGTCAAGTTTGAGGCAAGCATGTCTGTGTTCTATTTTCAGAAATTCATAATAAATACTTGATGCTGTCACTTCTAAATTCTTCTATTTGGGTCAATATTAAACCTGCATAGATCTCTTAGTATATTCACTCTAAATATAACTTTATACATATTACTTCCTAAAATGATGGATTCAAACATTTTTATTCCAGATTTTTTTTCTCCAGCTCTATTTTCTTCTAATTTTGAAGCATCATATTATACGTATATTATTCTAACTTGCATCATCTCTATTTTTAAAAATTATAATTTTCTCATCTGTATTGGCAAGCTGATACTTTGTTAACTTCATAGATAATAAATGTTATGTTTCAAAAACAATACTGGCAGCCACATGTAGATCAAGTTATTCATTATTTTAAAAATGTATCGTCTTAAATTGTATAATGATTGCCACTTTTTCTTTGTTTACTCTTCCCCTTTCTCATTTCATGGACTTGCAAATATGGACTAGCTCCTCATCAGTATGTAAAGTGAGTCTGAAACACTGATTTATTTAGATTTTTCTCAGGATCAATCAAAGATAGTAAATGTACACAATCATGTACCCACATAAATTAACTGATACTTTAAAAAACATTTTTTTAAAAAAGATTTTAATTCTTAAAATTTTAAAAAATCAAATTTTTAAAAATTCTACTCTATGATTCTGTAGATTCTGTACAGGAGAAAACTGTATTTTCTTCTAAAGGTTTTTGTTGTTGTTTTTTGTTTTTATTCTTTTGCTTGTTTGTTTTAGTTTTAACATGTGTTTAGTTCTATAATCAATTTTTACTTAATTTGTTGTAGTTCTGTGAATTAAGAGCTTAATTTTCAAGTTAATATTCAGTTTTTCCAGCACCATGAGATTAAAATGCTATCCTTTCCCTTTTGAATTAACTTGACACTGTAGTTAAAAATCAATCAAACAGAGGCACCTGCCTGGCTCAGTCATGAAGCAAGTGACCCTTAATCTCAGGTTAGGAGTTCAAGCCCCATGTTGGGTGTGGAGTCTACTTTAAAAAATCTATCAAACATTTCCATGTGGGTCTATTTCTGGCTATTTAGTCTGTTCCTTTCGTCTTTAGTCAGTTTAGGTAAGTTTTGTGTTTTTAGGAATTTGTACATTTTATCTAGTTTTCTAATTTATTGGTGTATAAATGTTCATTGTGTTCTCTTACAATCTTTTTATCTGTGTAAGGTCAGTAGTAACGTCCCCACTTTCACTTCTGATTTTATTTGTGATTTCTCTCTTTTCTTTTCTTAGTTCGTCTAACTAAAAAGAAATTCAATTTTGCTGATATTTTTAAAGAATCAACTTTTGATTTCATTGATTCTATTATTTTTCTGGTCTCTGTTTTAATTATCTCCACTCTAATCTTCTTTTTTTTTTTTAATTTTCTTTCTTCTGCTAGCTTTAGATTTAGTTCACTCTTCTTTTTCTCCTTCTTCAAAATATAAAATTAGGTTATTGATTTAATTTCTTAAAGTGTAGGCATTCAGAGCTTTAAATTTTTTCTGAGCACTGCCTAAGTTTATTCTGCTTATAGTTTATTGAACTTGGATGTGTAGATTCATGTCTTTCATCGATTTAGGCAGGTACTGTTTGACAATTATTTCTTCAAATATTCTTTCTACCCTTTTTTGCTTCATCTCCTTTTGGTACTCCCATAATGAGTATATTGATTCATTTGCTGGTATCCCACACGTCTCTCAGGTTCTGTTCACTTTTGTTCATCCCTCTTTCTTTCTGCCCCTGACTCAATAATTTCAGCTGTTCTATCTATAAGTTCATTGATTCTTCTACTTGCTCAAATTTGCTGTCAAATGCCTCTAGTGAATACTTCCTTTCAGTTATTGTACTTTTCATCCCCAGAATTTGTTTCATGTTTATAATTTCAATCCCTTGGGTGATACTCCAATTTTATTCACACACCATTTTCCTGATTTCTTGTAGTTCTTTATCTGTGAATTCCTTTAGCTATTTGAGCTGTTAACTTGAGCTATTTAACTATTTGAGTTGTTTTAAAGCTTTCGTCTAGTAAGTCTGACCTTCTTTGTTTTCTGTCAATTTACTTTGTTCCTTACATATTTCCTGTTTCTTTCTACACCTTGATTTATGTTTATTGAAAACCAGGCATTTAAAACTTAACATACAATAATTCTGGAAATCAGATTCCCTGCCTTGCCTAGGGTTCAGCTGACTTTCCAGGTGTTGAAGACAATAGTAGTCTCCCTGTCCAGTGACCTCAAATTATTCCCACAAAGTCTCCATTCCTTGTCATGTACAGCCAGCAAGATCTCTGCTTCCCAGCTTGTACTCAGCTAGTGTTTTGATATAGATATCCTTGAATATTAGGAGCCAGCAATTAAAAAGGAGCCAGTCTTTTCATATTGGTTCTGTTCTAGGTCACTGATTCCATACTTAGTGGCTTGCACTGAACCCACAGATCAGCCCAAAGTGAAAGCTTGTAGTATTCTCAAGTATTCTCTGAGCATGTGTACTGGCCAGGGCCTGTGCATGACTTTCTAAATTCCCCAATATAGATGCTGCTTTTGAGTGTTCTCATTTCCTAAATAAACTCCTCAGTTTATGCTCCTGAGTCTCAGGTGCTCTATTGTTTGTTTTTATTTTTTATTTATTATTATGTTAGTCACCATACAGTACATCCCATTTTTGATGTAAAGTTTCATGATTCATTACTTGCGCATAACACCCAGTGCACCATGCAACACGTGTCCTCCTTAATACCCATCACCAGCCTATCCCATTCCCCCACCTCCCCTCTGAAGCCCTCAATTTGTTTCCCAGAGTCCATAGTCTCTCATGGTTCATTCCCCCTTCTGTTTACCCCCTCTTTCTTCTTCCCTATTGTTTGTTTTTATTGTAACTCTTTTCCTCATGCATATGAAAACTGTTAATTTGGCTTGTAGTGTTTTTGAGCAATGCCCACCACTAGAGTTCCCAGTATGGTGACAGAGAGACAAGATAAATGCTTTTCATTAGTCCTTCAGGCAGCTCTCAGACAGCTTAGAACAGAAGTACACAATAATCTGCAAACAATTATGCTTTGCTCCCTTTGAAATAAGTGGGTTCCTCCTGGAAATGCAAAGATATCCACAGTCGTCGTGAAGCGTGGGGCAAAGGCAAGTAAAAAACACCAAAAAACGTTGCTATCTCTTTAAATTTACATTTCACTTGATTCAGCATTTGCTTGACTGGTATAAATGTTTTGACTGTTCTCCAGAGTTCTGACAAATTTGCTTCTGACAGTTTCTGTTGTTGTTTTTCTTTTTTTCAATGTTTCCATGGGAGGAGGAAAACTAGTAGCTGCCTTCCACAGTTTTACTGTCACTTCCTTTATGCCCATTCTTAAAGTGACTGTTTGAAGTGTTGTGTTGAGAAGGATGATGAAGCTAAGTCAAGTGGGAGAAAATGTCAAGATTGAGTAGTTATGTCTGTATAGCAGAAAACAAACTTACCAACTCTGGATAAACCCAAATAAATACCACATGACCTGGTTGACTACACCCCAGAATAGGATCATAATTACTGAATTACCCCTCTAGTACTGACTGGAAGTATTCGAAACGATACCTGCACACATACACTCTCATGAAGGGGCATGGTACTAACTCACAAAGACACTCCTCTCTCCAAGGAGGGAATGTTCTTAACAATGTGGTGTGGTGAATCAAGAGGAAAACTTGGCATCAGATATACCTAGATTCAAATGATAGCTTTGCCCTTTACTAGTGTAAATTTAAGCAGTTTGTTTAACTCTTGACTTAAGTAAGCTCTTTTCCAAAATTGTTTATTGAATTTGTTTTTAATTTTTTTCAACAGTTTGTTGAAAACAGCAAGCAAGATTATCTGTGAACATGCTTTGATCCACTAATACTGATGTTGATTATTATGACTGCTAGAGTAACTCTAGCCCAAGTCACAGGCTACTGAGAAGGTAAATAACAGGAGGTTGTCAGGTTGCTCATAACTAAGATATCTGTGCTCATGTATTTTTATTTACCCAGGAGGATCCCAGTTTATACCCATTATTCCAGCATATAAATACTGTCCTCTTTCAATGTTAAAGTATCCTAATTTGGATAAATTAGAAGGTTGCCCCAGCTATGATGTTATGGATATCACACCATAGTACATTGATCTCCTAGAAAGAGTACTGAGAATAATTTCCTAGTGGTTTACCAGCCAAGAAAAGAGCAGTATCTTTGTACTAGAGAATTCATAATAAGTATATTCCTTCTTTTTTATCTCTCCTTCCCCTTCTCATTTTTCTCTATGAGTTGCCTACCACAACCACTATTCTTTCCTTCTTCCCTAGAAGGGAAACACAATTTTCAATTGGGCATCTTGCTGCCTAGACTAAAAGACAAAATTCCTAAATCTCTTGGAGTTTTGCCAACCAGATGACTATGTTCTGAACAATGGTATATAAGTGTTGGGTGGAAAAACTAGTAAAGTTATTAAACAAGATGATTCAGGTCAGAGGAACAACAACAAAAAAGGTGTGTATGGGGGAGGGGGCTTCCCAGTTTGTCAGTTCCACTCAATAGTTTCCCTCTTGTGGTTTGTCATGTAGACATGGTGATCAGAACTGCTGCAGACTCCTTGAGCCCTCAAGTGAACTTAGGGATAAGTACCATTCGCTAGAATGGAGCACAATAGAGATAGAGACCAGGCTTCCTGAAGGCAGCGGGTTCTTACCCACCAGCCCTGGACTACCTAGAATATCAAAGAGAGACATAAATCCATGTGATACTTAAGCAACTACTTTCTGGGTCTCTTACTCTCCAGTCAATCACAATCTTACTTTATACAGTAATTGTACATGGGCATATTGGAATCTGAATTGTAACCCTATTAAAGAATAAAATTCAACTGAGTACATTTTAAAGATCTTATTGGCTTTATGTAGCAGTTCATGAATTGAGCAGCATCCAATCTAGCAGTAGAAAGGAACTCTGAAGAACTGTACATGGCAAGGGACTTTAGAGGTAAAAGAAAACAGGAATAAGGAAGTTCTACTGGGCATTTGCTGATTGGTTAAAACAGCATTATTTACTTTCCTTGTATGAAAGGGAAATTCTGCAACTGGGTCAGGTAACTTGGGCTGAACAGACAAGCACTGATTGGTTGATCTAGTTCTTCCTTATTTGGAAGACTCAAGCATAGTACCTTTGTTAAGTTCTGGTTTACTGATGTGGGCTTAGCATGAGTGTCTCCATTTGGGGCCTAATCTGGTTATTCTAACACCCCTGATATTATAGGCTGGGAAATTGGCAACACTTATGATTCAATACTAAAACATTTGGTCAAACTGCTGTCTGCCTTTCCTTGGAAGGCAGACAAAAGGCTGTCTGGAAAGCAGACTAAATGGCCTTAAGGGAAAGTGTGGGAAAATTAGAATGTTGTCTGTGCTGGCTGCTTTTTGCTGCCTTCAACAAAGCTCCAATATTGATGAACTTAGACTCGATCCAGCTTATCTGCAGGCAGAGATGTTAAGGTGTTCTCTCTCTGTAGCCTACAATCTAAATGCATTAAATTTGGAGCCTTTTAGGATTAAAAAAGAAAAGATAAGACAAGACAAAGAAAAAAAAAAAAAAAAGAAGACGACAACTGCTCTATGCTCCAAACTAAAGCACTTACAAGTCTACTCTGAAGAAATAATTTTACCAGGAGATAAATTACTGGCCCCAAGGCTTTTTAAAAAGCCTTCCATTAATAGTTCTCTGTCAGACAATGGGAGGCAAGCTAGCAGCAAAGATCAGATTAAGTATGTTGTCTTCCCACCCAAGCCTATTCTTTTAAGTGGTCTCAAGGTAAAATCAGGCTTAAAAACTACCAGATCTGGAAGCCAAAAGAAACTATAAACCTGGACTACAGCTGTCTGTTACTGTTTAAACTTTAATACCTGACATCTGCCCCCTCTCCCAAACGACCGGACTAACCCACGTGTATCACTCCAATACTCCAAGTTTAAAACTCTATGGGAAGGAAATGGACTTTAGAATCTTTGCAGGCTCCATGAAGAGACACCCTCTACTGCCTAGATTAGAAAGAGCCATTGAGGGCTATGGGGGAGGAATAACCCCGTCAGAAGGTGGGGTCTGGAACAAGGGACCAAGATGACAATGGTAGGAGACTTTCTCCAGAAAGCAGAAGTTGAACAAACAGATACTATAACCAAAAAACACATTATAACACCAGGTTAAGGGACTTCACTATTTCTAACTAGGATTCCAACATTTTGATGAGCTAATGATGCCAGTGTTTTCTACTCTACATTTGTTCTAAATGGAATTTTTATGCCATTCTCCCTGCTCCTTCTCTTTTGGGTGTGTATCAAGAAGATAAGCTGTTGGGGCGCCTGGGTGGCACAGCGGTTAAGCGTCTGCCTTCTGCTCAGGGCGTGATCCCAGCGTTCTGGGATCGAGCCCCACATCAGGCTCCTCCTCTATGAGCCTGCTTCTTCCTCTCCCACTCCCCCTGCTTGTGTTCCCTCTCTCGCTGTCTGTCTCTATCTCTGTCAAATAAATAAATAAAATCTTTAAAAAAAAAATTAAAAAAAAGAAGATAAGCTGTTTTTTAGTTTAGTAAGTCACCAAACAATAAAGAGCTATGGACAGAGAATCAGCAATCATCCAGGCCCTTTGCACATTGAGCTAGATGCATAACGGGACAAGCTTCCTTGAAACTGTCTATGGCCATATGACTAAGTTCCAGGTAAAAAGCTGTAAATGATTTAGTACTTAAGTAAATTTCTTCAAAAACATGTAACACTTTCTCCTCTTCTTATTCTATCCTCAATAACTGGGATGCAGATGGGATGGCCAAAGCTCCAGCAGCCACCTTAGATCAATGAGGACCATAAGTAACAATGGTCAAAGAGGTCGAAGACAACAAGGGTTGCCATACCAACTCCAGATTACTTACATAAGATTTACTTTATTTGAAAAAAAAATCATCTTCTCTTCTGTTAAGTCATCATCAGTTAGTGTTTTGTGTTTGTGTGTTTACTATGATCAACTTAATCCAAAGAATATATTCTCTTACATGTATAAAAGAGAGACTGGATGTTAATTTTTTTTATTGAATTCTCATCCCTCCCCCAAGATTAAAACAAAGAGGCAAGGTAAAGATTCATATGTACCCAGAGAAGCTATATTCTAAGCACTTTCAGTGCAATGGCCTAATGCAGAGAGATTGCCTTGATCATTCCTACATGTTCTTATTGTTCCAAAGGTATTTAATTTATCCAATGGCAAATATATAGTTCAGTGTATATTATCAAATAAATTTCATATGTCTTTTAAATTTCCAATACTTTAAGTGGATACTTAATCACATTGCCCTCATGCAAAACACAGTTGCCTATGTCTACTCTTTTCTTAGTCTCTCAGAAATTTCCATAGATGGCAGTTCTAACAAAGTTTTTTTTATTGCTATATATTATGGCAAATCATGAGTAATGTATGCTGTGTAATGCTGTACAGATTTCTCTCCCCAAGGATCAAGGTATTTTTTAGCCCCAAAACATGGCTTTTAAGAAAAGTGGTCCTAGGCATAGTGGGAGGGGCTAAAGAAGGCCTCCTTGAACTCTTCTGGCAACACTGAGTTCATTGTTTTCCAATCCTGACTTCTTCTCCCAACGTTGTTATGCAGGGATAAGACAATAATAAGAGCATCTGCAGGAGCCCCTTTATGAACAAGAAGGCTTCAATGCTGAATCTGTGCTTTAGGGATGGCAGTCAACGGTCTAGGCACCTGATTGTATTTATTCATCCATCTATCCATTTATCCATTTTCTTTCTTCATTCTTTCATTGCTCACTGACTTCTACTCTATGTGGGGTCCTTTGGTGGGTTCTAGAGACATCTGATGAATTTAACAGGACAACCACTTTGGGTATTTAGTCTAGCAAGGACACCACGAGGCTGTTGCCAACTTGGAGCCTAGAAAGAAGCCCAAGAAAGCAATATGGTACACTTTGGTCCTCCATGGAGATTGCTACTGTACCTAGATTGGCCACAACTGCTCATATTTATTCCCAGTTTGTGATGTCAAATGAAGAAGAGCTTCATCTCTGGGGGACCAAATTCAAATGGGAGATTCTCAGATATGTACCCCACAGATCTGGCATCTGGTGTTTGGAGGCACTGGCCAGTCAGGAAATTCAAATCGTCTACAGGTCCTAAATTCTGAAACCAGAACCTGGACCATATTAGGGATGACCAGACTCCTCTACTCCCCATGGCCCAAATCATTCCACACATCACTAGAAGCTCCTAGAAACCAGCTGTATGTCTTTAGTGGAGGAAAGTGAGACACCCAACCCCTGAAGGATTGAAGTTATATGTGTTTGCTGCAAACACTATGATCTCAGCCAAAGATCCATTTAAAAAAAAGAAATTTCTTGGGAGTATCATATTACGATGATGGTAGGGACAAAGGTCTTCATCCATGGGGGCTCATGAGGTGAAAAATTCTATTATGACCTCCATTGCACTGGTGAAAGTGACGTGGAATTGCAGAAGCTGAGTCCCACTGAGACATTCCTCTAGGTTATACCACACAGTTAGGTGTGGTTGTGGAGAATCGTGTAGATCATTGGAAAAACAGCTCTCGCAGGAGCCTTGCACACATTATACCAGCATTACACAGACAAGAAGCACTGGACTCTGCTTAAATTTGACATCTGCCCCCTCTCCCAAACGACTGGACTAACCCACGTGTATCACTCCAAGGCTGGTGATGTCTATACCTAAGAAAGAAGAGTAAATTTCTGTCACTGTCAGCTGTGAAACTAAGAAAGGTGATTTTGCAGACAAACCAGGGCTGTGACCAAGGAAAATCAGATTGGGACACAGCTCCGTTTTGTGTTTGGTAGGATAAAGAAGGGGAAATCTATAATGATCACATTATGATATAGTTCACTAAGAAGACCTATATTTTATTGAAGGAAAAAAAAAGCCTTAGTAAAAAGAACGGCCTCACCCAAGGTTACAAATCTCTTCCCTAAGGCAATCCTCATCCAGCGAGTAATCAAAGTTGCAGTACCAAAGCTTGATCCCCTTCCTTAAATTTGGAATTCTGAAGGGCCATCACAGCTCTAGTTTCCTATGCATGTTCCGCTGAGACCCTGCATCAATCACATCACAGTCTAACCTCTCCTACTGCCAGTCCTGCTTTCCTTCCTCCCTTACATGCATTAATCCCAAGAACACTTCCAGTAAACTTCCTGCATGCAAACCCCTGGCTCTGAGTCTGTTTCCCTGAAAACACTAAATTAGACATTACTTATATGTTCAGATTAATGTAATTACATATCTTTGTCAAATTTGTAACTACAGGATATACTTCTTGTAATAGGGAATGGGATTAGAATTTGTTAGGTTAGCATCATTGAGTTTTCAGTCATTGACATAAACCCTCAAGACTAGTACATAAGAAAGAACCAGAGAAGGGGCGCCTGGGTGGCACAGTCGTTAAGCGTCTGCCTTCGGCTCAGGGCGTGATTCTGGCATTATGGGATCGAGCCCCACATCAGGCTCCTATGCTATGAGCCTGCTTCTTCCTCTCCCACTCCCCCTGCTTGTGTTCCCTCTCTCACTGGCTGTCTCTATCTCTGTCAAATAAATAAATAAAATCTTAAAAAAAAAAAAAAAAAAGAAAGAAAGAACCAGAGAAGATCAAATTATCAGATACAAATTGCTGCGTAACAAAGCACCCTACATTTATTGATTTTAAAGAGCAATCATTTTATTTATCATGATTCTATGACTAGGCAGTCCTTCTGCTGTCTTCATCTGGGCAAACTCTTGTAGTTGTATTTAGTAAGGCAAGTAGTATCTGAGCTCCAGCTGGGATGGCTGGACTTCTCTCTCCATGTAACCTCAAGGAGGCTAGACTGGACTTTACTTGGCGGTTTCAGGAAAACATTCCAACAAGGTAACCCTCATGCAAAAGTGCTTATCAAAATAGACTTGGTTCACCTTTGCCGAGATCCCATTGGTCAAAGCAAGTAACACGCCCAAGCCCAGATTCAATGTGGAATGGGATTGCACAAAGGCACATGTCCAGTGAGGTGTGGTTGGGAGTGCTCTCTCCCCGTGTGTGTGTGTGTGTGTGTGTGTGTGTGTGTGTGTGTGTGTGTGTACACATATTAACTTCTATACAGTGCTTATTAAGTGGCTTTGCTGTTTTTAAGTTACACAGACACATTCACACATACTCATTTGGTAGCCAAATAAAACCTTGTGTAGTTGAAACTATTATTATCCCTGATTTATTGATGAAGAAATTGAGGTACGTGGAAGTAAGCAACTTGCTCCAGCACAGACCTGAGAAAATGGGATTTGAATCCTGGTGGATTCACTCTAAAGATCATGTGCTCATCTACACTGCAGTTTTATCCCTCTGTTCCATATCTTTTTTTCCTCACCCCCCTGGTGTGGGGTGGGAAGAGTACTAGTGTACTGTCAAGTAGGAAGATGGAAGGAATTTTAGAGATTATCAAGCCCTTTGCTTTATAGATAATTTGGGGACCTGGAAATATGAGATAATTTTCCTCAAAGCATGCAACTATTAAAACTAAAGTCCTTTACATTATGTGGCACAACCTTTCCGTCTATGTCAGCATAGTGTAAAAGGTTTGGAAGATTCAATTTTATAAATCTACAGATGAGCCCACATAGATTCAAACTCTGCCAAATCATGAAAGGTAAAGATGGATTCTTTTCACCAAATTAAAGAGCGCCAGGACTAGAGGATGCCCAATGTAGCATAAAAGATAAAAGGGATTTATGCTTTGTACTTTACACAGTTGGTAGTAAACATATGCAAGTCATTACCCCAGAAGGTTAAACAGTCTGAAAATATAAATAGGTTCAGGAAAGGCTTAGATAAATTCATGAACTGAGTTTATAATGGGTTACCAAAAGGAAGTTAGGGATCACAGACTCCCCGAGGTTCGGCTATAGAGGGCAACTAGCATGTTTTCCTGAAAAACATCAAAGAAACTATGCTGGATTCCTAGAGTTGATGGGACTCAGTATGACAGTTATGTTCTCATATTCTTCCTACATGATCCCTGATCCACATAATGGTATTTATCTAAAGACACGATTCGTCTTCATTCATTTGTTGTACAAACATTTTAGAAAAATTATTCCCTTCCTCTTCCATCAACAAACAATGCAATTTCTTCATAATATCATGGAAATTTATTTTCTCTTCTGTTTTCTGACTTCCATCCCATTTTTTATATCAAACTCTTTGCTCTTTTTCCTCTTTCAGCTCTCTTAAAATTGTTTCCTCTACCTCCCTTTCATCTTTATTATTTTCCTCTTTCCAGACCTTTCATCTCTTTCTAACCATTTACCTTCAACCCTTTCTTTAAACTTTATGATACAGGAGATATATGTCAGTAATCTGTTTTTGACTAACTCACATCCTTTATTATTATGAAATAAGAATATGATCCAGTCAAATCTCAAAGTGAATAAAAATAACCTTAGAAAAAATTGTACATATTATAATAAAATAAATACAAGAGAACAGCAAGCACATATGCCAATCCTCCATTAGTTGTAAGCAGTTTCTATTGAGATAACATAAAAAATGCTCCAAAAACAGTAGATCTAAAGTAATAGTTATCTTAAGTGATGTTTAAGGTAAATCTTTGTAGAAAATGTTGGTTTTGTTTATTTAGAAAGAAACATTTGCATGATGAAATTTATCTAATAGTGTCTGTGCTACCAGAATATGTAAATCAGTGAGAGACACTCTGGTTTTGCCTCAAAATTGCTGCTCTAAAGACAGTTTATTTTCTTTCCCAAATATATTAGTAATTTGAAGGGCATACTAAAGTTATTTATTATAACTTTTAAAACAACATTTACAATAATTTCTGATATATTTAATTTCTAGAAAGTATGCTCAAAGGTCTATTTTCTATCTACGTTACTTTGTATCACTTATATATGTGTGATACGTCCTAAAATATTATGCAAAGAAAATCAAGTATTTGGAAAACTTGGGTCTGATTCAAAGTAGTACAAAAAATATTTCACAGTTATGCTGGAATTATTAAAATTCTAGTAATAAGCTATTAATAAGTTCATTTTGTCATTAATTTTCCATTGCTACTATAATTGCTGTAATATGTGCTGGTGACATTTACAAAAAAATCTTCTAAATCTTGGTTTCGGTATGGGAGTGACTGCTTTTTATTCATACATACTTTTCAGGTTATTTTTTATTATATATATTTGGTATATTTTATAGGCATTACCATTCTTTAATTATTCTGCAAACATTTAGCGCCTACTATATAGTCTAAATCGCCCTTTCCTGCAATGGCTACGTCGGTTAGATATTAAATTCCAATATCACAGCCACTGAGGTCAACATTCTGTTTTACCAGTCCTATCAATTTCCTATAACTCCTCTTCAATCCTACAGTGGAGGACATTTGGATTTTCCCTACCAAATTGTTTCATGCTTTGTCAAATCCAAAAAGCAAACACTCTCCCGCAGCTGAAACACAGGCATGATACCTAAACTGTTAAGTCAGAAGCACCATGAAGGAATGGTGCTGCCTAGCCTCTATTCTATTGAGTATGCTGGCAGAGGAATCTGGCCTTTCCACAGCAAAATGACAGTCTTAAGGCATAGTGCGTAGTGCCCGGCATCAGCAACGTTGTTTGCAGGGTCTGCAACAAAAGCCAGGCGATAGGGTTTCTGCTGAAGCCATTCTTCAGTATAATTTATATCTTTCTGATAGGGTAGCCCTCATGTCTGATTTTCTGGCTCTGAAAGAGGTCTGTGAATTTTCTAATAAACTTTATTATATTATTTCCTTCTTATACTAGCTAAAATGGATTTTACTCTTTGAAGGTAAGGATTTCATCTAATAAACTGATCAATAACTTAAGTCCTTTAAGGATGATATGAGTATTTTCTGGATATTCTTTCTCTTCAAAGACTACAGTCTATCAACTATTCATCTCAATTGCATCCTTATTCGACTTTTATACTCACTGTGTAAATCCAAACCATGAATCAATCTAAACATCTGACTTCTCCACTCCAAAGCCTGGGTAGATAAACATGGCCAAAGAACTCACTCAATCATTTGGAACTGTTTGTATTTAAAAAGGGGAAAAAAATGGAGCTAAACTACCCAAGTTACATGGTTGTGTGAACAAAGCTAGTTGCCACAGATGTAGGTAGGTAGATAGATGGATAGCTAGAGAATAGATTTTTTTTTTTTTTTTACACCCACTCCTGCCTCTTTCAGGAGGATTCTGTAGAGGCTGGCAAGTACATTTCTCAGACTTTGATGTCCTTGGCTTTCAGATGTGGTTGAAGTTGCACTGATGAAATACATTTGCTCAGAATGCAAGGAGGGAAGAGAGAATGTGAGGGGAATAACGTTAGTTTGTTGGCGTGTATTGTTGCTGAGGCTTCCTAATTTGATGGTCTCCTAAATTAGAGGCAGGGGCTTCCCCAGTCGGACCGAAAGAGTCTGATATTGCAAGAAATCAAAGCTGTTTGAGGAGCCCATCCTTCTAGTCCCTCAAAAATTTCCAGGCAATAATTTATCTTTTAAGGAGGTAAAGTGCTTCCCGTAGTGTGGAACTGAACCCCAACAGTATTGTATGGTCGTGTTTGTGTGATGTACAGAACACCTTCTGGAGTCCTAAGCATCTACTGACGTTTTCTTGGGGGCTGGTGACAAACATAACATCCAGTTGAAGAAGCTTCGCTCTTTATTTATTCTGAAAATCCATCAGATTATTTTTTAAACAAATTGTCCTATTACTAAAGAAAAGAGTGATGTATAAAAATCACCGGGATTTTTGTGGTTAATTTTTGCAGATTGAATAAATAATTATCTTAATTACCACATAAATTCCACTAAAGTAGCAGTAAAATGATTATTTGAAAAGTGTAAATGTGCAAACCCAGAAAAGAATGGAAGAGACAAAACAGTTAAGAAATTTCAATATTCTGGAAAATTGAGAGTGGGCGAGTACGTGAATGAATGGCAACTGATTCTAACAAAGAAAGCTGATGCATAAGCACCAAGTGGCACCATGATTTACACTGCAAAATCCTGCAAGGCCCAGGCGTTGTTGTCAATAGCAGGTGTCTGTGACCATAGAGTTTAGGGACTGAATCAAACACAGGGCTAGGCAGAGTCACAAATCTGTGAACAAACCTCCACCAGGTGTCCTCCCTTACTTAGAACAGCAAGATGACGACCTGGGAGAATGATTCCTGGGGAAATTAAATCAAAGAAGTTCAGGTTATAGGAAAACCAGGCAAAGGTGAACCCAAGAGTGAGGTATGATATTGAAAACAAAGGTGCTAAGGGAAATTATACTCATCAAATAGTGAGATCTCGGCTTCCTATTCCCAGCCAATCCCCAGAAAGCTAGGTGCTACAAGCTAGACATATTATGGCATGCAGGCAGGAGTCGAAGAATGCCAACTGGTGAAGCTGCCAGGTCCCAGAGAATGGATGGATGGATGTCATGAAAGATTCTCCATGGAAATGCTCCACCTCTTGTCCTTGTGATGAAGTCCACCGTTCAACAATCCCACACATACATGATCTAGCACTTATCTGTTTAGATGAAGACCAAAATCAACAAGAAACAAATGAAGAAAAAATATAATGCAAGAAGAACAAAACTCTACCAACTACAAAGTTTTGAGAAAGGTAAGAGATGCATGTATAAACAAGAAGTTACTATAAAAAAAAAAAAAAAGCATGTGTTCAAGGAGAGACTCTTGGCAGTTAGAGAATATAATCATAGAGTAATACATTGAATATAGTAACACTTCGAAAAATTCAATTGAAGTTTTAAAAGAAAATTTGTGTGAGTTTCCCAAAATGATAAAAAAAAATTAAAGAAAGTAAAAAGATAGGAATACCTGAAACAGCTGAAAAACTGCTCGGAGGAACACTGTCAAAAATAATGCAAAAAAAAAAATTCTAAATTACAAGCTTTCTATTTTGGAAAGGCTCATGAGTAGCCAGACCAAATAATGGAAAAAAATCCATATGAAGGCATAGCATTGAGAAATACTACAGCAATGACCACAACAACAAAAGTAGAATCAGAAGGCTTCCATGATTGAGGAGTGGGTAGGTGGGATAAAAATAAACCAAAAATGACAAATTTTCAGGAATCAGATTGCATTACACTCATTAATGGCAACGTGGCAACTTAAAAGAAAATGAAAATTGCCTTTGATATATCTACAGAGGAGTACGTGCTATAATAGAAAAATTAGCATTCAAATATGAGGTTAGAAATTATTTTTAAGCAAGCAAGTTCTCAAAACAAGACCTCAAAATTCTAGTACACTCTTTTCAAGAAGCTTGAGGCCATATTCCTCTAAAACAAGAGGTAAACAAAGCAAGAGGAAACAAAGGATCCAATCAAGACAGAGGCAACAGCATTTCCTAGTGAAAGAGGTGCCTGAAAAGACAGCTGACAAGCTCTTGCTAGTGCACCTGGAGAGCAGGAGCTGTGGGGAAAAGCATCATGTATGGACATACAGACACACAAGGAAATAATAAATACCTTCTGTGTTTTATCATAGAAATAGGACTTTTTCAGGTTTTTTTGTATAAGGATGAATTATTAATGTTTCAGAATACCATCAAAGTCTAAAATGAGGCACTTGTTAACTCCAGAAAACAAAACTCGGTGGTATGGGAGTTAATTTATTGGTTGTGCACCCCTTGGCTCACGTGCAGACAGCACTATGTAACCAGGAAAAGTAAGCACCGAATGCTGATTTCTTTAATTTGTTAAAGGTAACTATCCAATGCAGATGTGGCATAGGTTGGAAGAGAGCTAAGTTATCATCTTTCCATCTTTCCAAGTTAGAAATCAGATCATTTTAAAATGAAAAAATATATAAAAAGCATTACAAATTCATTATATAGACATATGGAGCTTAATATCTGAAGAAACAAGTGGAAATGTTAAAAGCGATTTGCTTGGGGAACTGGAAATGGGGACGTGTGGGATGTTAGGTTGCAGTTTTGCTGTATGCCTCGTAGTGTGTGTGTGTGTGTGTGTTTAAAATGTACATGTGTGTATACGTATACACATATATTTATGTATACGCGTATATAACATTACATTTATACACATATTACATATCTATATTTGATAAATATACCACTAAATTTATAGACAATAAAAAATACGGACAGTAAAAGACCATAATAAACACCTTACGGTAGATCCTGTTATCCCCACTTTGCATAGGAGAGACTTGAAGAAGTCAAAACCTTAGCTAAATATGTGGCAAAGCCAGGATTTATACTCAAGTTTTCCTAAGTCTAGGGCCATGTACTTCCTACCACATTACACATACTCCTTCAAAATTATGATTATTCCTTTCCCGATTTCCAGTTACAGGCTTGGAGTCCAAGCTGAAAGCGCATTTGCTTAGTGTTTTCTCGGGAACATGAGCTGAGTCACACACACCTCAGTTCTGCTCCTTGCAGAATATCCCACAAGGGCCTGAGGGAAGTGAGGAAAACTAGAGCCACAGAGTGAAGGGAGGCTTTGTGGAGTGTTAAGGCATGTCTAGACTAGGCGTGAGAGAGAGAAAATGGAAATATTTCATTTATATTGCTTTTAATTTCTAACTTCTAAAGTGTCTAAATAGGCTCATAGATGTGATTAATCCTGACCTAAATGTTTACACAATATCTACACTGATATTTAAATAGAACAAATATTCTTGCATGTTTTTTTTTTTTGTTTTTATGCTAGAGGGAGGAAAATGTGTTAAAATAATTTCTCCACTATAGCCTAAGGAAATTCTCACTGAAAAATGTGATAGAGACAAATGTATTAACATATGAATATCAGAATGTAATTAATATAATAATAAACAGCATGTATCAATGCAAATAGAACCATTTAAAATTGTACTATCAAACGCATTTTCTGGTTCAAACACAAGGAGTTTCTGAAACTTAGACATTTAGTTTTTAAAACTAGCTTGTTTGTAATACAAAAAATATATATGTACTCTTTTCCAACATATTATTAGAGAAAAGCAATTATCTATAAAGCCTGTATGCTCCTGTCTGTGGCCATGAATAATAAAAAGCAGGGTGGCACATGTAGACCAGAGAACTACATATCTCAATATTATTGTTTCTTGATCAGAACATACATGAAACTGGTTCATGACTGAAGGGTTTGATGGGCTTTTTTTTTTCCCACCACATTTTTCATTTGCCCAGGGCTAAAAAAAGAAAAGAAAAAATCTTTAGAAGCAAATAAAGCTTCCACAGTTCCCAAAGTTGTGTGATTCTCTTTGGCTCTTGCTTTAGTCCCCAACTGCAAAGAACCCATCTTTTATTCACTCCTATGATTCTTCTCTGTAGTTCCTGACATCCTTTTAATGCATTTTCTCAGGGACCACAAGAATGACATTCCTCTTCGAATCTTTGTCATTGTTCTTTAAAGTCCCAGCTTCTGCCATAGCCTTTTGTAGAAAGAAGATTCCCTATCCCACAGCTACATTCCTTCCGTTCTGCTCATTATCACTTGGAGGCGGCCTCCGTTCCTCAGTATATTCATCTTGCTTTGGTCCAGATCAATAGATCATTTTAAATCAGTGCACTGAAGACTGAAAGACCACCTTTTATTGCAGGCTGGTAGTTCAGACGTAAGAGACTGAATGATTTCTTGGGGTTTGTGGTCCATAATTATATTAACCTTGGTCCCACACCAAGCTATTTGAAACTTCTCACACCTCATTACCAGTCAATGCGTCCTTCTCTGTATAAGAATTGCATTGTTTGACTTTGAAAGACATGTTGTTAAAATCCCTTTACAGGTTGGTGATGTTTCTTTAGAAGAGTGGAACAAATTTCATGGTCAAAGTCAAAATTTTAGCACCCTTTTTATCACAATGATATCTAACCCTGTGAATCCCAGAACAGTCTATATTGTTGCAAGTAAATTGGAGAAAAAGAAAGAAGCAAATTGTTTTAACAATTACCCTATTAATAACGTGCTTTACACTTTAGCAAGTAACTCTATTATACATTTGTGTTCAGTGTTTGGTAAACTAAATGTATCACCTCAAATTATAGAAAACAAACTGGTAGTAATAATGATTGATTGATAGATTTTTAAATTATTTTGCTGTCAATGACCTTAATCCTGCCTTGAGTTTAAAAAGAGAAACAGTTTGGGAATAGTGGGAAGAACCTTTACTAATGTGAATGAAATGGGTCTGAGATATTTCCCTGAGACCGTATTGAACATCTATCTTTGAAACAGACTGAGCAGTTATGAATCCAGCCTAATAATTCTCATTAAATAAACAAACAAAAACAAACAAGAAAAAACCACATTTTATGTATTTCATTAAGCCCTATGAGGTAATCGGCTTGTTCACAGTTTAAAAATAAAATAGATGAGAGATTATATATTTGATTGCCACTGAATGATTAAACCAGTCTAAAGCCAAAAGGTTCTCTTTTTGCTCTAAGAAGAAAGCTGGAAGACAAAGGGGAACTCTATAAAGTCCCAACTGTTCCTTTTTATGAGAAAACGGTCAGACAAAGACTGGATGAGCAAAAGGGCAATTGTTTGTAGTGAGTAGCACCCAGGGAATTCCTTTAAAACGTAGTGTATTCGCTCAGCATGAAAGACTGTGTTTGCTGTTTTACTAGATGGGGTTAATGATTTATCCTTGGAAGATCAGTGACAAATCAAATCAATGTTAGGGTCAAAATTAGAACTCATATAGTTTGAAAATTTTTAGGTCATGAACTATCTTGAAAATATAAAAGGTAGCATACATACTTACAAAAACTTGGGGGAAAAGGACAAAAGTCTAATTAAACAAATTAATCATCTCCTAACTCAACATTTCACTAATTATCCCAATCATCTCTCAGGTATCCAGTTTTCCTCAATAGTAGTAAGAGTCTTAATTGTCCGAACAAAAACTTTCTGAGACATAAAAGCCAAATAACAAAATAAAATGCCTCTGAAATCATCACTAAAATGGGTATTCTAATTCATAAAATTTTCTAATTAACCCAAGCAACATTTATGCTTTAATTTTCACTGTGTTAACAATCACTGTAAAGTGTATCAGGCCAATTTCATTCCCAAGTAAGCACAGCATATCGAAACATAGTTTTAAACATCTTGCAAGGTCCTGGGGACGTCATACTGAACATAATTTTTCAAACTATAGCCATAAAATTTAAAACATATATGTCTTTTAGTACATATTTTAGGCCATAGAAATGTTTACTTCTAATAATATCACCATCAGTGAATTAATACCAGACTTAGTATTTTAAGTTTCCTGGTTCAATTCTGGAATAAGTTTTCAGAATCATTTCTTTCATAGATATTTTATGAAGATCAGAACATACATACATGAAATTGCCCTGTTGAAGCAGTTTTCATCTCTTTCTGTATTTAAACATCTTAATAAGTACTATATCATAGTTTGATTGATACAATGAAGATGTCTACATTAGTACAAACATCTGCTTCCTGGTCCTTCAACTTGTCCCTTCAGCTTACAGTATTATAGAAGAAGACTTATATTTTTAAAAAGTATTTCTTCTGCTTATTATAGAATTGTCCACCTCCCATAATATAGTATTTCTGACTTTTAGTGGTGCCAAATGATGTTTGGACTTGTTAAGAATTTTAGAATAGTCAGAATGACTTAGAGGATAATAACCCTTTCTCTCAGGCTCTCACATGGTGGCATCAAACATAGTTGTTTGCTATCTCAATGGTAAAGTAGCCTAGTATACACACGGAATGCAGTAAACGCTTTTTGAAATAAACAGAAACTTTTGGTGTAGCTTCCCAGGACCCTTGTTTGTCACAATGGTTTACAGAATTGTTCTCCATAGGCCTAGAGTATTTAGAAAACAAAAGAACAACTACAGTTATATGTTTACTCACAGCAGCTGTTAGAAGATGCAGTGCAATCTTGTTTCTGAAGTGTTATCTATTATCTAATGGTTCTCACTAGTCAGGTTCTTGGATTTAGCAAATAATTAATTGCAAGGCCATTTTGGGGGTACTCTGCCCTATATGTGCCTTTCCACTACTGAGAAGCGTTGCCATTTTCAGTGCCCCTCCCCTCTCCATTTCTAGGTGCAGCAGAGGGTTGTGGGAAGAGCACTGAACTTGGAGTCAAGACACTTCAGTCCAGTCTCATCCTCTTCCTACTAGTTAAATAGGAGCATATCTCCCAGCACCCTGAGGATCACCATCCTCTACCAAAACAAGAATATTAAACTACATGAACTCTAATATACTTTGCCTTTATTTTCAGAGGGAAAAAAAGTTCTATTAAGCAAATTTGTACATAATTAAATGTTTAGTTTTGTAAAATGCACATCACTATCCTTTTTATAATCTCCTCTTTTACCCTAAAGAAATAAATTATTTTTGTTATGTATAACAAAATTCATAAACTCAGACATATAAGAATTGCAGTTTGTCCTATTGTTAATATCTCATTTTGACCCCAAATTCCCATTTCTCTTGCTTTGAAAGAAACTTCACTTCCATGACTCTGGAACTCATTCTGTTTCCCCATTCTGAAGCCTTATCTTAGGCAATACCAATTCTCAAGAGGGAGGTGTTAGCCATAGGCCCAACTAAATTATCACTCAGACACCTTTTCCCTCTGTCCTCACTTCCTCTTCAGTTTCAGAGTCTCTGCTGATTACATGTTTATGTGGGAGATGAAAGTCTTTCATGAGCCTCTCTATGATTTTCTCTTCCTAGGAGATCATGCTGCCATTCCACTGGGGTGGGGGTGGGGGGCAAGAGGTTGCTGCATCCTAACAGGCACCGGGTCTCAGAAGCTAAAAGAACCACAGGGATCTCTCCTTCTTCCATCCCTCAGGCCCAGGAACGCCATTTCTAGTCAGAGAGACCTAATGAACTCTTTTGTTGTATACCAAGAAACTGTCCTTCCACAAATTCCTGTCTCTCTTTAAATCCCTTTAAAAATACTTCAATTTCTACAGAAGGAAGATATTTGATTAACTTTAGAATTCAAGTAAAGTATGCATGTTTAAAATGTAAAGACCGGGTGATGGGTATTAAGGAGAGCATGTGTTGGGATGAGCACTGGGTGTTAATACACAACTAAAAAATCATTGAACACCACAACAAAAACTTATAATGTACTATATGCTGGCTAACTGAACATAATAAATAAAAAATTAAAGAGAAGCTCTAAAAGAATAGAACTATAACTTTAAAAGCAGAAGAGGGGAAAAATAAATTTAAAAACCTAAACAGTCCAAATAAAGCAAGAGAAAGAAAAAAGAGGAGCAAAAAAAAAGGTAAGACATGTAGAAAGCAAAAAATAAAAACCAGACATAAATACAAACATATTGGCAATCATAATAAGTACAAAATTCTACATATCAATAATTAAAGCTAGTCATTATCAGATTGGATCTCCAAAATTACATGCAGCAACAAACGATTTTCTAAAGACAAAACCAGACACTAAGACACAAAAAGATGAAAGTAAAAACTTGGGAAAGACATTAGGCAGCTACTTTAGCTAACTGAACTTTAGACAGAATAGACTTTAAGCATATACATTACTGTGATATTAAAAGAGTCATTGTAGCTCAGAAATCAGTTGCATTTCTATACACGAACAATGAGACTGAAGAAAGAGAAATTAGGCAATCGATTCCATTTACAGTAACACCAAAAATCATACGATATCTCGGAATTAACCAGAGAGGTAAAGGATCTATATTCTAGAAACTACAGATCACTCTTGAAAGACACTGAAGAAGACACAAAAAGATGGAAAAACATTCCATGCTCATGGATCAGAAGAATAAACATAGTTAAAATGTCTATGCTACCCAGAGCAATCTACACTTTTAATGCCATCCCGATCAAAATACCAATGACATTTTTCAAAGAGCTGGAACAAACAGCCCTTAAATTTGTGTGGAACCAGAAAAGGCCCCGAATAGCCAAGGAATTGTTGAAAAGGAAAAACAAAGCTGGGGGCATCACGTTGCCAGATTTCAAGCTATACTACAAAGCTGTGATCACAAAGACAGCACGGTACTGGCACAAAAACAGACACATAGACCAATGGAACAGAATAAAGACCCCAGAAATGGACCCTCGGCTCTATGGGCAACTATTCTTTGACAAAGCAAGAAAAAACATCCAGTGGAAAAAAGACAGTCTCTTCAATAAATGGTGCTGGGAAAATTGGACAGCTAGATGCAAAAGAATGAAACTTGACCACTCTCTCACACCATACACAAAGATAAACTCCAAATGGATGAAAGACCTCGATGAGACAGGAATCCATCAAAATTCTAGAGGAGAACATAGGCTGCAACCTCTTTGACATCGGCCACAGCAACTTTTTTCATGACACATCTCCAAAGGTAAGAGAAACAAAAGAAAAAATGAACTTGTGGTACTTCATCAAGATAAAAAGCTTCTGCACAGCCAAAGAAACAGTCAAAAAAACTAAGAGGCAGCCCACAGAATGGGAGAAGATATTTGCAAATGACACTACAGATAAAAGACTAGTATCCAAGATCTACAAAGAACTTCTCAAATTCAGTACACATGAAACAAATAATCAAATCATAAAACGGGCAGAAGATATGAACAGACACTTTTCCAGTGAAGACATACAAATGGCTAACAGACACATGAAAAAATGTTCAAAATCATTAGCCATCAGGGAAATTCAAATCAAAACCACCTTGAGATACCACCTTACATCAGTTAGAATGGCAAAAATTGAAAATGCAAGAAACAACAAATGTTGGAGAGGATGTGGAGAAAGGGGAACCCTCTTACACTGTTGGTGGGAATGCAAGTTGGTACAGCCACTTTGGAAAACAGTGTGGAGGTCCCTCAGAAAGTTAAAAATAGAGCTACCCTATGACCCAGCAATTGCACTACTGGGTATTTACCCCAAAGATACAGACATAGTGAAAAGAAGGGCCATATGCACCCCAATGTTCATAGCAGCATTGTCCACAATAGCTAAATTGTGGAAGGAGCCGAGATGCCCTTCAACAGATGAATGGATTAAGAAGATGTGGTCCATATATACAATGGAATATTACTCAGCCATCAGAAAGAATGATTACCCAACATTTGCAGCAACATGGACGGGACTGGAGAAGATTACGCTAAGTGAAATAAGTCAAGCAGAGAAAGACAATTATCATATGGTTTCACTCATTTATGGAACAGAAGAAATAGCAGGGAGATCAGTAGAAGAAGGAAGGGAAGAATGAAGGGGGGGTAAACAGAAGGGGGAATGAACCACGAGAGACTATGGACTCTGGGAAACTGAGGGCTTCAGAGGGGAAGGGGGTGGGAGATTGGGATAGGCCGGTGATGGGTATTAAGGAGGGCACATATTGCATGGAGCACTGGGTGTTATACGCAAATAATGAATCATGGAACACTACATCAAAAACTAAGGACGTACTGTATGGTGACTAGCATAACATAATAAAAAATTATTATTAAAAAAAATAAAATAAAAGAGTCATTGTATAATTGTAAAATGATTTCTAATTGATTAGGAATCAAAATAAATAAAATTTATATGGACCTAATAAGATGAAATTAAAATTTGTAAGGCAAAAAATTTAAGTAAGGGGAAATTAAAACTCCAGAATTGTGGTGGAAAATTTCCATACACCTTTTCAGTACTGGATAGATTAATCACATAAATATCTGTATTAGAAGGTCTGGATATCACAATTAACAAGATGGACATACTAGAAACTATGATCTCTGTGTATAGTAGTAATAAGAAAATTCACATTCTTTCAAACATATATGAATTATTTACAAAAAAATTAAAGAGCATCCACTAGCTCACAAAGTTTATATCAACATCAAAGAATAAGTCTATGTGTGACTAAGTAATGCTGAGTTATAAATCAATAAAATTGCATCCATTGGAAATTTTAAGCATTCTAAGTAATATGGTTTAAGAAATGAAAATGGTGGGGCGCCTGGGTGGCACAGCGGTTAAGCGCCTGCCTTCGGCTCAGGGTGTGATCCCGGCGTTATGGGATTGAGCCCCACATCAGGCTCTTCAGCTATGAGCCTGCTTCTTCCTCTCCCACTCCCCCTGCTTGTGTTCCCTCTCTCGCTGGCTGTCTCTATCTCTGTCAAATAAATAAATAAAATCTTTAAAAAAAAAAAAAAAAAAAGAAATGAAAATGGTAACTAATCATTTAAAAGAGAATGATATTGTGACCATTTCAAATAAAATAAATCTTGTAGAGCTTAGCTAAAGTAGTACTTAGAGGAAAATTTATAGTTATCAAATTCATGTTTTGGAAAGAATTGAGACAAAATTAATAGAATGAAGGGTTTTGAGAAGTTAGAAAATGTAAAACAGGGCAATCCCTTTGGAAAAAGGACATTAACCTAGTAAAGAAAGAAAGAAAGAAAGAAAGAAAGAAAGAAAGAAAGAAAGAAAGAGGAAGACCAAGCCAAAAGCATGCTCTCTGGAAAAAAAATAGAAAACCTTAAGAAATGGGCATTTGTCTAGAAATTTATGAAGTACAGAAACTGATGCTAGAAAACAGAGAATAGCTAAAGAGTCAAGCCTATATACCCACTGAAGAAAATGAATCAGAAGTTAAAATTCTACCCACATACAAGTATCAGACACAGATGAATTTATGGATGATTTTTAAGAAAATAGAATACAGATAATCCCCATTGCACAGAAAAATTTAGAGAACATAAAAAGAAAAAAAAATGCTAATGCAAATAACGTTAAGAGATTACTGTGACATTGATACCAAAATTAAGGAGGGAGAGTGTAAAAAGTAAAAATAATAGGATTTAAAAAATATATATACACATATATATATATACACTTTATATATGTACAAACATGTAAATAAAATACTAATTCCATTAATCTAGCAATGTAATTTTTTACATTGACAAATGTAAAAATGACTTGTATCAAAAAACATTATATTAAGTAACCATAAATATAATTTTATCAAATTAATGATGAAAGAAAATTATTTCAATAAATACCAAGAGTAAAAGCCATATACATATATATGTAGATATATATAATGTGGCTATATTGTTATGCATTGTTAACTGTGAGAGTTTATTTTCTTTAAAATCAAGGTGGATGTCTACATCATTATTTTTTAGTCGACATTGTATTTGAAGTCCTAGGCAATGCAATAAAGCAAGAAAAATATGACATTTAAGGACCTATACAGATACAGGGAGAAACAAAATATAGAAAATATTGGAATATAAAATATACACATATATCTATATAAATGCTTATTATATATACATCTATATGTATGCATGTTTGGTACATGGCAAAGTGAGTTTACAACTCTGTAAGGAAATGATGCACTCTTCCATAAATTGTAATGGGATAATTGGCAACACATTTATAGAAAAAATGTGAAATAATACTCCTCTAAGAGATTATGTACCAATAGAACTTTCTGCTAGGATGGAGAAATAAATCATGTAGAAAATTTTAAAAAGAAAAATACCTTTTATAGAACATACACAAAAATTGATTTTGCAAACAGCATACGTAGTATTTCATAACAAGATATTTTAACAATACCTAGCAAAGTTGAAAATGCACATATATTTAACAATTCCACTTTAAGTTACATATTCTAGAGAACACTCACGTGTGTACAAGGAGGCTTGTGCAAGAGCTGATTGTAGTATTTTTTAACAAAACAACAACAATTTAAAATGTTATTCGATGAGAGAAAGGATGAATAAATTTGTTGTACAATCACGGGAATATTAAACAGCAAATACAACACACTAGTTCTACAAAGATTGATACGATGAATCTCTAATACATTTTGATAAATAAGAAAATCAAGTTTCAAATGATATAGTATAATTATAGAAATAAAAAATATAAAAATTCATATATGCTATATAGAGATATATAATTTTATAGTAATAGTTTAGCATATTAAAGGAAGAACACACATGTAATTCAGGATATTTGTTTTCTCTTAGGAGTGCGTGATGTGGAATAAAATGAAAAGAATCAATTCAAAGGCCTCTCTAATACAGGTTTCCCCTGCTATCCGAATGTTCACTTTACACCACTTCAGTTTTCCTAAAGACCTTCTGTTTTCAGAAGAAAGAACTCCGAAGAGCAATTTTGCTTTTAGTAAATGGTAATTGCTTCTTCACTTTATAGCATTTCAGTTTATGAAAGTTTTCATAGGAACACTATTTTTGGATAACAGGGGAACCCACATTTATTTCTTAAAAACTTGAATTTTGAAACGAAGATGACAAAATGTTCCTCTACATGGTGGGTACACAGGGCCCTCTGTGCCTTTATATGTGTTTGACATATATAATTAAAATATTTTAAAGGTTTATGTTTTCAAGTATATGCAAGAATGTTAAACCAGCTTTTCAAAGGGTTTTCAAGAATTATTAGACCATGAGAGTTACATTTGGTTCCTCAAATGTTCATTGACCCAAATTAAATTACAAATGCCATTGCTTCAGCCTTCCATTCAACCATACTCTTTTAGTGTTCTAGTAATCAGCAGGTTAAAAGAAGACAAGCTCCTTCCTGCAACAAGTATTCGCAGAGTTCCAACAAAATGTAACTTGTTATAAAACCCAAGCTGACAGGAAATGTGAACAAAGAACACTAAATTTATTTTAGGCACTGAGCATATGGGTCAATGCTTATTTGCATGACTGTCAACAAAACAATTCTCCTTTGTTGCTACTTATAACTTTCATGTATTCAACTGCCTTTGAATCAAATTGAATCTACCCTTAGTCAATCACCTTTCTTCTTTATCATTATCAATTAATATTTTTGAGCCCTCTGAACTGTTTCACTTTGTATTGAATTTTCTGATAATGAGATGCCAAATTGAGTCGTCAGTATGTTTTAAAAACTTGATATAGATCTCGTTTGTGGATGTCTTCAAGAGCAGTCCAAGACTTGCTGCTCTGCCTGGCTTCCTCAAGGTTAATTCCAAGCTGGTCCATGCTTGGACAGCACTGTGCAGCTGACCTGAGGGCATGAGCTACCATCCTGGGGTAACTTAATATCTACCCTTCAGTTTACCTCCCCAGCTTTCAGGGTGTTTGTTACCGCAACAAGTATGCAAACACTGAAGGGCAGAAAGGGATTTGGTGGCCGATCATTGGAACACTGGGGAGAATTTCATGACAAGTAAGATTTATGGATAATTTTATAAACACTATTTCTGCATGCAATTCCAAATGCCTAATGGATAATTTTGTGCTGTATTTCCTCCTCTGCATCCCATTAAGAACTACTGCCTACTGTCAAGTTTATATTCTGTATCAATGTGTCCCCATCTTATATTTTGGCTGAAGACACTATAACATGTTCAGAGCCCTCATCCCAAACACAAATTCTCAAAGCTGTTTTCTGGCTCTCTTTTTGCACATACATATTTAGCAGAATGCCAAACTATATAAATAGATCCTATCATCTAAACTGAGGTTATATTTTATTTTGGACTGAATATAGAAAGTTCCTGGCACATAGTAATGCGCTGGATTTAAGGTTAGTGGTAGCTGTTATGGCTGCTGTCGCTGTTCAGTTATTAGCCAAACTTGAGAACGTCGTAAGGCCACTGACTTGCCTGCAAGACGCAATTTCCAGTTTCACTGTAAACTAAATTCATATATAATTTATTATGAGTTTTATTTTAGAAACAAATATTTAAAAACACATTTACTACCTATAATAAAGAATTCAAGAAATAAAAATAATCATTTTGTTTGTTTTAATGCTTTTGTGCTACACAAAGACCTAAGCTCACCCATCTTAGATCTCCATAAAGATGGACACTACTCTTGTGGCAAAAAGAATATTCCTTCAGCCTGATCTGAGAGTCTTTATACAGAAACATAAAGAGAACAAGGAAGGTCCTTAACTATGGTCTCGAGGTGTTTGGAAGGCCACTAAAGGCTCACCACCAAGAACGAAAGCTAAGGACTTCCATTTTTCTATCGCCAATATTGAGTAAACCATGACTGTAAGTAACCTGTAATATCTCTTGAGCTTTGTATCATGTCGACTTTAAAATATATGTAACCTGTTTTACTACTAGATGTTAAAAGCTTTACAATAGAAAAGATAGATATAGATATATGGCATGCACATATATATGAGTGTGTGTGTGTGTGTGTGTGTGTGTGTGTGTGTGTGTGTGTATAGGGTGGTAAGGGTGGGGTTGTTGAGAAAGTTTTGTAGTCAGCCTTCTAGATAGAAAAATTCAGTGAAATGAGAATGTCTTCCAAGGAGAGAAAAGCAGCGGCAAAGGAAGGAAAAGAAACAGCTGAAGAGTCAATTTGCAAATGTCATAAGACCACTCCAACATGCTATGTTTGTGCAGTAACTACATTAGTTGATAAACTCTTGACGGGCAGAAGGTGTGTATTGTTTTGGTTCCATGTATAGCTCCAAATTTCCAAAAATTATTTGGTGTTTTCCCATATTTATGCATCGGTATGTATGTATGTATGTGTATAGATACATAGATACATAGATGTATATGTGTGTATACACATATGTATATGTATAGATACATAGATGTATATGTGTGTATACACATATGTTATATGTATATATGTGTGTGTGTATTGTGTATATAGATGTATATGTGTGTATACACATATGTATATGTATAGATACATAGATGTATATGTGTGTATACACATATGTTATATGTATATATGTGTGTGTATTGTGTATATACATACGTTTGTGTATGTATGTGTATATGTGTATATGCATATATATACAATATGTGTGTGTGTATATATATATATATAATTTGAAAAGATAAAAGTAACATTACTTGCTACATGCTATTATAGTATTTTATTTTGACTTTATTTTATCCTTAAAACAGCATTTTAGGGGCGCCTGGGTGGTTCAGTCAGTTAAGCATCTGCCTTTGGCTCAGGTCATGATCCTGGGGTTCTGGGGTTGGGCCTCCACATCCCTACCATCAAGCTCCCTGCTTCTCCCTCTCCCTCTGCCCTCCAACCCCCCACTCAAGCTCTCTCTCTCTTTGTTAAATAAAAAAAAACCAGCATTTTCAATTCTACATTAATAGTGTATGGATAAAACTTAATTTATTAAAATTATTTATAATCGATTTATTAAATAGCATTTAAGTTAGGGTTCCCAGATAAATACACAACACCTAGTTAAATTTGACTTTCAGGTAAACAAGGCATAATGTTTTTAGTATAAGTATATACCAAATATTACATGGGACACACTCATGAGAAAACTATGACAATACATTCTGTATGGGGCTTAAAACTTGTCTTAAATCTTTGGAAATTTTATATAAAAATTATATCCATTATAGTTTTAATTCACGATTTATTAATTACTGCTAAAATGGAAGTAAAATGAAGGCAGGGATTTCTGTTTGTTTTGCCCAGTGCTATAGTCCAGTGTCTGGCAGAAAGGAGGCCCTCATGAATATTTATACAAATGAAATGACTGAGACTGAAATTTTTTGTAGGCGTTTAAAGTCCATTGTATGGTCTTCTATAAATGATTTTAAATGGCTTAAACAGATGCTTCCTTCAAGAAAAAAAAAATGAAACAATTCAATATTTATGCAGAAGCAGAGAATCAAAAAAATGACCATAGTCCCAAACATTAGAGAGCTTTACAATGTACTGTACAAAGCAATCATTAATGAATAATTACAAAAGAAGGCAGCACTTAAGTGTCTCATAGGATCATGAGAAACATGCTGTACAAATTTAGAAGAAAGCATCTAATTTTGGTTGGAGGGTGAGATAAGGCTATACAAGGGTTGGATTTCAAACAAGCCTTGCAACAATGACAAACACAATAGGTTTACAACTTGAAGACTGGTTCAGCAGGTTGAAGGAATGTATTTAATCTGGACATTGCAAGGCTTATACAGGAAATGGAGTGAGATCCAACTTAGCTGAGATATGAGGTATAAAGACAGAGTTAGTGGGAGATGAGGATGGAAGAAAGGGTGGGACCTGATCAAAAAATTACGGTCTAATTAACCAATTACAAGTGTTAAGATAATTACTTGTCAGAAGGTAACACTGGCAGAAGGAATGAAATTCTATCTCTCTTCAAAAGGCATGGCCGACTTGATGGGTAAACCAGTCACTCCAGCCAATGGAATAGGAGGTAAATATTCTTAGTTACAAATTCAAAGGGGAAAAAAAAGTGGCAAAAATGAGCTTTCATTAAGGAGGAGCATCTTCCATTTTGGTGCCCTATTTTTGAATCACGTCCTAAATCCACAGAGAAGTGATATCTTCACCATGATGCCTCAGTTGCTTGTATTTTAGTGTAAGCTACTTGGGAAATGCTTCCCTCGCCAACATAAGCTTAGGAAAAGTATATGGATTGATGTATTTAATTTGCATTCCACTTATAACACAGTATGGCCTTCTGTTTTTAAAAAAAAGCACTGACAGAGTGGGACATAATATTACTTTGTGGTGTAAAGCCTATTGATAAAGTATGGCAGTTTTAACTCAGAATACCGCAGCTTTTGTTAAACCATGCTTCATACTCCACCTCATTTTGATATACAGGACGGAAATAAAATTATATGTCGGCATTAGAGTTTTGCATTAAATTGCAGTTTTTTATTTATTTATTTTTTTGCCCCCATCATATCTTTCTGCGAAAGGGGATAGATTTGTAGAGGACAGCATTTTTCTCATTTGTGACATATCTGCACAAATACAATATATAATTTTCGGCAAGAATATTGTTCCATGTGAGGAAAAAAATAATGCCCTGGGTTATTATTTCAACTCGCAAGTCTGGATGCTGTACTTTGATATTATTTATTTGAAGTTTATGTAGCATATATTACTTGAAATTTGAAAGCTGCTTTATTAATTCTAACAGTCAGAGCGTTCTAAGCTAAGAAAAGCTGTCCTTCCACTTAGTTGAATGCTCAAGCACAAAATTATTAAAAAACATCATGTGCACAAAATGCAGCAGTAAGCTGATTTGTGTGCACAAGAGGGCTGTTTGTCCTCAAAAGTACATTCTTAAATAAGAACAGAGTTGGAAAGAAAAGGCAAACAGCACCTTGAAGTAAAAGAACAGGAGCAGATGTCCTTTAGCTGTGTGTTTTATTGATTTATAAACACTCAGTCGGGCTCCCTCATCTCTGCAGAGTAATTTAGATATGGGAAAATATCTGTGAAATATATTGATTGTGTTATTGATTGAAAAGCCAATTGCTGTTGCACTCCTGTTTTACCATTTAAGTCCTGACACATTTTGACATATGAGCCAGCTGTGACTACTGCCTCGATTCTGCAGTAAGATAATGTGAAAGCTGTCATAACCACTTCTCTGTCAGCCTTGAGGATTTACAGCATGTTGGTGCTGCTATTTAGCTTCCTCTTTAACTACCTGAATAATGAGAATTTGTTAAAGCTTTTAGTCCAGTGCGTTTGTGTGTGTTTGCCTTGGGTGTGTCCATATCTGCACAGGGACCCTGACTGGGTTTTGTTTCACTTAGGAAACGGATACTTGATGAATTAAAAAGAAAATACATAAGAAACCAATTTTGCAGGCTCTTCAGATTGAATCTAGGCACGTGGAAATGACTGACTTTGTGCAAATGGTTTTTCTCTTTCTTTGGGAAAATTTGATTTCAGAACATTTCTCAGGAATTTTCACTTGTCAGACTGGTTTCTATTCAAGCAGCAGTAGAGAAAGAAGGGGGGCAGGGGGGAATCCTTCCCTATTTCCAGATTTGTTATTTGTTTGAGGAATTAATTGTAGGAAACATAATTTATACAAGAATGACTCAGTATCTTTGATTTGAAAAGAAAAATACGTTAGCTTCTAAACCTGCCCGTTAAAGCTCATAAAAATTCATATATGCATATCTCCACAACTTACACTTTAAAAAAAATCTAAATTTTAGGACAACCTCATTAAATGATTGAAACTACACATACTGTTTCCTGGTTCTGGTCACATAATCATGATGCACGAGAGAAACTCCTCTAAATCACCCTTTTGATGCATACAGTCAATATGGACTTTTTCCAAATAAGGCTGTTTAAATGTATACTATACATTATTAAAGCTGGTGTCCATAATATTCCTCTTATATTCTGATGCATCTTCTCGTTGTCACACAATCTCTCTGATTAATCACAAGCAGCATGATGATTCGTCCTTTCCTAGTTTATTTAAAAGCACCCTTCAATTTATGTAAACCAATGAAAGAGGTCCATTGTAAGGAGCGGTGCTGATGTAAATAGCCTGGGAACAATGCTCCATATTATAAGGATGGGCAGCAGATGACTCCTCTGGGAGATGAAAATGTTCATTTAACAATATGAATGGTTCACCATTCTGGCAAATGACTGACATATCAGCAGTGCTAAGCATTAGACTTGTGATTGATTTGGACCCAACTTCGAAAAACCCAACATTTATTTCCAATGTACAGGCTTCCAATGCGGTGGAATCTTTTAGAAGTAAATCTTGGCGTCTCAGTATCATGCTCTGAAGCAGATTTCACCTTCACGTGCAATTGCAGGCAGGCTTTATGTAACTTAAGAAAAAAATCAAGTAGATTCTGACAAGGTATAATCTGTAGTCCAAACATGAGACTGCTTTAGAATACAGCGCCAGAAAAGGGGAGGTGAGAGGTGGACGAACCACCTTCCGTGGCAGGATGGTGTATCCTCCACAGTGCGCAGAACCTCACTGTGAGCTGGAGTAGCCTCAGTCCTTCGAACCGCCGCTCCCCTCCCTGCCCAGGGCTAGGATCCTAGTAAGATCCCGAAAGAGAAGCTGTGCGGGAATCTGTTCTTTTTTTTTTTTTTTTTTTAAAGATTTTATTTATTTATTTGACAGAGATAGAGACAGCCAGCGAGAGAGGGAACACAAGCAGGAGGAGTGGGAGAGGAAGAAGCAGGCTCATAGCGGAAGAGCCCGATGTGGGACTCGATCCCTATACGCCGGGATCACGCCCTGAGCCAAAGGCAGATGCTTAACAGCTGTGCCACCCAGGCGCCGCGGGAATCTGTTCTTGAACCTTCCTGTGCAAAATAATTGCCCAGGGAATGTGTCGAAAATGCACATTCCTGGTCTCCCCTGGAGAGATTCTGGGTTAGTAGGGCTAGAATAAAGCACAGGAATCTGGTTTCATTAACAATTCTTTTTTTTTTTTTGAGTATGGTTGACACACAATGTTACATTAGTTTCAGGTATACAATGTAGTGATTCCCCAAGTCTATGGGTTATGCTCACAGCAGGTGTAGCTACCATCTGTCACCAGGCATCACTATGACAGTACCACTCACTATATTCCCTATGCTGTGCCTTTTATTCCCATGACCTATTCATTCCATCACTGGAAGCCTGTATCTCCCACCCCCCTTCACCCATTTCCTCCCCATCCCCACTCCCCTCTGGCAACTGTCAGTTTGTTCTCTGTATTTATAGGTCTGACTTCTGCTTTGTTTTGTTTTTTAGATTCCACATATAAGTGAAATCATATGACTTTTCCTTTCTCTGTCTGACTTATTTCACTTAGTATTATATTCTCTAGGTTCATCAAGATCTCATCTTTTTTATGGCTAATATTCCATGGTATCTATATATCACATCTTTATCCATTCATTTATCAATGGGCCCTTGGGCTCTTCCATATTTTGACTTTTGTAATTAATGCTGCAATAAACATAGGGGTGCATAAATCTTTTCACATTAGGGTTTTTGTTTTCTTTGGGTTAAGTACCCAGTAATTAGTGAGGATGTGAAGAAAACAGAACCCTCCTCCACTACTGGTAGAAGTGTAAGTTGGTATAACCACTGTGGAAAACAGCATGGACGTTCCTCAAAAAATTAAGAATGGAAATACCATAGGATTCAAAATAAACTTTTAAATTTGAACTAATTTGACACTTATACAAGATTCATAAGATTGTACAGAGTCCACTTTTCCCCTCACGCCACCGGTATCAGCATTGTGTATAAACTTAGTATAAATTTTAATATGAGAAAATTATCATTGGTGCAATATATTAATCAATAAACAAACCTCATTTGAATGTCACCAATTTTTCCATCTATGTCTTTTTCTTCCAGGTTCCCACATTGCATTTAGTTATATCTCCTTAGTTTCCTCTAGTCTGTAAGCATCCCTTAGGCACTGGTATGGGTGGATTTGCAAAGAATGGAAATACCATAGGATTCAAAATAAACTTTTAAATTTGAACTAATTTGACACTTATACAAGATTCATAAGATTGTACAGAGTCCACTTTTCCCCTCACGCCACCGGTATCAGCATTGTGTATAAACTTAGTATAAATTTTAATATGAGAAAATTATCATTGGTGCAATATATTAATCAATAAACAAACCTCATTTGAATGTCACCAATTTTTCCATCTATGTCTTTTTCTTCCAGGTTCCCACATTGCATTTAGTTATATCTCCTTAGTTTCCTCTAGTCTGTAAGCATCCCTTAGGCACTGGTATGGGTGGATTTGCAAAGAAAATTATAAGAAGCACTCACTAGATGGTCACTAATGTTCATGAATCCACTGCAAATATTAGCTGTTAATTTTTTTAAAGGGGACTATAAGAAAGAATTTGAAAACTAAAGCTGAAATATAGACTGTGCATACAAAATCTCCGCGGAGCCTCCGATACTAGTCTATGCCTCAGTACTTTCATGCCGCCAGTATTGTTTGTCTTCTTTTGTAGTTGATTTCACATGTATTCGGTATTGGCCCTATAGTTCAAGCAGTTATCATTTCCTAGACCTTCGCTCCTCAAAGTTTGGTCTGCATCACCTGGGAGCTTGTTAGAACTGCAGAATCTCAGACCCCACCCCAAGCACCATGCCTGCAAAATCCGAATCTACATTTTAACTAGATTTGAAGGTGACTTGTTTGCCCAATAATGATTGAGAAGCACGGGATTTGAGGATCTCTATTATATGCAGAGACTGAGAGGGCAAATTCCCTGGAGTCCCTCTGTATGACTATTAATTTTGAAACTACCAATACTATTGTTTCTATGGACTGGCTAAAGTTGTCTCAGGTACTTATGAGTTCCCTTTGTTTCTCTTTCCCTTCTTATCCTTGGTATAAATCTTGCCATATCCCTTTGAGACCTGCTTTATATTCCATATGTATATTATGCTGGGTGGGCTGGCATTATGCTGGGCAGTATTCCACTGATGTCATGTTTCTGCATTGCAGACATATTTGATGTACTATTCTAACATTTCATGAGTTGGCTTATTCAGGTGGTTCATATAAAATAGATTTTGTACAAAACATTCTGTGTACTTTGCCAGTGTCTCAATGTTCCAGTCCTATGTGCACCTCTCAAATTTATTACTGACTTTCTGGATAAGCTTGGACAGTAATTATCCTTCCCGCTCCTAGTTTTCCAACTATAAAATGGAGAGCTTAACATTGTTATGAAATGTTAGCTCTCAAGGGGATGAGATAGCATTGAGTTCATACCACAAAATTAACTTGTAGAAAATTGAGAAACAGTAAGGGTGTGACTTATATAAGGTCAACAGTCCATTATTAGGGGAGAAAAAAATGCCAGACTCCAGGTCTTCTACCTGTAGCCAGAGCTTCTCCTCAGGCCCTCTCCCCCAACATAAAGCCTCATCAAAACCCTTTCCATTTTTTCTCAGAAGAGAATGGATCCCTTTCTTTCCAAGGCTTTGTCTTTGCCTCTATAAGAGGCTCCCACTTCTCCAACTTTGATCTCTTCATGTCTTTCTTCTCTATCCATAAATATGTCAAGTATTTTTTCTCATTTAATAAATGACAGCAATAATATCATAGTAAAGACACTTTCTGCCACCGATCAGTCATATTACTACATTTCCCATTTGTCTCAAAATCACCTAAATACCTCTGCTTCCTCAATATCTAATTACTCTTCATGCCATCTTATTCTGGCTTCTTTCTTAAATCATCTACTGACACATCACTCGTTGACATCATTGATAACCTACACATCTCCAAATTCAAAAGACTTTGCTCACTCTTCATCCTTTCTGACCTCTCCAAAGTCTTACCTTGTTAACCACACCCTTCTTCTTAAATCTGTGATCTCCTTGGCCCTTCTAGCATCCCCTTCTCCTTGGTTCTCAGATCTTTCCATCTGTCTCCCACACAGGCTCATCATTCCCTACCCACTAAAATGTCACGACACATCTGGCTAGATTATGTGTTGCCTTACATTCTTACTCATACTACACTTAGTATGTACACAATACTACAGGTATTGAATTATTGGTATTTGGTTCTCTCACCCTTTTTGTCTGCTCAGTGGAAATGGATTTGAGCCCTTTAAACATCTTTCCTTTGCCAGCTGGCATAAGATGAAGCTTCATCAGTAGAGGGCCCTTGAGGGACGTTTAAGGAGGAAAGTTTTTCCTTTCTGGCTCCGGTGCTTACAGGGGAGCTCCTGCCTCACAGGTGTCTTCCCCGGTGTCCGGCTTCTACAGTGCACTCGACGTTCCCAGGGCCAAGTGCCTGCAATGTGGGCTTTTTTTTGGCGGGGGGGGGTGGCAGGAGCAAGAGTTTCCTGTAGGGCATGCACATTCTTTAGCACCAAGTTAATGCCAATGTCTTCTGCAGCATCCCAGTCCTGTGATGCATGGTAGCCAGTAGTACCCACCAGCCGGCAGCTTCCCCAGCAACCTTTTAGGGTATTTTTGGATTGGGGTGCCTCTAATGAGATGCTTCCCTGTGGACAGCTTTCCCTAGCATCTTATGGGCAGATTTTGTAAATGTTCCACTGGTTTGGCACCACAGTGACTTCTCTGACATTCAGTGAGTCAGAGCTGTGACTTCTCCAAGATCCTGATTTTAAGCCTGGATCTTCCTATAGGAAGCCTTCCTCCACTATAGGAAGTGGCTTCTCCTTGTATCTGTTACTTCTATATTTTTAAGAATTCTCTTTATTTCTTTCTGGTCAATTCTTTATTATTATAAGCCCTTGTTCTAATTAATAATTCCTTACATGAAACTACCTGTTCACATTACTGAGGGGTTTCTTTCTCCCTTTCGGTCCCAGAAATGACACAGCTTTCCCAATGTGATATAATCTAGCTTCTCCGGAGAACACTGCCTTAGATAAAGCCTTAAGTGCTGCTACTGTTCTATCAGAACGTAGAATCCTAATGAAGCTAGAATGAGGTAAAGAAGAAGTGAGATATGGTAGGAAGGAGAAACAAGATGAGGGGTTCGGAACTAAGCTGGAGGCACCCATTGTTATCAAATGTAATGGATTTTTGATGGATTACATCGGGCTATGTTTTGAGAGTCCGTGTGAACTAATGGAAGTTCATTTTGAGGAAGAAGAGAACATAATTTATGTACTGGCTCTCAATTTCCATTAATCACAGTTTTACCCCAACAGCGCATTAAGTCTCCTCTGCTTCCAGTTTGTGAATACAAAGAGGCCAGGCAGATCTCTCCCATGGCTCACATGGTTGCAAAAGGGGTGTGTTGAGGCAAGGGAGAAAACGTGCAAGGTGTGAACACGATGTGTAGTCGTGCACAAAGACGGTAGTGTCCATGCAGCACTGACTACAGCAGCGGTGACTTGGACAGCAATGGTGGTAAGTAGCTGAGAGTCTCAGAGATGGATAAGAATGAGAGGACATGAGAAGGCATCTAAACCCCTGACACAGGATTTGATCCAGGCCCATGACCGAAACAACATGCTGATGAATCTCAAGTCTCTTTCCCAGACACGTTCCCTCCTGAGAACCAAGCTATACTTCCAAACGCTTAACCAGTGCACATGCATGCATATCTTGCAAGTTCCTCAAATTGAACTTGTGCCAAGCTGAACTCAATGCAGTATTTTCAAAACATACTCTGCCTGATGTCCTTTCTCTTGGTAAAGAGGGTCAGCATTCATTTTTTTTAATAATTTTTATTTTGTTATATTAGTCACCATACAGTACATCCCCAGTTTTTGATGCATTCATTTTTATAGTCTTCTAAGATGGAAGCTTGGACTCTCCCCTGGATCTTGCCCACTCTTTCACTGACTTCGATTTAACTACCCACCCAATCTTTCTGCATTTTTCTTTAGAAGTGTCACTCAATGCTGGCTCTATTCTTATCTTCACTGCAATGGGCTTATTCCAAGTCTGTCCTCATCTCAAATTATTGTAGCAGTCTCCTGTCATGGCCTCTCTCTGATCTCTTCACATGATGATTATCTTTAAAAAAAATGATTTGTTACTTCTTTACATTAAAACCATCCTTGGCTGTCCACTGACTGCAAAACAAAATCCAAATTCCTGAGCTTAGCATACAAAGTCATTCACAGTGTGCACCCAATGGCGCATCCCTAACGCCACGCCTTCTCCTTCCACTCTTTCTCTCCTGGAACCAGCCACATGTTTTTCATACACTAAGCTTCCCCGCAACATGCTCCTGGCATTCCCAAAATTTTCATGTTTCAAGACTTGCAAATGTTTGTCCTACTGCTGAGAACGGGACAAATCTCTACCTCTCAGAAAACCCAGGTCAAATGTCAAAGCTTTGGTAACCTTCCTGGAAGTAGTTAACTGTCCTGTTCCCTGAGCTCCCACAGCACCTTCCCTCTCCATTCTCTAAGTAGTTATCATATTTTATTATAATTTATTTGTTTTTACACCTGTATTACCCACTATATGGTGATTTCCTCAAGTGCGGGGACCATGTATTATTCATTCTTGCATCCCCAGCACTCAGCATAGTACTTGTGCCTAAACTGCCCAATAAATATGTGTTGAATGGAATTTAAATGAAATCATAAGTGTAAAAAAAAAGTACGTATGTATAGTATTGTGATCGGCAAAGCGGCGCTTCACTATAGCATGATGTACATCTAATTTTATACTTAGAAAGACTCCGTGTTAATGCCATAGACACTTTGTCAACCATCCAAAAAGCAGCGGAGCTTTTTGCCAATGAGCAACAGCAGTGGATGCTGACAGTTTATTTCAGTACATTATATGGCACTCAACCAAAATTGAACAGCAAGAAAAGATGGAAAGAAAATGACTATTTTCTAGGCCTCCATCACTGCATGTAGGACTAAATGGATTTCATGATGCTCATGTGCCTTGGTTTGCATCAGCCTTGTGTGTAAATCAAATTGATCGTCCTGAGTTGTTTGGCCCAGGACTGTCATTCTAAGGTCCACAGTCCTACAATGCTATATTACACTCTATTATTGTATACTACATCACAGCATACTGTATCTATTACAGTCACCTCGTGTGGAATTACCTCTTACAAAAGGATGGAACACACCCTAAATTATAATGGCCTCATCACTTGTACTAGCTTTAGTAGAAGAGGCCCTTTTAGCAACCATGTTATTACCTCTGGTATGATTAGAGGAAAGCTAGTAATTCATTCCAAGACTAAAATGCTTTCCTAGAAAAAAAATAAATCTAGGTATTTTAAGATATTTAAGATTAGCTGGACAATTTACAGAACCATGCTCAGAGGCTTTGCCCGTAAAATTATATGCTTCTATGTATGATGCTAGAGCGGAAGTTAACTTTCAGACTAATCTGGGGGCAAGGAGACGTGAGCCTTCAACAGATCTTTGCACTGGGTATAAAGATACAAAATGTCTTGTTTTTTCCTAGAAGTTTTATATTTTTCTGGTCCAAAAATATAGGTGAAAATATGCCTATTTGGACCTAGGATCATGTACACACAGACCGTAGAACTTTATTTCTGGTCTATCGGAAATAATTGTTTCCTCATCCATTGCCTTATTTTTATTTTGTAGATTAGGTAAACACTGCAAATGCTCATTTTTCTTTCTTTGCTTTGGCTGGACAAAGCTTGGAGTGAAGTTTGAGGCCTGTATTTAGCAAGTACATAAGTCTTTATATACTGAATATTTTATACCAACCCTCATCCCAAATTCATCTTAATTTCCTACCCCTTCTGTTACTCTCCCTCTATTTTCACTTAATTTAATCTATTTTAACATGCCAACAAACCTATTATTTTAAAACTGGATTGATTCATTTTTAGGAACAAGGTGAGACATTAATAAATAAATGCAGAAATAAAACTATTCCTTCTAATGAATTACATAATTTTTACTCTTTGTCCCTGACTAACTATTTGCTGGGCTTCATATATCAGCAGAACTACATAAAAGAAGCATCAAATATTCCACTGCACTGGTTCTTAATGTATCAGCATAACCCAGGAAAATATCTCTTTACAATTTTAAATCACTGTTCCTATGTTCCATCCCTTGGAATTCTGATTCGAGCCTAGCAGGGGACCCATTTATCTATATTTTTGGACATCTCCGCAGAGGACTCTGACATATACCATACTTTAAAAAAATGAGTAATTGAAGAAAATAGGATGAATCATCTTTTCAAAGTGAAAAAGAAGGTGGTATAAATTTGTGTATATATATTTATGTTAGATATAGACAGGTGATAGATACATAGATACATAGATAGGAATTTAACAAAATGAGAAGGAATGCGAAAAAGGAAACAACATAAAAGCTAGAGACAAATGTTAATTGAAATCACAGACAGGGCTGTAGAAACTGTGGTACGGTAGAAGCATGTTAGGTTCATAAAGCAGTGGGAAAGGTTTCTGAAAAATAATTACTTCACCCCTCTATTTTCAGGCCATCATGATGGGTCGGTAAATACTACATTCAAGCACTTTTCAGATGCTAAGGGCCATAAGAAGTACTTTATAACCTGTACTTAATTCATCTTAGGATAATCCTTCGATATAAATAGGATCACCCCCACTTTTTGCACTAGCGAACTGAGATCTATCTAGGTTGAACATTCGGTCACAGTCACACACGGGTCTGGAAGCGAAGGGACCTAAACGTAAATCTGTATCTTCTCACTCCCAAACCTGTGTGTTTGCTTACCACGTTTGAACTTGCTCCTTCAACACTTTTTTTTTTTTCCCCAATAGTGTCTGGATAAAGCAAAATGAACCTACCTATCCTTTCCTAACTTCAAATACTGTGGAACAATCACTTAAATACATATAAGAATTTGCAACGACTATACTTGAAGTTGGGAAAATTTAGGTAAACAGTGGCCTATGAATGAGGTCAGTGGCCATTAAGGTTTTTCAGGTTTAAATATTCTGAGATGTTCTTTAAATAAACTAAATGGGTAGTTTTTTTGAGATTAATGGAGCATATGCTCAGATTCATTTGAACCTAGATTCATTAACCCCTGCTCCACTGATTTTTACTCAGTATATCTAACAAGAGAGAATTAAACCTTTGAAAGCAATGATGTATATAAGTTTATATTCCATATAGTAAAAAGCTCCACTTCAGTTTGTTGTGTTTTTTTTCCAAATGTCCTTTTTATGTGGATTATGGTGTGCATTTGGTCTCATAGCTTTTGTGCTAATTAGAGTTGGTTTATTTTATTTTAGAAACATTTAACAAGAAATACCACATATCTGGAAAATTCAAGGTCCTATGCATTTGGTAAGATTAGTTTGCAATACTTTTAATTTTATAGTTAGCAGATATATATTTTTAAAATACAGTAACTGATTTGGTTTATTAAAGGTGGCAATACAATATCTTTAATTAATTACCCTCTTTGGCTTATTTTGAAATAAGTTGTATATTTATCCTATGGTCATGAATAAACATTTTGAAAACGAAAAGAAATCTCAATCTTGTAAAGTATTTAATGTTCAAACTGAAATTGTGTGAACAGTGTACTTGAATTGAATAGGTCCCAGATTTTCAATTCTGTTCAGCCAGCTTCTCTAGAACATGTGGGGAAATTTCACTGTCAACTTTGGTGCTGCCTTTTATCAGGAAATCAACTGAGATTTGAATTCCATAATTAATGTTGGGTCTCTGAATATTCCAGTTGTGCTGGAAAGATCATATAAATCAGAGCAAGATAAGTCCATTGAAAGAGAATGTGATAAAGACAAAGCTGATATTATAGGTAATCAGAGCAACTGGCTAACACGAGATACCCTTGCAACTTCAGACACCTCGTATTGAACAAAAATATGCTAATGGATTTTGGACAAAGTACTATGGCTAGTACTTGTTACTCAACTGCATGGAGTATTTTATCAACTTTACTAGTTTTAGAAAGTGTGCGTCCTGGCATCCAAACATCTCTGTGAATCTCCCTTCTCATCTCTGACCATTAGTTAATAAAAACAGGTACAATTTTTCAAGTGCCCACCTTGGGCCAAAGATTATGTTTTAAATACTCAATACACACTCTAATATAATCTTCACAACTATTCTATGAACTGATTTTTTTTCCTCCTGTGATGACAATGAGGAATCTGGTGCTCAGAGAGATAAATCTACTTGCCTTAGGTTAAAGACCTGGTAAATCATGATTCTAACTCAGGATTCAAATTTCAAAGCCCACACCCTTGATCTCTGCTATAACGTTTCTCTCCTCCTCCGCCTCCCACACAGAATCCTCCCTTTGTCAATAGATTGTGGACACCGACACCCTTATATTCCTGCATCCTTCCTTCTATTGATTTTATTGATGAATTATTTTTAAGAATTTCAACTCTTGCAGATAAATCTACTCTGCAGATTGAAACTAGTTCATCCATTCTCGCGTGTTCCATTAGCAGAAAAGTAGGTTTGTTTTGCAGTCCTGTGTTAAGATTGCCTTGAAATAGGAAAGATCTCTATTTCTCACACGGGTGTAGAAATCTATGGAAAAGGCAGTAATGTCATTTTGGCAGTGTATCATCCTGAATCAGAAACTAAAGCATGCAAACTGAAATTGATTTGTAACAGGTACCTTATTAGAAGCAAACATCAAGAAAACTAGAATCAATGTTGAAACAAAAATTTGTCTTGTAAGCAATCCTGAGTGAAATGTGTTGACACAGCATCACATTCTGTAGCCCCATTTTTGCATGCTTTTCAAAGCACAGCTATCTCAGGCTGAGGGAGATGAATAATTGACTGATCACTGCATAATTCAACATAGTGTTGTAAAAATTCAAGGTCTGGCAAATTTGAAGCTTTTCTTTTTTATTGAGACTGAGGTTAAAGTTTCAATCAACCTTGAAGAAACATTTAAATAGCACAAGGATATATGATTTATTAAAGTGCATATTATTCTTTCTTATATTCCCTCCTTCTTCATTAAGCTGCCTCACATAATGCACATATAAAGTTAAAAGACTATCTATAAGGTTTAGTGGAGTTCCGCCTGTAGTGACTTCAAAAGCACTAGCATCATCAATGTCTAAATACACTTATCAAGCAAAGAAGCTCAAATAGTTTGCTTCCTATCTGTCTCATTATATTTCTTTTATTTTTTTATACACAAATGTTGGGTAAATTTAATACAGAAAAGGGCAAGAAAAATTCTTGTGAAATATGCTGACAACTTAATCTATTGTAAAACTTCCACCAAAAAAAAAAAAAAAAAACAATTAGTGTGTGGAATGATTTTTCATTCAATCGATTTTCCTATAAAATTTTTTTATTATCTATTATGTTCCAGGCACTCTCTTCCAAACCAGAATTCGAGTTGGAAAGGATAAAAACAGAGTCTTTATCAAGAAGAAAATGATCAGCTTTGACAGAGAACTACAGGGGAAAAAAAGCGCTTTTCGCTCAACTGACTATGAGATACGTTACAAATTAGTGTAATACTTTAAACCACTATTGCTATCTTTATTTTCAAATAAAGAATTCATTTGTAATCTTGATAATTATAAACATTTCCTCATTTAGTTTTTCTAAAAAGATTCAGAAAACATTTCTCCATGAATATACATTCTAAATTAATATATATTATATATTAACACATAATATATAACATCATTCTATATTAACATATAATATGTAATACATAAAACATATAACATATAATTATTTCATTACGTGAATTGGTAATGTTATGGATATTCTCAAAAGATTTCAAGGCCTTATTAACCTTTGGATATGTCCGTCCATATAAATAAAAGTTTTGTTTTGTACAAAATTTGTTTTGGGTACAAGAAGGTTTTTCTGATTAAGTGAAAGGTAGATTGAGCTAATATATATCTCCTTAGAATGTTTTTTAAAAAAATCATTCTCAGTGTATATTTGGAGAAAACAGGATGAGTGGCAGATAGTGTATGAAGAGGAGAGATTGATTTCGCATTACAAATAACCACCCTCACAAAATTACATATACTCCAAACTAAAGTATTTAGGAATATTTAGTTCAAGGCTTTCTACTTAAATAGGGTAAGATGTTTAGCATAATTCTACTGACATATGATCAGAATTCAATTATTATGACAGGTCTGACCACTAGAAGACATGAAATGACCAAAAAACATGGATGGTCTCTTGGAAAATCTGACAGTCTCACCACAGAGCAAAAGTTAATGTGCAAAACAATTAACTAATAAATATAATGATTTAATATTTTTGCTTTCTAGATCTTAAGAGAAGAAGAGGATGACATGAAGCCAAAGAAGAAGAATTTAAAAATAAACAAAATAGCTCAATAAATTGCCATGTTTTGGTGAAGTGATTTGGCAGACAGGACACTGCCATTAATAATTATGAATCTTCAAAAAAATATTATCATGTAGTTAAGTCCAAAACTGAAACACCCTTATTTGCCTACTGTAACTTAAATGCCGGAATTCCTATTATAGGGTCTAAATCAGAAAGTCACATACTTGGGACACTGGTTTTCAACTTCTTTAGAAACATAGATTACCCAGGATCACATAAAACATTTTTGTCCTGAAATTTACTTAGCAATTCCTTGGGCTGTCTAATGAACTACAAGAATTCTCATTATTGTTAGGTGCACAGGAGTGTAGGCTGCATGGCACACACTGTTGATTTGATACCCTCTATGATGACAGTCTATGGTTCACCAGCTTGGTTAAACAGCACATCAGAAGCAGTGATGGGTGATCAATCTCATTCCCCATAGCATTGCTCCCCAAAGAGTCATTATTGAGAATAAAATGAGGAAAGGCTATCAGAGGGAATCATTGGGTCTATGGCTTTAAAAAAAAAAAAAAAAAAAAACTAAGAAAATAAATGAATAAGAGTCTTGGGAAAATGCATTTTTAAACCTTGTTACAAAGACAAGCAAAGGGACTGATTAATATCTTGGAAGTGGCAATTTTATTTTCATACTTACTAGTACATCTCAGCATCAAATACTAAACAGCAGTGTCTTATGCTAGGATATTTAGATGAAACTTCCATTTCATTACTATATTCATTTTCAAGAATCAATTAAAAGAAGCATACAAGGCATCAGAATCTCAATTTTGTATCCAATAGTCAATATGCATAAATTGAAAACTAAGTTTTTGACAAATAAGTCTCATTCTTAAGATTAATATCATATAAATTTTTATTCTGTTGTTCTATACTGAAGGATGGAAAATTAACAGTGTAGCTGGAATAAAAAGCCAATTCTACAATCTAAAGTTATTCTAAAGTGATTTATTTCAAACAATTCTAACTTCTTTCTTAGAATTACACATAATGTGAATGTTTTTAAGCAAACCTGGTGAAGTACAGTAACTAGAACTAATTTTATTCCTGTGTAAATTTCCCTTGTAGGAACTTGATTATCTTGTAAGGCAGAGAAAAATTAGTGGGGAATGTTGTTAACCAGAAAAAATAAAATGTTAATTATAATAACAACTCACATTTCTTCAGTTGTTTGCGATTTCGTACTTGCTAAGAACTTGACACAGAGTATGTCATTTTACCCTCCCAGTAACCCTGAAATAGGTTTTACTCCTTCTCTAGTTTATATACAAGGAAACTGAGGCAAGGAAAAATTAACTTGTCTGAGGTCGTAATTTTTAAGTGTTGGAATGAAATTTGAAACAAGAGAGTTTGACTTCAGTTACCTCTTATGAATTACTAGGATTATTTCTCTAAAAATATTGCTTTTAATTGTCTACAGGTTGCTTTTAATTCCAGGGACCAAATGTTCTGGATCTTATAGTGGGAAATATTCTCTTTGATAAATAAAATACATAACTTAAAAAATGATTTTAAAAGCACTCATGGTTTTTGTTTTGTTTTGTTTGTTTTAGTTTGTGCATTAGTTTGTTACTCTCAACAATGAAATGTGAGAGCCTCACATAAGAACTACTCACAAAGCTGACTCCAGGATGAAAACAACTGAACGGCTAAATGGTATCATCTTTTCATATTGCTAATCTGTCAACCTTACCATGTCACCTAGACTTTTAGCTTCAATAGATGGCTGCAGAAATTCTGGAGAACACGTTCAGACAGGATAATGTATAGCAAAAAAAGGGGAACATTTTCAAAGGGTCTCCTGGAACCTCTCTAACATCTCTGACTGGAACTTTGTAATATGTCCATTTCTAAACCAGCTCCAAGCAAGAATAAAAACATCATAATCACTTGGACTATATATGATTCAGGTCCAGCTCGGAGGTTGAGACCCCATCAAGGACCTGGCCTCATCAAGACAACATTCCTAAATTAAATTAGGTTACTCTACAAAGAAGAGAGAGTGGAAGGTAGCAAATAGTTGCCATGGAGGCAAAGAAAAGTGACATGTCAGTTAACAGACTGGATTAAAACAACTTGGTTTCATACTGTAGTGTCATCACTTACAAGCTATGGGATCTTGGGAAAATTTCTTAGCCTCTCTGTGCCTGTTTCCTTACCTGTAGAATAGAATTACAGCAGTTAACTATCTCCTGGAATAATCTTAAGGTTGAAATGTGTTAAAATGTATGAAGCTCTGAGAATCATGCCTAGCATATGTGAGAGCACCTGTGTCTATTATTAGCAAATATAGTTTTAAAAATTCATACTATAAGGGTTTCTAGTCCAGCAAATAGAGCTTAGAAGTTATCATTCCATCCTAACAACAAGTAAAAAGCTAAACAAGCTGAAAAATCAATAACTCTTAGAACTGTCAGAGAAGCGAGGTCATAGAGCAAACAGCTATCCCCCAAACTGATAAGATCAAGGTAAATACAAAGAATTACAACTTACTAGATCAGAAACCCATGAGCAGAAACCTTCGAAGGAATGGGTGCTGGGTAGGAAAACCTGAACCATAATTGCTGGATGGCTGGTGGCTCAGTGTAGACAAGTCTGAGAGTTTAAAACTCCAGAGGGATCCAGTCATAGGTCTTGGTGGGATCACACTTTTGTGAGTTTTACCTTCAGGAGCTCAACCAGGTTCTCACAGCAAATATCAAGGGAAAGTCCCGTCTTGTTTCTGACAGGGGAGGGGGGAAAAAGAACCGTTTTGAAATTTAACAGAACTAAGTTAATGGAAAAATATTTGTTCATGGGTAGGAAGACTTAAATCTGTTTCTTCCAAATTGATCTATAGATTTATGACAATATCGATCAATCTGAGCAAGCTGTTTAGCGGATATTGACAAACTGATTCTAAAGTTTATGTGGAGAGGTTAAAGTCGCGGGCTAGCCAACACGGTGTTGAAGGAGGGGAATAAAGTTGGAAGACTTGGAAACCTGACTTCAAGAGTTACAATGAAGCTATAGGAATCGTGAGTGAGTGTGGTGTTAGTGAAATTAACAAACAGATCAACAGAACAGAATAGAGAATCCCACACAAATATAATCAGCTGATTTTCAACAAAGAAGCAAAAGAAATACAATGGAGAAAGTTTTTTTCCATAATGATAGTGGAGCAACCAAACATTCATATGCAAAAAACTAAATCTAGATGCAGATCTTCACAGAAATTAACTCAAAATGAATCACAAGCCTAAATGTAAAACGCAAAACTATAAAACTCCTAGGAGGAAACCTAAATGACCTTGGGTTTGATGAGGACTTTTTAGATATAACAGCAAAGGCATAATCCATGAAAGAAAGAATTGATGAGCTGGATTTCATTAAAATTAAAAACTTCTGCTCTGTGAAAGACACTGTTAAGAGAATGAAGACAAGCCACTGACTGAGAGGAAATATTTGCAAAAGACAAATCTGATAAAGGACTATCATCCAAACTACAAAGAACACTTAAAACTCAACAATGAGAGCACAAACAACCCGGTTAAAAAGTGGCCGGAGGATCCAGAAAAGACACCTCACCAAAGAGGATGTATAGGTAGCCAATAAGAATAGGAAACAATGCCCAATGTCATGTTATCATGAAACGGAACATTAAGACAACAGGAACTACCACTACACATCTATTGGAATGGCCCAAATCCAAAACGCTGACAACACCAAATGGTGGCATGAATGTGGGGCAACATTATACATTGCCAGTGGGAATGCAAAATGGTACAGCCGCTTCAGAAGACAGTTTGGCAGGTTCTTATAAAACTAAACATACTCTTAACATATGCTCCAGCAATTACATTGGTATTTACACAAGTAAGCTGAGAAATTATGCCCCCGAAAAATTTACACATGAACATTTACAGCAACTTTTTTCATAATTGTCAAACTTGGAAGTAAGTAAGCTGTCCTTCTGTAGGGAAAGGATTAGCTGTGGTAATCCAGACAGTAGAATATTATTTGGTGCTAAAACGAAATGAACTATCAAGTCACTCCAACTATGTAACACTCCAGAAAAGGCAACACTATGGAGACAGTAAAATGATCAGTAGAAGTTGCTAGGCGGTAGGTGGAGGGAGGGATGAATAGATGGAGAACAGAGGACTTTTGGGGCAGAAAAACTACTCTCCATGATACTCTGATGGTAGACACATGCAGTTTTCATTTGTGACTATCCATAGAATGTACAACTCCAAGAGTGAACCCTCATGCAAAGTATGAACTTTGGGTAATGATTTGTCAATGTAGGTTCATTGCAACCTAAAACTTCTCTAAAAAATAGTCTATTTAAAACAGACACACACCCTCAAATTCATATTATGTAAGTTAAAGAATGGCCCTTCGGATACCACTGCAATGTAGGATCAGGGCCTATTTTGAGATCTTTTGGGGGCTAAGATGAATAAAATTTCATCACCCAGAAGGCCATTATGAATTACAATCAGATTTATTATCCTTTATAAATTTCTTTATAACTTTAGAAAAGATCATTTAATATGAATTTCTAAAGTTGGCTGTGCAAGAAATGGACTGAAAATCTTTATTGCATTTCCTTTAAATTAGATAGTCTCTATTTATTGTCACTTGTTTGAAACACTAGGGTGGTGAATGAGACAGGCCTGTGAAGCTTACATGATAGCTAGGTGAGAAACCTGAAATAGCTAATTACACAATTACTGAGTTGCCAATCTTAGAATTGCTATGAAAAAAATACAGGATGTAGTCAGAGCTTACAGCCAAAGAGCCAGATCTAGTCTCTGGAGTCAGGACCCTGATATTTGGGTGGAGCCATGAAGGGTTAAGAAAAATTCATCAGGTGAAGGCACACTGGAAATTGATCCAGAAGTCAGCATTGTGTGAAACCCCTCAGCGGAGGCTAATTAAACCAACATCCTAAAAAAGTAGAGTCTTCACACCAAAGAGTTTTAAAAACAACGCAGGTTGAGCTGAATAAATGAGATCACAGAGATACATGTAGAGCACGGTGAGAAACTTGATTATTACCCTACAAACATTTATTAATTTATTAATTTGATACATCCAATGTAGGACGATATTACAGTAATTTTTTTAAGGATGATAACCATTTGGACTAAAGTTCTGAAAGAAGATATGGAAAAATATCTAAAAGTAAAATCAACAGGACTTGGTGATTATCCTTGGAATATCAATGTATAGTATGGAAAGTTACACCTTCTATTCTCTTTGATAAGAAGAACTTGTGTCCTTACTACCGTTTGAGCAACTACAAGCTCGCACTGGGTGGCTGCAATGCCTTCGTAGAGCAGCATCTCCCACCCCATGCCTTCGCCGGAGCAGCAGAACCACATCCACGGGATAAAGACCCACCGATAGAGCAGTCAGGGCACTTAGAGTTCATCGAACTGAAGAGAGGAAAGTCTTTTCAACTTCTGGCTAATAAACCTCAATCTAAGACATATGGACAATTAAACCATCTATAGGTTATAAACATGCCTGACTAATTTCAAATTAATATTATACCCCACTGTGTAGCCATCAGTAACATTAACCTTAAGGATTCAACTGAGAATAAGTTCAAACAGAGTGAAAGCAAATAATAGAGGTAATAGAAGAAAATAATAAAATAATACTGAGGGATAGAATATTGAGGATCAAGAGAGCCAAAAGTTAGTTCTTTTAAAAGTCTAATAAAATGGATACATTTCTGGAAATTCTGATCAAGGGGAAAAAAAAGACACAAGGTACGAGTAAACAATATTGATAATAAAAAAGAGTATATTCATGCAGATGGCAGGAGAGATTAAACAATGCTTCTCAAAACTGAATGCGATTACAAATAACTTGAAGGCTACATGAGTTCACTAGGGCCGCCATAACAAAATACCATAGACCAGGTGGCTTAAACAACAGAAATTCATTTTCTCACAGTTCTGGAGGCTGGAAGTCCAAGATCAAGGTGCTGGCAGTTTGGGCGTCTCCTGAGGCCTCTCACCTTGGCTTATAGATCGTTGCCTGCTATCTGCGTCCTCCCATGGCCTCTCCTCTGCACTTCCTGGTGCTTCATCCTCTTCTTATAAAGACACCAGTTATATTTAATTAGAGTCCGCCTGTATGACTTCATGTAACCTTAATTACTTCTTTAAAGGCCCTACCTGCAATTGTAGTCACACTCTGAGGTACTGAGGGTTAGGCCTTCAATATATTAATTTGAGGGGTGGGGGACACAACTCAGCCCACAATAGGACTTCATTAAGCAGGTTTGGAGTGGGACCTGAGGTTGAGCATTGCTAGAAAGCTCCCGGTGATGATAGTATTGCCTATCTGCAGAAGGCATCTTGAATAGCAAGGAATTAAAAGGATGAAAAGAAAATATTTTTAATAACTTCAAGCTGATAAGTGAAAAACTTAAATGAAAAAAAAGAAATTCCTTGAAAAGTATAGATTAACGAGTGAGTCAAGAAAAAAAATAAACCCTAAGTGGTCTTATAGTCATGAAACATTAAATCATTATTTTAATTTTTTTTCTGACAGACAAGACCTAGGACCCATACAGCTTTAGAAATGAGTACTTTCAAACACTCAGGTGAACAGAATTAGAAGCCTGTAGAAATATTTCATTGGAAGAGAAAGGTAGTATTCCCCAACTAATGAGGTTCCTATAAACTTGCTACCATAACCAGATGAGGACAGTATGAGAAAGAGAACCTACAATCTAATCTCATGCATGAAGATAGATGCCTAGCCAAATACTAAAACTAAATAATAGCCAAACGAACCCAACAATACATACAAGGGATGATATATCTTATCCCAGTTTATTCCAGACACATATTGTTTTAACATGAGAAAATGTATTTTAAAAACAAGGCACATTAACTGGCTAAAAAGAAAATCTTAATATGCATCTCCCAAGATAAAGTAACATCAATAAAAGTCAAAATCCATTTATAAGACATACTCTTAGAAAACTAGGAATAGCAGAGTGATTCAGTAGGTCTATGATAGGGTCTGAGAACTTGCATTCTCTAGCTCTCTTTTTAAATAAGCTCTATACCCAACACGGGGCTCGAACCCATAACCCAAAGATCAAGAGTCACATGCTCTACTGACTGAGCCACTCAGGTGCCCAAGAACATACATTCGTAACCAATTTCCAGGTGGTGCTTGTACCCCTGAGACCAGTAGTACAAGGTACAATAAGGCTTATGTTGTCATTTAATCCTCTCTGGCTTTAGCTAATGTTGAAAACTGGCACAAGTTCCCAATACTCTCAAATCCATCAAACTTATAAATGTGTACTATTAGCTGTAAAGGTTGCAAGTGAAAGAGATAATTTTGTGTCATTTAAAATTAATAATGACATAATGTTCATTTCTTCAGTTGACACAGGCCTGGGAGTTACATTATAATAGGGACACTATTAGTAATAAATTCAAATTCTATACAACCAATTAATGAGCCTAGAATAAAGAAGAGAGGTAATGCTCATGTGTGTTTGTGTGTGATATACATATGTATATCAAATATACATATATTTGTATACATACATGTATGATTATATATATATATTTGATATACATATATGTATATATATGTTATACAATCATATACTTTTTTCCCAGTAAGTTCCCGGGAGCTGTCTTACATGATATACTTTCGAATATAACTCTGACAGCCTTCTTCACCCAGCTGCAGCCCTGACATCTATCAATATCCCTGTTAGGTTCTATGGAATTCATCTTCATCATATATCTAAGTACACTTACACTCCTGATGCTGATTGGTTTTATTGGGGTGCAGAGAGGCCAATCCAAATGACCATCTGTATAACACACTGCAATGTTTTGCTGAAAACCCTCCTTCCTTTGTATCAGTGGAACCAGGGTTGAGTTTGCAACAGGGTACAGTCAGTAGTATCTGGAGATATTTTTGGTTGTCGTAACTGCAGGGTGGAGGCAGGGAGTGGTATTGATATCTAGTGGCTAGAGGCCTGTAATACTGCTAAACATCTTTCTTTCCCCCGCTCTCTGTACCCCCAACTGTCTTTGTCTGTCTCTTTGTTTCTCTCTCTCCTTCCTGCCTTCTCCTTCTTCCTCTCGTCCTCTACCCTCCATCATCTTTATAGTAAATTTCATCTTAGGAGACTCCTCATGTCATCATGCAAATATTCTTACCACACTGCTCCTCCAAATATTTCTAGCATGTCTGAATTGAGCATATAGTAGCATTTCTTTAAGCACCTTGATGACATAGGTCTTATGAGTTCAGACCATAGTTCCAAAAACAAAGTCAAAGCAACTCTAAAGACTGATCAAGGCAATGCCACACAAGAATACAGAAAAAGCAGCAACTACTTTGATCCATGTAATTTCAAACTAAAGACTATGTTAAATTTATGGTCACCTTTTCTGCTGGCTCTCTTCCAACAAGTTGTTTGAGATTCTCCCTGGCACCTGATAATACCTTTACTTAGAAAGAAACATTTTAAATACTATTTGATTTACTGCCTTAAGAAGACTTTTATATAAGCTTGTATTAGTGATCATGTTGTTGCATTTTAGACAAACATATACCAAGGGGAAATATTTCAAGGACAAAGGCAGATTAAATAATAGAAGAATAATATAAGAGTAGACACTTCTGGCTAATTTCTAAATGATGTGATTAAGATCTCTAAATTCAGATAAACTGAAACTGCTTTTTTAATACAACTGTTTATAAGTATTCATATGACATGAATTAATAACGTTATTTTTAATATGCATCAATTATAATACACAGTCTTCATTTATCAGAAGGAATTTTCTTTAAAAAAAAACAACAGAGAAAAGAAAACCTTTCTGACTTTATTATGCAAAAGCCATCAGACATTGTCAAACTAAGACAATCATCTTGATTATTTTTGGTTGTTTGGAGAATAAGTAAAATCCACACAGACTTGAAAGTAGCTCTTGGGAGGCAAGCAATTTGGTTTTGTAATGAGGTGTGCTTTCTCAGAAGGTGATTACAATGGAGTCTGAGGGGATAGGGATGAAAGCCTTTATATATTATCTTTTATTTCTTAAAGTCTTTTATATCAGAAAGCTCTAGAAATGTGGTCAAACAGTCTTTGGGGGCTGAAGTATCCTCCAGTGAGCTGCTTTGATACCAACAGGCCTACAAGTGTAGGACAGGGACAGCCCCGTGTGTGCCCCTTCAGGCACTCTGCACCACATGGACGTCACAGCTGGTGATACCAGTTGAGTTTGAATGGTCCGGTGAAGATCAGAGCTCAGTTTTGCTTGCTGTTCTTCTGTTATCTCCAGTGCCAAATGAGAAGATAGACAGATGCACGTGGAAATGTATTTTTATGTTTTTATAATGACCGAAGAGTCTTCCAGCTATACGCACACTACAGATGTTTTTTGTTGTTTTTTGTTTTTTTTTTTTCCCTCAAAACATATATCTGAAGACCCTCTTTGAATGAATGTTCCTTTTCATTTATGGGCATGTATTTTTCGATGAGAAAGTTACTAAATTAATAAGATTTGGGGGAAATCTATGGTAAATCAATAGAAAAAGATAATTCAAATTTCATTTCTTGAAAAATAGAAACATGCGGATTGGAATTACAGTAGTGTCTTGGGAAATAAGATTCTGTCTTGGTGTACCCTTTACTAGGCTTTTTTGACCACATTTTACCTTGCTGCCTTTGCAATTACCTTGCTACTTTGCTAGATCAAAGACACAGTACAGCTGTCAATTTGAAAGTTAACTGGGATTCAAAAAGCATTTTTATGGACAAAATTAAGCCAAATGAATTATATTGTAAAGTGTGTTTCATAAAATGTTATGATCAGCTGATTGAGGACATGGGCAAATAAAAAAGTGGACTTCTTTCTATAAGGAGAAAAGAAATTCACAAAGATATATATACAGGAGATTGTTGTTTGCAGTTATCATAAATAAATATACCATGTTGGAGGAGGAATTTGCTTAATTAATAGATATAAAATATTTACAACAAGACAATGCAAAAGAGATATCAGGAGAAAGAGTCTAGTTATGAATGAGGAAGATGGTCAATGCTTACCTTCTTGCAATCAAAAGAGTGAAGTAAGTCAAGAGTATAATTAGAGCTTAATCTGGTGTATTCAGGGACTGGGTTGAGACTGCTCAGGGGAGGTGCCTTCTAGTAGGGCAGAGGTTGGGTCTTCTTCTCAGGTTAATAATATTGAAATGAAAATGTTACCTGCAAACTAAGTCAGTAGTAATAACCAAGGCCAGACTGGTAAGTTACTTAATACCTCCACTGTGGGTGAAACGCTATAGAACAGCTTAGCTAGATTTGTGCAAAAAGGGAGTTAAGTTTTATAGGGATAAATTTGGTCAATGAATAAAAGGAATAACACGGACACTACAAGTTCAAAACTGCTTGAGCATTACCCAGTTGAAGGGATTGCAAATAAGGCCATGTAATAAATTAAACATTCCTAAATTTCTGTTGTTTTACCTGTTCTATCTGATAATCAGTGTTGCTTAGGAGGAACAACCATGCTAAGAAATTTAAGAACGTATTTCCTGGTGTTTTGTTTTGTTTTGTTTTTTAATTTTTGTATTAACTTAGGCTGTTAACTAACAAGTTATTTTGCTGCCATTTTATTCATGCTTCCAATCCTGCCAACTAGGTCAGTCGATGACATGAAAGTAAATATTATTTTACTTATATAGTCTTTAAGAATTGAACTAGGTAATGAATAAGGACAAGATGCAAATTTTAGAAATTTAAAAATTTAACTAAAAATATCATCTGCCATTTTCAAATTTTTATCAGTTCTGAATTATATACTTTACTTAGAAAAACATTTTAAATACTATTTATTGCCTTAGCAAGAATTTTATATGTTTGTTTAGCAATTATGCTGTTGTATTTTTAAAACAAACATACACAATAGGAAAATATATCTCATGCATATTTAGAAAAACATATAAATTTTCCTTAATTTGTATTTGTGCACACTACCTCAGAGGAATCTAGTGTAGTTTTATTGACTATTTTTATATCCTGAATATATTTTATTCACTTTTAAACTCTGCTCTGTCCCTGAGATCATGATCTGAGCTGAAACCAAGAGTCAGATGCTTAACCGACTGAGCCACCCAGGTGCCCTAGAACAAATATTTTTTAATCATAGCCAATCAATATATTTTATGATATTAACAATCAAAAAAACCCACATATGATCATCTCAGTAAATATAGAAGAGTATTTTAGAATTTCCAACAAGTGATTCTGGGGAAAAACAAAACAAAACAAAACATCTCCCATCGAACTAGAAAGGGAAGGAAAATTCTGCACAGGGTGCCCAGGAAAGTGCTAAGAAGGCCTTGGTTTTGCACTTCTAGCCGCCCTGACGCAGGTACAAGCTGGAAGGAAGGCTGAGGCAGGAAGTCGAAGTCGTGCTTCAACACACACAGAGTCCCTTATGCAAAAGATGGGAGACATATTGGTTTAAAGAATGGAAGGTAGTGTTTGTCCAGTCATTAGCTGACTGCTAAGCTACCAAGCAGTGACTTCAACAGCTGAAGATGACAAAGAATACAGATTTTAAAGAATTAGTCCAAAAAAGTTACGAAAATGTACAGAAATAAAAGTCACAACAGTGCTCACTTTGGCGGCACATATACTAAAATTAGAAATAAAGGCAACAACAAACAGCAATAAAAACAAGTCTTGAGGTGCAGGGGGCATCTGACTCTATTGTTACCCAAGTATATTATTAAAAATGTCCAATGTCCATTTTTCAACAAATAATGATAACACACACAAAGAAACAGCAAAGTATGGCTCATACTCAGGAAAACAGAACAGGAATTGTCCCTGAGGAAGCCCAGATGTTGGATTTACTAGACAAAGATTTAGCTATTAAAAAAAATTAAAAAATGGAAGGAAACCATATCTGAAGAATTAAAAGAAAGTACGAGAACAATGTCTCACCAAAGAGAGAATAAAAAATATAGAAATTACATAAGGGACCAAAGAGCAATGCTGGAATTTAAAAAGTACAATAACTAAAATGAAAAAAATCACAGCATATGTGAGGTGGGGGATAAAAGAATCATTGAACTTGAAAATAAGTCAATTAGATTTTCTAGTCTGAGAATAGAAAGAAAAAAAGAATTTAAAAAAAAATGAACCAGATCTGGCAGACATCATCAGAATACTAACATATGCTTATTAGGAGTCCCAGAAGAGGAGAGAAAGGCAGAAAGATTATTTGGAGAAATAATGGCTCCAAATTTCCCAAATAAAATGAAAAACAATACACCCATCCAAGAAGCCAACAAATTAGGAGTAGGGTAAACTCAAATAAACTGACACCTTTGCCACGGTTCTCAAGGGAGAACAAAGCTTATTCTTCAGGAATAGAGCTATTTGGGTGGTTGCACATTTGTGCAAGCTTCAGGCAGTGCATCCCATAGAGGAAAAGTGCAGTGGACTCACATTGATAGATGTTCCCTGAGTCTAGTGACTTATAATCTGCCAGCAAAACAAAAAACATCAGCAAAGGAGACTGTAATGGAACAGCGAAGTTGATGGAAAAACGAGAAGTTCTGTGGAAGTTGAAGAAAAGACCATCCACAAAGTGGTAACACTCAAAGGCTTTAAGTGCAGGGAAATCTGTGTAACCCATCCAACTTTGTATTATGGGCCCTATTTACAGATGTGTTTGTAATACAATTTTACAATGGCTTATACAAAGTGCTAGAAATAATGAAATGTGTCTTCTCTGGCAAGGATTTACCTCCATGTGATCTCATGATAGTTCAATTTCCTTGAAATATATGGCTTGCCTAACTAGCTTTTAAAATCCTGGAAAATAAGCTAACTGGTAGATGGTAATGGCATCACCTAAAATCAGGGTAAACACTTAAAAATCAGAAACACGAGACTGAACAAAAAGGCTCATCAAACGTAAAATTGCTTGACAATTATTCATAATTTGTACCTTAAAAAATTATGTTAGGCATAACAAGATTTACTGTCAGAATTCTTTAGCTCTATCTAGAATAAGTTGACTTTACCTAAAACAGGTTGTTAAATTGAGCACAATTTATTGTCTGTGAAAAGTGCTAAAATTTTTTCAGTCCATGACATTTATGTGTACACTCTCCTCCCTATATAAATGTGTTAAACATAACCCAAAGTGTATTGCCAAATATAAAATTTCTGTTTTTCTCTATAGCTCTCCTGGGAGTAATGATATGTCTTCATTTCATTGACTCCTGCAGTGAAGAGCAAGACCGTGCACTGTGGATATGTCTGAATGAAAAGTTTGATAGTGTAAGTCTATTCCATTTAGATGGGAAAAAAATACTTTATTTTTTTAGTTTTGCCCATCTGTACTAAAAGCACACTAACTCTGAACTTAGAATAAAACGTCTGCAGATATCCGATAGGAAGACAAAAGGTCGGAAGGCAAATGTCTGTGCCATGTTTTGGTAGCTCAAGTGCCCTACGCGGGCAGCTTACCGCAGGAGCTGTAGAGCCACCCCACAGAGGACACTAGAACTTACGCAAGAAAGTCCTACGGAAAAATGCACAAAATAGAAGAATCTGATACATGAGCTGCTCTTTCATTTGACTTGGTTTAACTTTTCTCTCTGGTCAAAAAAAGATATATTATTTGAGGAGTTTAAGATACACAGGTTAGCTGACCAAACACAGTATTACCTTATTCATAACAATATCCCTTACATGTTAATGTTGTGAAAATACATGAAACATCTTATGATTTCCAAGAAATGGGAAGTCACTATAGAATTTAAGAGCTTATTTTCTTAAACATTCTGGTGCCTTTCTATATTTGGAATATTTTTGGGTAAAAATGATTACGCTCAGCCATAAAATCTCATACCTGATCACTAATCTATTGCATACCTGTAAGTGAAAGAACTATTTGCCGACTCTTGTTTTCCCTCAATCAAACTGCTTTAGAGATGTATTAGCTCATGAAGTCTACTCAAGTGCTGTTAAAAAAACGTGTAGATTTGTGTGGGAGACTTTAGTCACTTTCCCTGAAAGACAGAATATGCTTTTCAAATTGCTCAGTTCAGTCCATTCTTATATGTAGTGAACTAAACATCTTCTTATCTTTGTACTACCAAAGAGCCTCTGGTTCTCTCTAGCCTGCCATATCCTATGCATCCAGATTCTTTAGTCTCACCTGTACTCTCCAGCTCCATCTCTGGCTAGCTGACTACCACCACTATTTCCTACCAGCCCCACTAAGATAACTGTTCCCTGTCGTGTGGTGGCTTTTCATACCGTCCTTGCTCATCACCATGCTTTCTGATATCCAGGATGCCCTTCCTTGTCCTTTACTCCAACTGCATCAAACACTTAGGAAATCTCTCAAAACTCAAGTCGACTGCACTCTTCTTGAGTATGTCTAGGACTTTCTAAATGACTTCAGACACAACAGATGGGAAGAAAGTTCCAAAAATCTAGGTAACCTTAGAATGCTGTGCCAGATATCAGGAGACAAAGGCTGATACCTAAGACATCACAGGTCCAGATCTCAGAAAATGTCTTAGTGGTGATGACTGGCTTCAATGCTCCCTGACTCTTTCACTCTCTTTTCCTCAAAGTAAGAGTTTCCATGCTGTCCCTTGGATGTTTAGTAGTTCCCCGCACAGAGCCCCAACCCAAACTTCCTCAGCCTTGTAGTCTTCTAGGCACCAGACTTATGACTCCTCTGGAATCAACATTTATTTAAAGTTCTAAGTTCCTCAGTATAGCTTTGGGCTAGTTGATTGCTAGTTAGTGAATATAAGGGAGTCCCTACCAATATATTACTGGATATTCCTGGCTAAAAAAAGACTAACACAAACCATGGCACAAAGTATTACCAGATGTGTTTTTAGCTTCAAGGTCCTTCACTTGATTGGGCTCCTTCCAACACCCTGGGAAGAATCCCTAGGAGTGTGTCATATGCTTTTGTAAGTTTGCAAAAGTATGATATTTTACAATGATTCCTGGAAATCGTAGGATGTTTCCCCTAATCAAATATGACCACTCCAAATTCTCCTCCACCACACTTCTCATATAGGATGGTTTTGATGTTACTGCTAATGTGTTTTGGGATCTAGCTAGGAGGAAATTGTGTTGGAGATATATTAGTTTTAGTTTATGGGGTGTACTTGTGGAGTTCACAGTCAAGCTACTGTTGGCTATACCAGCATAGAAAAAACTTTCAAGAATACCTACACCTTCTGGCTCTGTGTCTGACTCCTTGTTGTGACAGGTTAGAAGAAGTATTGAGATATGGGACATATGAGTGAGTCTTATGAAAAGAAACACTGGAAAATGTAGGGACATTTAAGTTAGCTACTGCACAAGGAAAGTTAAAATGCCCTGAAAACCTATATAGCCTTTCCCAACTTTGACAATAATCCTAAAATTTACATGACATTACTTATAAGGAATTATGAACCTGAAAGTTTTTCTAAACTCCAAAGAATAAAATGTACATTTTGATCAACCATAAAGAAAAAAGGCTGATATATTTCTATCCTCTATATAGTAAATAGCTTAAAAATATTATCAAATGAGTAAGCAGACAAACCAAAAAAAGTAATATTAAGATATATTAGGCAGATAATTATTTTATTTTTATGATTGTTGTAGTACTTATGTTTTTTTTAATTTTTAAACATTCTATTTTGTTTCTTATTCTAAATAAATACTGTAATTCTGACTTTTACATTCTTTTTCTTAAAGTGGGTTCTGCAAATAGTATTAAGCTTCAGCACCATAAAATATGGGATTGCTCTTAAATATTAGTTGTATTATTATTATATTATTATTATATTATTTTAATGTTTCTCCAGAGAATTTTTGTATTTGATAAAGACTTTCTATAATGTTTTACTCAAAACAGTAATTAGTGCAAGGAATTTCACTAATTCCTTAATTAAAAAGTTAATAAATTTAATGATTAAGTTAATGATTAATAAATGATTTTCTAATTAATTATTAATAAAGTAATAAATGATTTGTTTTCCTAATGAAAGCAAATAGGAAAGAGGAAGTATTATATTTTTCTAGTGAATTAGCCAATCTTCTTTGAGTCTTTCACCATTTAAATGACCTCTCCCACTTATGTAATAACGCTAACAAAACTCTGGAACCTCTTTTGGCTTTAAAAAGGCAGTCCTGTACCTAATAAATTTAAGTAGAAGAGATTGCCCCTGGGGATAATGTGGGGAATTTATTAAGGGCATGGGAGAGTCTCAAATTAAAAAGATTTCAAATTAAATTTTAAATCAATATTTTAAATTAAAAGTCTCATTATTGTCAGGATGTGCTAGGTTACATTACAATAACAATCAAAATTTGATATCTTGACAGCTAAACAAAAATGTGTTCTTTAAAGAGCTGAAAATGTAGTGTTTGCTTTATATAAATCCAAGTGTCACAGACTTCAAAATGGCCATGTCAAATTGTCATATCCAAATGAAAATAAAAGTTATTTATTTGTGACTTATTTCATAAAGTTGATTATAGCTACTCCACCCTCAAGAAGGTGGAGCATAATTTCTCACTCCCTAATTGTAGATTGTACATATTGACTTCTTCCAAACAGAACAGTATGGAAAGTGGGAGCGTGAAGAAGGGGAGTGACTTTATACAGGAGAAAACTTGACAAATGCGATCTCATCCAGTCAATCAAGGTGAACATTACCAGTGATAGTTACGTTGATAGTATGTACCCTTAATATGAAGTGATAAAAACAGCACTTCCTTTCACCACCACATAACCAGAGTCTAATCCTGAGAAAAATATCAGACAAATCCTCACTGAGGGACGTTCTACAAAATATCTGACCAGTACATCTCAAAATTGTCAAGGTCATCAAAAACAAGCAAAGCCTGAGCAACTCGCAAAACCAGGAGGAGCCTAAGGAGACAAGAGGATTAAATTTATTTTGGCATCCGTGCTAAGATCCTAGAATAGGAAAAGGACATTAAGTTAAAATCTAAAGAAATCTAAGTAAAGTATGGACTTTTGCTAATAATAATGTATTGGTTCATTAATTGGAACAAATGTACCATACTAATATGTTAATAACAGAGGAAACAATGTAAGATACATGGGAACTCTCTGTTATTACCTGTGTAATTTTACTATAAATCTAGAATTCTTCTTAGAGTTTATTTTAAAAAAATCATACAAACAAAATGTAAAGAAAATCACTCTCTAATCATGATTTGCAGATCTTCGAAAAACTATTAATATAATGTCAAATTATTTCTTTGTTCAGCTGAATTCTTTAGAAGAATTGTAAAGCAGTTATATTAAAAACCATACTCAATAGCTCAGAAAATGTGTCCACGTGTGAAAATTAAACTCTGCCTATAATACTTACTGTTAGAAAAGTCAGAGCTAACGATCCTATAACAAGTAACAAACAATTATAGATGGATGGATAGTTAGATAAATGGATGGATGCTGGATAGACAGAAGATAGATCAACAGAGAGGACAAATAAAAAATACAATGAGGCTTAAAATAATAAGCACATCATTCCATTTCTTTAAAACCATAGTTTTTATAAAAAGTCAACAACTGATATCAGATATTCAAGAGAGAAACGTTAAAGTATATTCTACAATGATTGATACACTTAGGGGAAAAGCCTGGAGAGAAATCAACTAATTAACAAAACAACGAACACCAAAATTTCCATAAAGGGAAAAAGGAACAAAATTCTAATAAATTTGTGAGGATACTATAGTAGATTTTTAAAGTTTTATTATTTCACCACCCTATTTTTGTTACAGTATTTTCCCAAACTTGTATTCTAAACCCCCTACTAACCTATAAGAAATCTTATGATACACAGGTCAAAAAATGAAATTCCAATTAACTTTATTGAAGGTCCCAAATATGCCTCAAATAAAGACACTGCAATTTTCTTACTAGAAATGAATAATAAAAGATCTTCTTTGGATTGATAATAAATTAGGTTAATTAAAGTTATATTTGAAGTTATAGCTATAATATGACACAAGCTTTAAAATAAAATTAAACAGTATATATCTAATGTATTATTTATTGTTTCTTTTCAATGTATTGAAGATTTTGCCTTAATCCAAAAGTATCACCTTTGTTAAACACAATTTCAACACTCTAATTTAGGAATTATCTTCGGAACCTCTCTCTCATTTGAGTATTTTTAGTTTCACAGAATTTTCTCTGTAAGGAGTTAGGCTTAATTTTTAAAACCGTCAAAATATCCTTCAAAATAAGTTTTGCAGTAAGTTTGGGGATTTAATCAATAAATAATACAATTGACAAAAAATATGAAAATGTGGTGTGTGTCCATGTGTGTGTGTTCCCTAGATTAACTTCAAAAGAGTTCTGAATATTTTATTCAATTACCTCATAAATGAAGAGAGGGAATTTCTTCCCAAGATAGCTTCTTTAAAATAAACCTGTCAATTTTGCCATTTCTATTATTAACCACTTTTTATGTGCTACTCACATAGATGTAGTGTTCTTGAAACATTCAGCCAAATTGATCTACTGAGGTTCCGAAAATGTAGAGAAGTTTCACATTCTGATAATTTCTAGATTCCTGGTCATTTGTAAATTGATTGTGGTAAATTAAGCTGGCCACAGTTTTAGACGTATTCTACTTGACTGCATTTGTATTGAACCAAGCAAAGAAATATTGATGAACCTTTAGAAAGTCATGAAAAGATAAAAATGAAAAGACTATAATGATAGATTTATAGGCAGACTCTTACTGATAGATCATAGATAATGAAGATAGATATTTTGTTATAATGTGAAAAATGCATCAAGTGAAATAAAGACAATCATTTCAAGAACAAAATACTAAGTGTAAAAAATAACAATGAAAACACTGAAGTTATCCTTAATTTTTTTTTAAAGTGGAGTTAACAGGAAACAACATAATTGTTCAATCAAAAACAGGTAAATTGTACACTGTCTCTCACTCAGATACTTCATTTATTCTAAGCCGAAGGGACATGTTTAATGCAGTAAGGAGCACCACCAATAACAATCATCATTGGTGTCCCAGAATCCTCCCAGCTTCAACTAGGCCATTTGATTGCATTTATTCTTGAAATGATTAGTAACACTTGGTTCTGGGTAGGATCTCTGATTTGTGTAAATCTGATTTGTCAATCTAATTCAGTGTATTAGCTCACGTTGAAAAAGAAACAAACGAAAAGAAAAAAAAAAAAAAGACTGAAGCCAGGAGAGGTAAAAAGATTTTAAAAATTACAGAAAGCAGTGTAAGGGACATCTGGAAAACCATTTAATGATGCAAAAGGGAGGAGTAGAATACAGTAATTAAATATTTGAAGAAATAACAGTTGATCATATTTCAAAATTAATAAAATACATCAAGCTACAGATACGAGAAGTTCTACGAACACTAATCTCAACAAAACAAAGAAAATCATACCTACAATGCTTGAAAAACAAAGACAAAGAAAATACTCTAAAAGCTAGAGAAAACAGACACATTGCCTTCAAAGTAACAACAGTAATACTAGCAGCTTAAATTCCCACAGAAATTAAGACATTGAAATGACATTTTTTACGCGTGAAAATAAAATAACTGCCAATTGAGATTCCTATATTTGGTAAAAAATATCCTTCCTAAAATGAAAGCCAAATTCACTTTTAGACAAACTGAAAAAATATGTCAACAGTAGACCACACTGTAAGTTATAGATACAAGTTCTTCAGGTAGAAGAAATATATTCTCAGATCAAATAAAAACAGAAAAAAATGAAGAGAAAAATGATAAATTTATGACTATTTAAAGCACAAAAAACATCTAAAGTATATATGCGATTGAAATATTAAGGAAAATGTATATTTATTTAGAAGGGAACTTATGCATTTACATGTCCCAAGATCCTTGAATTTACCAGGAAATAAAGAAAATACTAAGTATATCAGCCTCTAATTAGACAGGTTTTATATTGTAATTTTCTAGTGACATAATGTATAAATAAAATAATATATCATAAAGCAAATTTAAAAAGTTTATAGTAAGCAAGAAGAGATAAGGCAGATGGTAGATATAAGTCCAAATATGCTAGAAATATATATTTAAATGATCTAAATACTATAATAAAAAGATTAATGTTGCCACATTAATTTTTTAAATGTAGCTATTTGGGCTGAAGGTGAACATCGAAATATCAGGACACAGAAATGTTGAAGTTAAAATATTGAAAAAATAAAGAAATAAATAAATAAAAAATAAATAAATAATAAATAAATTAAATAAAACAAATAAAATAAAATAACATAACATAAATAACATGCTATTAACTAAAACAACAAAAAAAGCTATTATAGTTACACAAATATAAGACAAAGCTTTAAAGGGCAAAATATAGATAGAAAAAGATGGGTGCAATCCACTAAAAAAAGACAACTCTAAATTTGTATTCACCTAATATCATAATCACAAAATATATGAATACACACAGACACAGAGTATGCATGTTAGTAAATTAAGCTGATTCTAAAATGCACAGAAATGCAAAGAAACGATAAATAATATCCAATACAATGTTGAAAAAGAACAGATTTTGATGACAAAATTTATTAAGTTTATTACTAAACTACAGAATTAATACAGCATGGATTTTGGTCAAGCATAGACAAGTAAGCCAAAGAGTTAAGAAGAGATATACATATATGTGAGTGGATTAAAAAAAGGGTGACACTACAAAGCAAAGAGGAAAGGCTAGTTTTCAATAAAAAATGCTAACTCAATTGGATGTCCTTAAGGGAAAAAGAAGGAATTTTGATCTAAACTTAAACTTATGCAAAAACAGATTCTGGGTTTGTAATGAATATATGTATGTGGAAGTTAAAATATTAAAGCTCCTAGAAAGTAACATAAAACAATATTTATATAACTTTGGAGAAGACAGAGTTTTCTAAAACAGGGGATGAAAAGTACAAACCTTAAAAGAAAAGATCAAGGATGTGGAGAACTGGACTATTCATCCACCAATGATGGAAATACAAATCAGATGTCCACTATGGTATACTGTTGCATAATGGCTAATAAAGCATTAAATGCATATATCCTATGAATATAATACCACTCATGGTATATACACAAAAGGAATGTGTTCAAATATGTGCCTAACACCAGATACATGATGGGCTGTCCAGGTGGCACAGTTAAGTAACCAACTCTTGGTTTCGGCTCACGTCATGATCTCAGGGTTGTGCGAACGAGCCCCCCACATGGGCCCCACACTTAGCATGGAATCTGCTTGAGACTCTCTATCCCTCTCCCTCTGCCTCTGTGCCCATCCCTCCCTCAAATAAAAAAAAAATCCTTAAAAGAAATAAAAAATAAAACTGGGTACATGGTAATTCATAGGGATAATACTCGAAAATAGCTCTAAGTTAGAAACAATTCATGTCCTCAAATGTACAAGGATTAACCATATTCTATCATATTTGTATAACAGCTTTTTAAATATTAAAGGAATAAAAGCCATGGCAACAGGTAATAATATAGCTAAATCATCTGAGTGAAAGAAACAGAGAAAAGTGTTTATTTTATGTATATTTATAGAGACAAAAATTGTTACTTTTAGGGAAGAAAGGGATTATGATGATAGAGAGAGCACAAAGTGGTGTGGGAAACTGATTGCAAAAATGGCCCCAAGTCTCCTTTTAGCAGAAAAACAAGTGAGTTAAACTGTTGCATATTGATACATGAAATAACACGTATCGACTAAAATACATGGAGGAAATTTAAGATGCATTTGACAAAAAATAATACTCAGTAAAAAGAACAGATGTAGAATTATATAGAATATATTACGATATAGTTTTAAGCATGCAATATATGTTTCATGTATTTATAATTTGCTATGTATAGAAGATATAAAAACATGGGCGTGATAATTCAGAATAGTATAGAAGAGGAAGAAATGGAATATGAAGAAGTTCAAAGGATGACAGAACATTTTATTTTTTTAATTCATTTAGAATATTTTAATGTATCTAATAAATTAGCTAACAGTCTTTACTTCTCAGGAAATGGATACCACCTTCCACCTAATTGCTTAAGTCAGAAACCTAGGAATCATTCTGGACTCTTCCCTTTTGTTTACTTTTCTTATATCTATTAGCATTTTCTGTCAATTCTATCTTATTAATTTATCTACCATCACCCTACTTTATGTTTCATCACCAATTCCTTTAAGTTAATGTCATCCATCATCTTCCCAGGCTTTCTCTTTCAACCCTTGCCTGGCCCTCCCACTTTCATCCCCGTCCTCTTTCATTCTCCTCTCCAAAAACAAGAGTGATCTTTAAAGTCCTAAATAAGATAATGTCACTTACCTGCTGAAATAATATTCCAATGTTCCTAGGACAAACTGTAATTTTTTAAATGGGTCTCAAAGTGCTATATCATCTTCATGCAAACGATCTTTCTAGTCTCAGCTAAAATATTTGCCCCTGCCAATATTGAAGTATGCCATTTTCCTTTCAATCCTTCCAATACGAAAAGGTCTTTCCCAATTCAGGCCCATTGCACATACTAATTCTGTTTCAGGAATATTGATATCTTCACTCCTCACTAGTTTCTTCTTATTTTTCCATGCTTATCTTAAGTGTCATCTCTCCAATGAAGCTTTTGCTAATTACTCTATAGAAAGATAACTTTAATTTGTATACAGGGCATTCAAGTATATGAAGGGAGGAGAGTAAAACGAGGGGGTACAAAGCATCCAGTATAAAAAGGAAGTATTACTTGATATACACTTATCCCAATTTATGATTCTGGGGTTTTGGTTTGTTTGTTTGTTTGTTTGTTTGTTTTTTACATTACAAGGTAAAGCAGGATCCACATTTTCCTTGTTCACAACTAATCACCAGCATTTGACATAATGGCCAGAATATACTAGGTATACAGTAAATATTTGTTTCATGAATAAAATATGAAAGAATGAAAAGCAATCAAATAAAGATTAATAAATTAAACATAAAAGTCTCAGAAAATAAATAATTCTTCATGTTTCTGCAATGCAAATTAGATAAAAATTTGACATTTTTTCTATATCATGCAAAATACACATTCATATGAACACCTAGATACCATATCTTATCTTTATTCAGGAAGTTATCTTGAGGATTTTGCCTGCGTAGTAGTCAAAAAAAATTACAAATTAACAGAGTTATTCCATTGGTAACTTGTAGGAAAATGCAGGTATTCATCTAAAGATCCCAAGAGAACATCGGCCCTAAGTACTTGCATTTTTGGAAACAGACGCACATGTGTGCACACACATGCCCCCCCCCACACAAACGATAATATGATATATACAAATGACCTGGAAGAGGAAGTAAATAATAAAGTAGCAGCATTCACAATCTGTTGTTGACATACAATTACCTGGGTTAAGCAAAACAAGACAGACTTTTGTATAACACTGGCAAGAGCAAACAAAGATGGGTAATTGGTACTGGATGGCAGATGATTCACTGTAGACTCATGCAAGATATTGTGCATTTAACTGAACAATGTAAATTATGTGTACATATTAATGGCTTCTAAATTAGCTGTAATTCCCAAAGAGAACATCCAGGTATTGTTGTGAACAACTCAATGAAGATGTCAACTCAATGTTTAGTTGTGGGCAAAAAGGCAAGTAAGATGTTAGGTTGGGTTAAGATCATAGAAACTCATCATGAGAAACATTCTGTCAGTAAATAAACCAGTGATCACAGGCCACCCTGGGAAATGCACTTCCTTGAGGTAATGCCATGTCAAACCATCTGAAATTTCCACTTAAAATAATGTTAATGTGTTGGATTTATGGAAGTATTTTTTTGTTGTTTTTAGGAAAATAAATAATTGGTTAAGAGGTAGTGTATTGTTTTACAAAACCGAGATACAATATGCACAGTTCCCTGATGATCTGCTAGTGTCAGAAAAAAGCTTACTATATATGAGATTGGGTAGGTAATAAAGTAAGGAATGATATTCCTAATATTCAGGGGGAGGAAAGAAAATCAAATGATGAGGACAGTTGTTAAGCAAGATGGGAGTTTGATGGGGTTGGTATGAGGCAAGCAAATCCAGTTTACTATGTTATTTATCTCAAGATATCCTTTTTCAATTTTTTATAATTGTTTACTCATCCTGTCAATAAAACGTAAGCAAAAAATAGTCTGTGAGGCTGTGTCTACATAATGCTAAAACAACTGATGGAAAGCTAAAAAGCTCCCACAGCTCCTATACTTGCTTTAATTAGAGAAATTATAAAATCATATAGTAATTATTTGCTTCTGGTTCATCTCTTCCACTCTACAGTGAGTTATTCAAAAGCAAGACAATATTTAATAACGTATGCCTAAGCCTCCAGCTTTTGGCATTTGGTGATCAATAAATGTTAACTGGATGAATGAATTAATGAATGTGTTTACTTGCAAATGAATGAATTCTTTCATTTGCATACCACCAAGGAAAAAATGTCACTGCTTTCTGAGGTCTGAAATTGTATTTCTCAGTAGGTAAATGAAATAGCTTATAATCAAACAGCTCTGTTATACAAATATTAAATACAAAGTATTCTGATCACCAAATAAATTATTAAGCTCTATACTTGTTTTCCTTTTTGAGCAGTATGTAATTTACTTGAGAAAGTCGAACTACATCTATGTATTGCGTATCTACTCAGAGTTACAGAGCTATGGACTGAATGAAGAGAATACATACGACCCTGCCATTGTGGATTTAAAAGCAAGCTGGAAAGATTGACTACATCATTCAAAATGGGGTAACTCTTTCCAAAAGATAAATACTGGTCAATAGGCAAACATATAGCAAGATTTATCCTAGTGAAGGGTGTCAGAAAAGGTTTCTCTTAAACTCAGTACGATGAGGATCTCAAACAGGAGTATGTGAGACGAGAAAAGTAGGAAGCAGTCAAATATCCTAAACACTTATGGGAGAAGACTGACACTTTTGCAGAATTGTAAGTCTTGTAACAGAAAAACTTTGAGGACAAATAAAGTGTAATAAATAAACTTTGAGGACACTTATAAGTGACTAGTACTACTAAAGCAAAAAATAGGCCAACTTTCTGAACATACACAGCCTCGTGGGCCACTTTGAGACTTCTGAATGTGACCTTTAGGATAACGGGGCATTGAATATTCTGGTAAGGGGAGTAACATGTTTTAGTTCATGTTAATGAAAAGATTACTCTGGTTACCTTACATTGGATGGGCTTGGATGGGTATTTCAAGAGTGATACAAATTAGGAGTTATTGAATTCATACGAAATAAAGCAAGAGACTTAGGTATAATATAAAGTGCATAATAATCCCAATAGAATGTAGGATGTATCAATTCTCAATGTCAAGTTCATAGTAATTATCATGAAGCATACTGGAGCATACAATTAATAAAATAGTCTTCTGGCATGATGACAGGCTAAAGTAGCACCTACAAATTTTCGCATTCTTTACATACCTAATACAGAGTTCTCCTATTTACCTCTTGATTAACATTTTTGCTCTCTGTGAAGTTAACCACTCTGCTGACTTATCTCTTGCTTTAAACCACCAGTCAGTTCAGACAATCAGCATACTAAAATTAGTGAACTTTTACTAACTGGAAATTTTACTTAACTAGTGATTTTTTCCTCTAATTTGTCTAATTAAATTGATAAACATTTGTTTAAACTGGCAAAAATCGGTTAGCTGTGTTGGCCTCCTGTTTGTTTTTTTAATGCTTTGTTTTGTTTCACTTTGACAAAGACTTAAAATGGCTGTGCTATTAGTCAATAGGAAGTAAAAATGAGCATGTGAAATGTGTCCCTATTCTTGGACACATGAACCAGAAATCACTGGGGCACCAGCAAGCCCGGTATTCCCTTCATGTTGCATCTGATTCTGCCATTCTTCTACACACTGATATTTTGTACCATTTCAATACCCTCCATTATGGTAATGGCTACCAGGAATGTAAACTTATAGTAAGATATATCATTTGCTTTCCATTATAGATCTGATAACAAATTTGCTTCATAGATAGAGGGAAGCATATTACTTTCTGAAAAGTAAGCATTGCCCTGTTCCCTTATGAATAAAAATATGCTGTAGTAGTAGGCTGCCAAGAGTTACACTATATTTCCTTAGGATTAGAGGCAACGTTTCATTTTTGATAATGTACTTGGAAAGATAAAATGCATCAGAAAACTCTATTCACTAAATTTATCATTCACACGGTTGGCCTATCATAGTTAGTCATATAACTCATAGACTGATTAAGTGCAAAGTGAATGAATCATATAACTAAATATTTTCAAGGCAGTGCATGAACGATAGAGTTAATCAATAATGTACCCAAACTCACTTTACTAGCTATTAGCACAGTATTCTTTATTTTGGCAAATGGTAGAAAATCTATATTTGAAGGTCATTCAGAATCAGAGGCCCAAGGCCAATCCTAGGCATAACTGTGGAGAATCAAGTATTTCTTTACAAGTATCTAGCCCTTCTACATTTTTTTAAAATCCTTTTAGCCCTTTTAACCTGACACTTAAACTTCTAAGACATAATTTTAAGAATCCAAGGGGAGTTGACTTTATTTCAGGAAAACGCATGCCTTTCTCTTCCTTTAACACAATTAAGATGGATATGCTTTCTAAAAAGCATTTGTTATTTAAAATTTTGCTGAAGATTCATCATGAAGGGCACCTATGAAAACTGAAGAGTAATTTAAAAACAATGAAAGGTTAAAGAAATTGTGAGGAAACCGACATCAATACTGTCTTGCTCACAACCCTTACAGCGCTATTAAGACTTAGTAGTCTTCTTCATTAATACCATTCCATCTGGATTGCTTTGTCTGTCATTTAAATCAAAAGTCTTCTGAGATATAAAACTATCTTATTCTGCCTATTAAAAAATGCCAACTGCGCTGCCAGTTCTTGTAAATAAATAATCATGAATGTCTGTAGAAGACAAGCTCATCTAGTACCGCCATGCTTTTAAAGAGGGAAAAAAAAAAAAAAACTCAGACATTTATTTCAAACCATATACATCTATTTACTCATTGACATTTGGCCAATTTCCACATTTCTAGACCAAGAAGTAACTTGTATCTTAAACCTAAACAGACAGAATGGGAAAAAAATTGGAATAAAGCAAAAACAAATTAAAAAAATGACCCTTGCTCATGCCGTGTTCAGAAAACAGCCATATTTAAGAAACCGACTGCAGAGAGAGAGAATTGCCTCCTAAGATTCCTTGCAGATGTGATCCAAGGAGGAAAAGGTAGCCCATAGCTGAAAATTCACCCAGCAGCCATCACAGCTCAGCAATGTCAGTGAGTTTGCATTTACTCCAGCCTCCAGCACTCTAAGTTTACTAAGCTGTATTGCTTTGACTACTGAATGACTGCACTGCAAGAACCCACAACAACCATCTCTGACCAGGCTCAGACCGAAAGCATGACCTCAACAAACTACTAATCTTAATTATGACATTCTGTATTATCTTTGAGGCTGCAAATGAGGTCAATCATAGACATAACTGTGACATAGGTAAACTCTGACTTGATGTCTTACCCAAGATCCTGGTATCACTTCTTGATTTCTTAAAACCCTCCCTGGTAGAAGCCATACTGGTATGCTCTTCCTTGTAAGAGTTAAAAGAGATCACTTGACATAATTGAGAATATTCGATAATAATCATTTGCATATCCTGATGTTTATATCCTGATGTTATATTCTTGTTTAATATCACAAAATACTCAAATACATGATTATTAACGGTTATAGTACTGACACCATAATATTGGTTATTCCTATACTTAGTTTACTTTTAATAGACATTTCATAATATATTTTTTGCTACGTAAATAGTAGTGTGATGAACATCTTTGAGAATTTTGGCTTAGTCCTTAGGAGACAGTCTGCAAGTGAGAGATATGGAATCAAAAGAATGAATATATTTGAACTTATTTTCAAAATTTGTGCACTTAGGAATGTCGTACATGAGAAAAAAAATTTTTTAAGGTTTTATTTATTAATTTGAGAGAGAGAGAGAGAGAGAGCACAAGCAAGGATAGGGGCAGAACAGGAGGGAGAAGCAGGCTCCCCGCTGAGCAAGGGATCTGACATGGAGCTTGATCCCAGAACCCTGGGATCATGACCTGAGTCAAAGGCAGACATTTAACCGACTGAGCCACCTAGATGCCCCGAGAAACAAATTTTAATTGCTATTTAAACAATATTATATTCCTATAAATGTAAATTATTAACATATCTTAGCCAAAATGAAAACACAAATCATAAGAATTGTTGGTATTCTTGCAGATAAATGAACAACTATCTTGATAGAAATTCAACATATTTCATACTTACTTTAACTACATGCATAGAGAAGGTTGAGTTCATCTACTAGAAGTCTCTGGTTACTGTGTATTACTAGGCCAGAGAACTAATGAGTTCAATCATTATTACATGGTATGATGCCACTTTAAATGTGATTAAGTTGTAAATTCCTGTAGTATGAAAATATTCCTTGGACTATATTATCAATTTGGCATTTCTGGAATTGAACTTATAAAAATACCGGTGCCTACCTATCTTCATTAAGAAATTTTGATTTAATTATTCTGAAATGGAAACATATAAATTTCATTTTTTTAATCCACGTGATCATATCTAGCAGGCACAGTTGAAAATTACTGTTTTAGATAAAGAAAGCTGTGGGGGGGCATGCACACAAATATATGTGTAAAAGTAGAGGTTAAAGCAAATAAGCACATGTGACTGATATGGGGACTGAGGATTCATGGACCTTATACACAATTCCTGGCTAGAGTTCTAATTGATTTATCCAAGACAAGTTATAATGGAACTGGAAAACTTCCAAAGAAAGGAAACAAAACTGATAATAGGAGTTCTGAGGACTGTATGTGGATAATAGATAGTGTTTGATTTCCAGGACTGGTTGCAATATTTTTCTCGTGTGACAGTTACTGGTGGCCATAGTTACTGGAGAATACAAGATAATATTCCCTGCTAAAAATCACTCTCATATATTCTACAAATCCAAAAATTGTTTCGGTTTATAAGGAAATGCTTGATCATAAGATCAGTCAAACATCAGCATTATTTTAATCAAAATGACAGAAATAAAGCAAAAATTATAGTAATTGAGATGATCAGAAAGTTTAGTCCAATTGTTAGTAAATGGCACAGAAATTTTGGACAGTCAGAAATCATTTTGAGTATGGACAATGGTCATTCGAAGAACATGGAAGAAGAAAAGCTCAAAAAAGAGAAGTAGAAGGATACTGTTGAAAACTCTAAACTCTTTCCCTTTCGTAGTTATGCTGAGGGTTCCTGGCAGCAATCTTCACTTTATTTAAAAAAAAAAAAAAAAGCAATCGTCACTTTAAATTAAGAGATTAGGAGGTGATAAAACTCAGCCTCAAATAATTTAGTCAATCCATTCTATTTAGGTAAGCCCAGTGTCAATGATACACCTTGGTGTTTATTCTTTCAGAGGTACAGGGGAAGCGGTCTGGGCCAGGATCATCTCGCTCGTTAAAATCAGTACGCAGGAGTACAACACCAAAGCACTAGGGTACTAGGTACACAAGGTACAATATTAAGGGTAAATGGTACTAAGAAAAGCTTGTATAATTTTCCTCTAGGGCTACTTTTTACTAATAGAAATATCAAAAGTTAACACTATATTCCTCTAGAGCTTACTATATTAATAAAAATAAATGTCTCTGCAAGTCCAAGCTTGTGTGGAATCACTGTGCGTATATACGTGTCATTTACATGTAAAGGGTGGATGAGGTGGTCAATAGGAGTCAATGGAAAAGAGCCAAAAGAATCAAATAACTCAATTCCAACAATACTCTATTTAAGATCATTTGAAATATAAGGAGCTATGGAAAATGCATTTATGATCATCAACATTTATTCAATACAACTTGCACTTGAAAATTATGCTTAATGAACCTAACATATGTAAATTAGAAACATGAATTTCTACTCCCCATTTTTTCTGTTAAAAAAGCTATTTAGGGGCGCCTGGGTGGCTCAGTCGTTGGGCGTCTGCCTTCAGCTCAGGGCGTGATCCCGGCGTTATGGGATCGAGCCCCACATCGGGCTCCTCTGCTGGAAGCCTGCTTCTTCCTCTCCCACTCCCCCTGCTTGTGTTCCCTCTTTCACTGGCTGTCTCTCTCTCTGTCAAATAAATAAATAAAATCTTAAAAAAAAAAAAAAAAGCTATTTAGCCATGTGCAGTAAAGCGCAAGGCCTAACGGTATCTCATTCTCGATTCGGTGTAATGTTATGACTGAGGTGTACACTGTGTGTGCACGATGACCCACACGATCCGGGCTTCCCCTTTATATTTCTCTGAACTGGCTCAGATGAGCAACACCTGCTGCATAATACATCACAGATGACCTGTTCCAATGCAAGATGCTCAGAATAAAAATATACAGCACCTTAAGTCAATGACTATTTTTGTTCTACTTTACTAATGTCCTATAAAGGGCAGGAAAAATATTTCAAGTCCATAGTGTGAATGGATGACACCATCAAAGCAAAGTAGAGAATGATACGCAAGGGGAATTTCTGTTGTAAAAGCATCCAATTCATGTACAGCATAACTGGCCTGATTTATTCGTGATGCTGCTTGTATTTCACTTTATCTTTTGTTTCTTAGGTTTAAAATATTCTTTTTGTTTGTAAATAAATCACAATTTATTGTATGCTGTTGGAGACATGTCTTTTACTTTATCATGGGCAATTTTATGATCATTTATGAGAATACATTGGAGAACATTTTAGAAATAATATATTTATGACATTAATGGTCTTAGTTCTGATTCACCATTAAGATATCAGAAGGAACCATTGCTACTTATTGATACTCTGAATCAGGCATTGGCAAATTTTTCTGTAAAAGATCTGATTTTAAGCTTTGGGAGCTAGACAATATCTGGAGAACTTCTGAGTTCTGCCACAGTAACATGAAAGCAGCTGTAGATATGCGTAAATGAGTGCGTGTTTCAAAAACCAATTCTTGTGCACAAAAAAAGGTGGTGAGCTGGATTTGACCCATCTCTGTGGTAGGACAACTATTCTCTAAGTGGTGACTCAGTGACCCAAGGCTACTTCAGTTTGGTGGTTCCCCCTCTCAAATGACACCATCGTGTTTGCTATCATTGCTAACAGATGGCTGGAGGATCATGCACTAACCCTTATATGCTTTGGCCAGGAATGGTCACATGTCCCTTCTGCCTACAGCCCATTGACCAGAACCAATCACCTGGTCTTACATAACTGTTAAGGGGCTGGGAACTCTGGGAACAGATGGAATGTTAACTGAGCATGCTATCTCTGCCACACTCAAGAATTATAGACAGTGATTAGCAGAGAGAAAAGTATAGCTATTGACCAAGTATAACTTTTTAATAAAAGTCACAGTTGGCCAAATCATTTTTAAGGAATGGGTTTTATATAATTTGTTTTGTCTTATGCGTCTAATAATACAGACTACAGTAACTCTTGCAGTGCTAAAGAATAGTTGAAAAATGAAGTGATCACACAAATACGAAAGAGACCTTTTTTTTTTTTTTAAGTAGGCTCCATACCCAGCATGAAGCCCAATGAGGGGCCTGAACTCAGGACGCTAAGATCAAGATCTGAGCTGAGATTAAGAGTCGGCTGCTTAACCAACTGAGCCACCCAGGTGCCCCAGAAAGAGACTTTTTTTTTTCTTTACAACTAGAAAAAGTATTATTCAGAATGTATATGGAAGGAAAATAGCATTTGTAGAAACATTATTTTGATGAAAACTTTATATCTGAAAGTTGAAAAAAGACTAAATGCAGACCAGAGAACTGTGATTATAAACACCCGTGTATAAAGTAGCAGTCGTCCTGAGCACCCCGCCACAGGCTGCTGAGACAAAAGGAACTGTGTGAAGCACACTGAGGAGGGCATCAACACTACTAAAGAAGAGCTAGATTCAAAGCACACCAAGGACAGAGAAGGCCTCTACATAGCTAGCGTGGTTTTTATTTATTCTTTAAAGAGAAAGAATTTTAAATGAATATCTAAACTGAGGTATATATGACATATAGCATATATATCATATTATATATATATATAGTGTGAGCTACATTGCTCTGTTTATATTTTTTTAGTAAGATATACAGATGATATAGTTATAGATACTATCTACATGTGTGTATCTATATATACAAATATATATACATATATTGCCATTGACTACAATACAATAATGTAGCTTCCAAATATTAAACATTAAGATATAACACCATTAGAAGCTTATTTTATATAATCCGTATATCTCTTAAGCCACTTTCATTTTTAAAGCCAACAATAGAGCCATAACTGTCCTCCTTTCAATATTTTGAAATATACTGTCATACAGTCCTGGGCCCATGTCTGGTGACTTCCAGCCTTCATTTCTTTGGTTTCAATACACTCAAAAATGATATAGTTACTTATTCCCAAAGATCATTTTGCTTCCACTCCCAATTTTCTTTACTCATCATAATAGTATCCAGAGTTGCAATTCCCCATATTGATTTCTCTACATTTTTCATGATGAAATATTTAATAAGGCAGGTCAAGAATTTATCAGATGTTCTGTTTTTAGCAGAATAAAGGTTCTAACAGATGAAGTCCTCCATCATTACTAATATTGATACTGTTCCTATTTTATGATACACATTAGGAAAGCATTTTGAATATTGTTTGGCCTAGAAACTGTAGAATTTTTATTTCTACTTCTCTCATCATTTATTCTCCCCCAAAAGGTTTTAACTGCAATTCCACTTTCCTCTTTGTGATTTTTTTTTTATTCAAGAATACATCTTTCTGACCTATAGTCAGTAGCAGGAAAAAATATCGGCTTTGGAATCAGTCCGGCCCGGGTCCACATTGTGGGTGGCTTTCGACAAGGTGCGTGAACTCTTTGAACCAGAATTCTTTATCTAAAATTGAATAAGTTTAATATAAAATCTTTACAGATTTATTTGTGTATTCACCTCCATCAACCTGGAGTTTTGCAACCTCTCTTTTTTGAGCTGAAGAGTCTATTACTAAATATATTTCTTAAAGAAACATTTTAATGCTTTCAAATTCCCTCGTTTCATAAAGTTCTAGGTGTATTTCGTTATCAATGTCTTTGGAGAAGCTGAGATGTTCAAGTCAAAAGAGAACAACACAAGCTTCAGATTACCAATTCTTATCAATACATTCTGTTCTGTTTCTGGAATAAAAATGAAAGACAATTGCTACATTCTGTTTGGGGAAGATAATAAAAGGTGCATGGTCCTACTTTACAATCTAAGTGAGCAACTTTACTTGCATTTTTAATTGTTTAAGAAAAATTTTTCTGAGTGTATGTCTTCATGATGCAGCAACAATGCAAACTGTAAAATAAGAAACAAAGAACTTACCAAGCACTCAAATAATGTACTGAATTTTTCTTATGTTACCCCCAGAAAATTACTCATGAGACTTCTGCTGAAGACTACTAAAACCAACAGTAATTCAAAGTCAAATAGTCAGCAAATAACTTCTAAATTCCCTTCACAGGAAAGTATTATGCTCTATCTGTTGTTGCATAACTCTCAATAATGCTAAAGGTAGTTATTTGTATATCACAAGTAAAGTAGGCCTTTTAGTGTTGGCTAATGCAGAGTGGAATGGCCATTAACCATTCATTTTTTGTGATGAAGGGATTGCATTTACACAACTTGCAGGATTTTTATTCACTCATTTGTCAAGTTTACTTCTCTAAGGTTGTCACAATTTTTCTTAGTTATCATCATTTGAAAAGTTGCTTGTGGCATAAGTTCATTAAATGTAGTATGTCCAAATGAACTGTGTATAGTAGAGACAGATGGAAATTCTATCAAACAAGATTTATGCAAAAATATGGCTCTGTGTAAGGCAGGACACTGTGGATACTTGGCTATTGTGTCCCTGGTTTTATTCCATAGGAATCACTTTCCAGTGTCTAGAATATTAACTTCTTAGCCTTGGGAAGCCTGTAGCAGGACTTTACAAAAGCATAAAATATTCTTACTGTATGGGTCTTAAACTGTGAGGGGACTCAATGACTTTAAGAAATCCTTTTTTTTCCCTTTATTGGATTATGCTGATTAGGACCTATAACATACTCCTTTGATGACTTCCACATGGGGTCCTCTCCACCTTCCTGAGTCTATATTATTGTTTTTTTATTCTTGCCTGTAGCATACCAGTCAAGGCCACTGCAGATATTATTGTTTCTAGAACTCTTTGGTGAATAATAGTTTCCCAGTTATTTACAAATGTAATCAGTTCTCTCTACAGTAATATTAGTCAATCCTGGAATTTGAACATAAAAGGAGACCTCATTGTGTATAAGATAGAAAAAAAAAGCACTTTGTTAAGCAAAAACAAATTCTATAAAAAGAGTCTAAATGGAACTACAACAAAGAGAAGGAAAAACTGACTAGGTCAGCAAGATTTTGAACAAGCTTGGTGATTTTTTCAAAAAATCTCTTTCATATTCTCTAAGTATTATAGATTTACTAGTGAAAATTATTTTGAAGAGTGGAGGGGAGAGTATTGCAAATTGCAGTAATAAGCAAACCTCAAATTATAATATAGATCAAGTATAGTAAATGTTTATTTCTCACTCACTTAAAGTCCAAAATTGGGTTTCAATATTTGCAGATGCCTCTTTTACACACTGTTCCAGACACTCAGACTGTTCCCTTCTTCCAGCCCTGCCATCTTCAACTACCAAAAGGGGAGAAGAGAATTGCCAGGAGGATTACAAGTGGGCAAGTCTCCAAAGGCTGGGCTGGACCCGAAAGTTGTTCCTCACTCTCCTGATACCTACGGCTCCAGTTTAGCAGTAAGGACATACCCAGCTACAAAGATGGCTTGGAAATGTCATCTGGCTGTGCGACCAAGAAAAAAAGGAAGGGATAGGATGACGGGCCAGCAGACTCTGACCCACCAACAACTGAACACAAAGAAAAACACACTTTGCTTTCCCAAAGCACACATCATCCCATTCCAATCACGCAAATAAAGAAAAACACTTCTCAATCTGCTCATCTTTTCTGCCTTAAAATGATAGTGACGCAAAATTCATGAGGTTCTTTGGTATGTTAATTTTAGGGTTATTTATTAACTAAGAAAAATAGAGACATCTTAATTTTTTTCTCCATACAGAGTAGAGACTTAAAAATACATTCATTATATGGACTATTAGGTAGCTACTAAAAGAATGAAGTAAAAGTGTACAGTTTTAAATTGCTGTCCATAATAAACTAACTAACTTGCACTGCTTTAAAAAATGTAACTACAGAAAAAATTTTGTTGCATTTAAAACTGGATTTATTTGTTAATAGGTGACTATATGTAGAGAGCACCAAAGTTTGGACACATATATGATAATCTGATGCTTAAGTTAGGGAATTTGAGGGTACAGACTTTTACTTTACAACCTTCTATATTGTGGGAGCTTATCTCTTTTCTTAAAAAACATTCTATATTACTTGTGTACTAACACACAAAAAGACCTATTTGATAAAAAAAGAATATCCAATACAAGGGAGGAGAAACTGAATTTATTCTCTCAATAAAACTTGAGAGTTTCATATGTTAATTGCCTGATTGGCCTTCCATCTGCAAGACAGAGCTATCAAGTGTGGTTTCCAGTATGCTTCTCAGGTGATATGTTGATGTAAGGGGATTTTCTTCTCTCTTAAATCTGGGCCCCGCATCTCAAAAGCTTAGACGGTAGCAGAGCCTAATTCTTTTCTTGGAACAGTGCTACTTTTCAATATGGTCTTATGGAAAAACGCCTTAAAATCATGTTAGAGTTAATTATGCCTCCTCAGTATTGAGTAAGTTGAAGCCATAAGTTCACCTCAACTGAAATAATCTATGTGCTTCTTAAATTCTGCTTCCCAGACACCTGCCCTGGTCCCTTCTGCCGTGAGAGTCCAAGTGTATGCACTTTGAGCAAAAACCTCAGATGAGGACTTCTCAGAGGCAAATCAGAGAATCTCTGGGACAGACAGCATTTAGCAACATAGATTTGAAAGTTAACGAGAAGGGGGCTTGACTGAAGTCTCACTCCAACACGTAGACACCTCCATTTTCTTCCTGGAAAATGGTATAATAGTTTTCTTCTCTTCAAAATTGGGACAATGGTATCTTCTACTTCAGAGGGGTGTTTGAGGAATGAACGAGACAATGCTTCAAAAACTTTTAGCCAAGTGCCAAGCAATCTGTGCTGTGTTTGTTTATGCCATTATTTTTGTGTTTGTGGCTGCTGTTACGTGAATATGCAGCCTGCATCGGCTCTTAGGAGATGAGGCGGCCGAGCTGAGGGACAAATGGGCTCCAGAGCTTTGCCAGCTGCATAGAGACCATCGTGCCTGCAGCTTCCCGGCTACTGTCAGAGAAAATCTGGAATCTTCAGCTCGATTCCAGAGCTCCCTAATTCCCTAACCATTTACTGGGCTGGTACTCGGCGCCAGGCGCTTTGTATCTGCAGGCCATTTGAATGCTTAGGTAACATCCTATGGGCTAGCAAAGCAGCAGCTTTGTGAAACAAGAAGAATCAAAGATCTTTCTTGGAGGGAAGAGGGCTCCACCTTTGACCTCACATTGCAGCTGCCTTCTGCAGCCGCCGATTTCCCTTTCTTCATGCTCAGGGGCACATGTGGGAGCACTACTGTATAGAATTGGTTCTCTCACACTTGCCCCCTTGTTGCCTGTGCGCGTGAACACACACGTACACACACCATCTCTGTCTCTCTCTCTCTCTCTTTCCCTGTGTGTCTCTCTCTGTCTCTCTCTCTCTCCAGCCTTCCCAGGCTATCCAGCATGACTCATTCACTATGTGTCTACTGTGTTATGGGCACAATGAATGATGAGATGCCCTTTAGGTAGTCTGAGCAGTATAGATGATCTCTTCCCATCATCGTAACTGTACTGCAGGTGAGCTCAGAAATGAACAATAATAGCCCCATGGCCTGGTGGGTTGTTTTTTTTGGTTTGTTTTTTGTTTTTGTTTTTGTTTTTACCATTCATATTAATTTCTGAATTTATATATTTCGCTGCTCTGGTTCACAGAGGAGAAGCAGAAACACAAGACAACTGTAGAATCATTTTGATGAAAACATGGAAAAGCTAAAGATATTCAATATTCAGGTCAGTTGAGATGTTAGTGTGACTGGCATATCAAAATCTAATCTTAATTAAAGACTTGGAACGATTAAGCAGTATCAAGAAGAAAGTAAAACAAGGGAATAAGCCGTCTTCCTAAGAATCAAATAATTTTTCAAATACATTTTGTCTAGCTACCTGTACATATAAATGCAAAAAAGGTAAGGTTATGGCATGTGAGGGTAAGATCTTACATTTCATAAATATGGGAAAAGCTGGCATGAGTCCAGAAATGAGGAAGTATTTATTGTGTAGTTTTGTCTTCCTTTTTTATAATTAATTCACAATTAGACGTGTAATTATAATTCAGAAACGGGCAAAATACATTCAATGGTTTTAACCATTGATAGATTTGTAAACAAAAGCAGCTGGACTGGAATTTCTTCAAGGAAATATTTACATGCCAACAGTTTATCAAACTGAACGTCTGCTGATAAATCTACACATGGGCATTATGTTAATGATAGTGCAACAATGATTCATCCAGTGCCGCCTACTAGCTTCACAGGACACCAGATGTAAAAGAATAGAATCCGGGAGCAAAAGGGGAAAAGGCCTCTGCGCTTCTAATCCTTCAGCACCTTTCTGAGGGAACCGCTATCAATCTGGCTATCACCCCTCCTTCCTTAAGCTACCTCATATTACATCATTTCTTAACGAGGAATTCAAAGAAACCAGGACAAAAGGAGATTCATTCCAAACCATGGGACTTCAGTGGTCCAGAATACCAACAACACAAAACACAACAACAAAACCAAAAACATTTTGTTCTAAATGCCCCATAAAACATGACTTTGTTTGAACAAGCTGGCCACGCAAATGACTATGGAGTATTCTGGTATAGCGATCTCAACATTTCGACGCTCTTCCAATTATTTTCACCAAGTGGCCGAGAGGATTGATGCCAAGTGATCTTCCTCCCTGCCATGGGAAGTGAGGATGGGCATGAAAAGTTGCCAGGAAAGGAAAGATAAACTATCAGGAAAATAAGAGGCAGGAGTGATCTTACTAACAACAAACATAGAAATGGGGCAGCATGATAGAATGGAAACAATAAAAATCCAGTTTATACAGACACATGGCTTAAATCTTTCCTTTTCTAGGTTCCTAATACAGGTGGCATCTTGGACAGTTTACTCAATTCCCCTGAACCCCCACATGGTCAGCTCCGAAACTCATTCATACCCACTACCAGATATTTCGAGTCATAGTGCCAGTCACTGGGCTGGGTATGTTTTGTTTCACTTTCATATCCATCTTTAGCAATACCGTTATCGCCAATTAACTGATAAGAAAAGCTAGGCCCCATAAAATTCCCTTACATGCTCAATTCACAAATCTTAGTAAATGACAGAGGGGTGACTTGAAATTAGGCCATGTACTTCACACTATTCTGTGCCAGAAAAGTTCATTTTCAGAAGAGAAACTCAAAAACCTGGTTACTAAATTCAAAAACCAGTGCTGATTTTGGAATCTGCACACAACATTCACTTGAATAACTGAGTAAGAAGCCTACTGAATCTCGTCCTTTCATAACTTATGGAGGAGACTGGTTCCAGAGCTTGGCAAAAATCTGAACTCAAAGATGATGGTTATATATCCCATGATCAAAAAATAGAGGATAACAATGAATGAAAGATAAGCATTTTAAAACAGGAACTTCTGGAATTAATGAAGAAAAACAACTTGTTCAGTATATCTATAAAGAAGGCTTCCAGCAGCAAGCAATAACAACAAAAGACTAAAGCTGGCTCAAAACATAAAGATACTTGTTGTACAAGTAACAAACAATACAGGTATGGCTCAATAGTTCAGGATGTCCTTAAGGCCAATACTTTGTTTCTCCCTCTCTGTTCTGGCAGGTAGCTTTCTGGTGTGTTAGATTTTTGACCTAATGACTTTGGCCTTATGGTTGCAATAAGGCCACTATACCTCCAAGAAAGGAAACAAGGGATGTGAGGCACAATATTTTCTTCTCATGAATATTCACCTTGTTAGTTTGAGTAAGGAACCAGAGGAAGCAGATTTTTCCTGTCTCACTGGCCAGAAAACTCTGTCACGTGCCTACCTTGAACTACAGTTTGGCTACAAGGAATGGAATTCCCAAAAAAGATTTTTTCCTGGGTATAATAATGAAACTGGTCAAGAATCTTCTCTTCCATAGGACTAAGGGATTTCTACTCACCACCTCTTTAGATTCACTTTCTATAAGCAGAATTCTAATGAGTAGCGTATGGCTGCTTGATAGCCAATGAGCAGCGTCTGCCACACATAGTAAATATGCATCCAAAGCAATTTTCCACAAAAGATTCCTTTAACAAAATTCTTTTTTAAATTATATATATATATATATATATAAATTATATATATTTTTTTTTAAAAATTATACATTATATATATAATTTATATATACATAATATATATACATATATATTATATATATATATATATCAATGATGTCTAAGAGGTGTATTTCAAGCCTTGAAAAAAATACTAGGCATACTCAATTTCAAAGCTAAAACATTAACCAAAGGGTGGTAATTCAGTATCATCAGCTTCAAATAAATCAATGACAATAGTAATTAGAGATGTTGTGAATCCTTCATTTTCTTTGTGAATTGTTCATAGTTGTAATTCAATAGAGAAAAAATAAGAAACAACAATAATAATAACTTTTTATTAGTCATGCTAAAGTAGCAAACCAGTGGCATGGATAATTGAAAATAGTGAATTATATGCATAATGATTAACTACTTAGGTTATTTGCCTTACCAGAGATCATTTTACATTCCCAAAGCATATTATCACATATTTATTTGAGGAAGTAATCACTAAGCATCTTGGGTGGAAAGTTCTATAAATCTAGGTGAGGAAATTTTCCACAGTTAAAATATAATGACAATATAAAATTCACTATAAAGATAAAGGTGAATTTTTATTATCAAAAAGTGTCTTTGCTGAACAATGTTAACGAATGCAGTTTTGGAATGAGAGTAGAGAATTTTCAGGAAGCTTGAAAAAACTGGGAATATATAACCCCACCTGTTTTCAGACTTAAATTTAGAAAGGCATTTTCTTAGTCTAGCTTCCTAAGAGTTCTGGCTACTTTTTCCAAATTATGCTTTGTTATAAAGTCTGAGGGGCTCAGTACGGTTTGAATAGGCTCATGAGGGGCGCCTGGGTGGCACAGCGGTTAAGCGTCTGCCTTCGGCTCAGGGCGTGATCCCGGCGTTGTGGGATCGAGCCCCACATCAGGCTCCTCCGCTATGAGCCTGCTTCTTCCTCTCCCACTCCCCCTGCTTGTGTTCCCTCTCTCGCTGGCTGTCTCTGTCTCTGTCAACTAAATAAATAAAATCTTTAAAAAAAAAAAAGAATAGGCTCATGAGTGCATAGATTTCAAGTCAAAAATATAAGCATGCGAATATTGAGTGCACCATGGCTATCACTGCTCTTTTATTTTATGTGCCTTCTCTTAAGACCGCAACAAAGCTTAACAGTTGTGGTGGTGGCATTCGCTTTCTAATTGAGTTCCTTTAGTAGATTCTATCTTGGTCTTCTGTTTCTTCTTTTTTCTTTAATGGTAGATGTAGCCCTTATATCTTAGTCCAGCTAGTATTGCCTGTATTATACGGCACATTCCATGGGACCGAAAGTGTCTCCTCAGCTCACTCTCCCGACCACTTAATTCAAGTGCATTCACAAATAAGTAGGAGAATCATAATACAGATTGCTTCCATATCTCATTCCGTTTGCTAGAATTTACTGATAAGCATTGCTTTTTGTGCCTTATCCTCCTTTTAAAAATATCCTATTTATAAACTGCTACTTGGACAAATGTACACGAGAAATAACCCAAAGAGCAGAAGTGGCCACAGTGATGTTACACATTTTCAATATAAGAAAATGGGCTGGATTTTTTCCCTCCTATTCTCCGTCATTTGAATTTCTGTTGCTCTGAGACAGAGTTAGCCAAGGAGTTGCACAAGAATACACACGTAACACCGATTTGCTCTATCAGGAAATTGGCCACAATAATTTATCACTTAAACCCAGACACTTTGGAGATTGAAAGGGGGCATTACTAATAAATACTTTAGGGAAACAGGCAAAAACAGGGACTTCTCTGGGCACAACAGGACATATAATCACTCTAGATGTAAGTAACTGAAACACTTGGTTCTGTGCTTGTTAGCTGGATTCCTTTTTATACAGTTTAGAAAGCAAAATAGAATTAAAAAAATAAAGTCTCATAAATTAACTTCTCAGTAAAAATCCATAGAGATCACACCATGCAATCATGTGAAATGAAAGGGAAATTAAAAGGAGATGGGGATTTTTACAACATGGTACAGAAAAGAGAAAGTGAGGGAAAAACACAAGCCTTTAAATAGGATAACTTCACACAGCAGCACAAATGCAAGAAGAAAGGCCTCTTAAAGTGTCCCTCGGCACCAATGTTCTTATTTGCCAGAGGGCAGTTTGCCTTGGCCAAATGCTTTCTGATTTCAGTAAATCTACCTCCCGAACAATTTATGCAAGGATTTAAAGAAAAGGATTAGGAAGAAAATTACTTTGAACTGATCAAGAAATAAATCAGTTCAAACATACAGTTTTTGTTTCATCCATGATTTGTGGAGAAGAGTAAAACAGTATTCTATTTAGTAAACTCCACCTAATAAAATACAATACCTAATCTAGGAAATAAATTGTTCATGGTTGTAAGGAAACAACTAGATGGCCTTAACAACAGACTAATTTCAAAAGTATGTTATACTTGTTCATTTCAAAGGGCACAAGAGAGCTCAAGTCCGTTGTAAAATGTTTCATAAGAATAAAGTAAGATTGACCTCCCAATGTATAACTCACTGCTCATGCCTGATATCCTTCAGTGTTCTTCTATTCCAGAATGTTTGTAGAATTTATGATACCCAATCTGCCTACGATTTTCTCTCTGAATACTGTAGAGGAGAGACTTAAATACCACGATTCCTGGCCAGTATCTTTTTCCCTCCCCCAAAGTGTTAGGACTCCCTCCTTGCAAGTTAATAGTCCTTGGATTTGTATGTCCTGTGCTACACTGGATTCAGCAAAGACAATAAAATCAAGATACAGTCTTCTGTTTTCAAGGCTCTTACTCTCCAAGCTAAGATAACAAAAATAGTCTAAGTGAGATACTGGAAGCCTGGTGAGGAGCTTAACTATAGAAGCTGCCCTTCGGTTCTGAGAAAGGTTTCATGAAGTGTTGACTTGACTGAAGACTGGAAGGCAGCCCAAGGACATCAAGAGGAAAAGATTATCTTCAGTAACTCTGTACCACTTAGGAGGGAAGGAGCAGGAAAACCTAGGATCTCTTTTGACTACAGTGAAGGGTGCATATTGATGAAGGATGACTTAAAAAGAAAAAAACAATAATTGGTAGGTGTCATGGTTAATTTTATGTGTCAACTTGATTGGTCTCTGGGTGCCCAGATTAAGTATTATTTTGAGGTTTGTTGTGAGGGTGTTTCCAGATGAGATTAGCACTTGAATCTGCGGGCTGAGTATGGAAGCGTGTCCTCCCCAGTACGGTCAGACGTCATGCAATCCACTGAAGGCCTGCACAGAACCAAAAGTAGAATTCCTCCTTCTGCCCGACTGCCTGAGCTGACACAACGGTCTTACCCAACTACGCTTGGATTCTGCTCTCAGGGACCTATGCTCTCAGTGCCTCTGGTTCTCAGGCCTTTGGACCTGAACTGGAACTCACACCACTGGTTCTCCTGGGTCTGAAGCACAGCAGCACTCCACCATGAAATGGAAAAGGGTATATATGTGATCGAGCATCACCAAGTTCTGAAGGTAGAAGTAAGTTACGTGAAGAAGTGGCCCAAATGTTCATTTTCTCCACACGCGCCACACCTTCCCTCTCCCACCTATGGTCTCCTGGGGAGTTCCCGACGATCAGCTGACCGAGAAAGAAAAGACACTGATCTGGTTTACAGCTGGGTCTGCAGGATACGCAGGCACCACCCAAAGTAGACAGCTCTAGCCCCTTTCTGGGACATCCCTAACAGAGAGTGCTGAAGGGCAGCACACCAGGTTGTTCACTTTGCTTAGAAAGAGAAAAGGCCAGATGTGTGATTATATACTGAGTCATTGGCGATGACCAATGATTTGTCTGAACTGTCAGGTACTTGGAAGGAACATCATTGCAAAACTGGTGACAAAGAAATTTGGAAGGAATTATGTGGATAGACCTTTCGGAGCAGGCAAAACACATGAAGATATTTGTGTCCCATGTGAATGCTCACCAGAGGGTGACTTCAGCAGAGGAGGATTTTAATGATCAAGGAGGCAGATGTCCCATTCTTTGGATACCAGTCATCCTTTCCTCTGGTTATCCATGTCATTGCCTGTTGGGCTCATGAATAAAGTGGCTATGGTGGCAAGGCTGGAGGTTATGTATGGATTTGGCAACTTGGACTTCCACTCATCAAGGTCAGTGTAGGTCGAGACACAGGTGAAGAGTCCAATCTTCCAGCAGCAGAGACCAATATGAATTCCCTGACATGACTCCACTCTCAGGGCTTTTAGTCAGCTGTCTGATGGCAGACCGATCACAGTGGACTTCCATCATGGAAAGGTAGCATTTTGTTCTTACCGAAACACATACTTTGGATATGGATTTGCCTTCCCTGCATGCAATGCTTCTGCCAAAATTGCCACCAATGAACTTATAGAATGCCTTTTCCACTTCCGTGGTATTTCATACAGAACTTCATCTGATGAAGGAATTCACGTCAGAGCAAACGAATATGGCATTTCTGTTTAAAGATACCTCATTTAGTATGTATTGTTGATTTATTAACATTGGACTCACAGACAACAGTACTATAACTTATTGAATGAAGTTTATCTAACACATGTATTTTCTCTGTAAAGCACATCACAGCCTTCTTGGTGTTGGGAATATACTGGACAGAACTTCAGCACTAAGCTTAGGAGCCATTTTAAACAGCAAAATACCAACAACAAGCACACAACTGAAAACAAAACAAAACATGGCACTAAATAGACCACGAAAAGCACACTTGTTTACACTGTGAGAGATGAAACCACAAGGCTGTGTTGCCTTGTGAAGAATACAAACATTGGGTGACTTGGATTTTTTACCACCCTATGCATTTACGCAAATGATGAGGAAGCACAGGGAGTATTGATTTGGAGGTTATAAATAAGTTTTATTGACTAGGCAAATTCACAAGAACAGAATTCATGAATAATAAAGATAGGCAATATGTATGTATGTATGCATGCATATGTATACATATTATCTTCTTTAAAAGATTCATGTTCTTTGCTATGATATTTTTTTAAATTTCAAGAGTATAGTAAGAATTTTTTTCAGTTAATTGTGCTAGGTTCCCTTCTGATACAATCGATCTAAGTAATCCTAGCTTTTTTATTTTGTAAAATTTTCTTGCTAATTTTCTCCTTGGCATTTTCTCTATTATCCTATTAAAGGCTTATAAGCCTTCCTGTATTGGTCTTCTAATGTCTTCTCCTTGTTTACAGATTTTCCATTTCTTGGTTCTCTTGTCCTAATTTTATTTTCTATATTTTTATATTTTCTAAATTTCTATATTTTTTATTTTCTAAAATTTTGTATTTTATAGTATCTTATTTCTATTTTATGGATGACTATTGTACTTTATCTCTGTGAGGATATAAATTATGATTTCTCTGAATCTTTCTTTTTCCCTGTGTTTCCTGCAAAGTGATTTTTGTTTTGTATGTTTTTTGTTACTTTGTTTTATTCCATTGTTCATGATGGGAGTTTCTTTAAGTTATAGATAGAATGACTGATGATGGGCTATTATTTTAGATGTAAAAATGAATCATCAAAGAGTGTGCGTGGTAGGGGTTTGTGGAATCCAACTCTCCATAGCGTAAGAGTGTGGGGATTGCATTGCTTCACTGAGGGGCATTCAAATATCTGTCTTTATAGTCTTTTTCCTCTTAGACTAGCAAGTTTCCTGCAGAGGAGCATTTCAGTCTCTTGAGGTCTAAAGCTTAATTGTCAGGATTGTGGGAACTTAGTAGGGTAGAAGAACCAGGTCACACTCTTTTATATAGAGAGATCATTACTTCCTCAAACACAAACCCAATCTTCTATAAGGGTAAGGGAGGAAGTTATTTAATTGATATGAGGGCAAGTAAAGTATATAAATGTCTAACTTTCCTTCTAATAGAATATCATCTGTTTCTCTTACATTTGGCCCTGGAACTAAAAAACACCTAGTCAAAGAATAATCTCAGCCGTCATCAGACCCAAGACAAATACAGACTTTAGGGCTCTGGAACTGATTACTCCCGGGATCTCCAGCCAGCCCTTTACCTCTGGGACTCCAGCTGCCCTAAGGCCATGATCTCTTTCCCCGGAAGACTCAGCCCCTGTCTGCAAACCTGAAGATAGCTGATAGAATTTTCCTGACAAAACTTTTAAAATCCATATCCTTTCTGTCTTGGAACTAGCAAAAACTCATGAATAATGCCTCAGAAGGAATCTTGAGTACTTGGATAAGAGTTGCTTCCACTTGGGTGTAAGGACACATTGAACCATCGCCACCATTACCTTTAAAAACAAAACAAAACAGATTTCCCTTGTGACACAACATTCCATCTGAGCAACAACAAGAACAGTAAAAAAGCTCCTCAGAGTTCTGGAATTCTGCAACTATTAATTGTTTTGATTGTGAAAGACTGCTTGCAAGGACTTAGGTCCTAGCTTGCTCTGCTCAACTAAATCAGCTACCATTTGCTCATCTATTTTCCATACCCCAAGTTTGCTTAATAGTCCTTTCAACTGTTATTCCCTAGTACAGTTTCTTTATCCTTGTGGGTTTAGACAGTTTTATTAATTTAGTATAATTTAGTATAATTTTGAAGATGTTTAGAAGGAGCAGAGCTGACTTCTACTTTTAGTCAAGATGGATTAATAGAGACTTGATTTTCTTTCTCACCTGAAACACCAAAAAAAAAAAAAAAAAGATAAAATATATCAAAGTGTTTTTTAAGACACTGGACATAAAGAAATGAAGGACAGTGATCCCTGAGAGATGATAAAAACAACAACAACCAAAACCACAAGGTGAGCCTTATGTTTGAGAGAGCTTCGAAGCTGTGGCATTTGGAAAAAAGAGACAGGTTTAGTCAGCAAAATCTGAATTGAGTAATCCCAGGAAACCAAAGTTGCAGGAGTACAGACTGGAGAGAGTTGCACAGAGAGAGAACTCTGGATTTCCAGGGAAGAGTCCTTTCCAATTTCACCTGAGTATAGATCACATACATTTATGAGAAAACTACCTAAGGTTGGGAAAAGAACCATCCGAAAGCATGAGAGGAAACCATGTCTTACACTCACAAAGGACTAAGAAAAACGCCTGTTCTCGCCAACTAGATTGGAAAATCTCATAACTCACAGGACATTGGATGGAGCGTGCAAAAGGGTGTTACGTGAGTGGTAACAATTGATCCTAGATTGGAGCACTTCTACCTAATAAATCTTAAAAGCAAAACCTAAAAAGATCACATTGTTTCCAAGTAATTTAACTGCATCCCAGGGAAAAGTTAAAGATTTTTACAATAATATAAAAATATTGAGGATGTGCCAAGCTAAAATTCATAATATCAGACAACCAATAAAATGTCACCAGACCTGCAAAGAGGCAGGAAAATATGACCTAAATGAGGAAAAAATCAACCCATCAAAACTGACTCTGAATTGATACAGGTGTTAGAATTAGCAGATATTGACATTGAAACTATGTATTCCATATGTTTAAAAAGTTAATTTCAGACATGCTATATATATTTTTAAAGGAGTGGAAAAGAGTGCAAGAGAGTCAAATAGAACTTCAAGAATTGACATTGTAATGTGTGATATGCAAATTACATTAGATACACTACATTAGGTGGAATTAATGGCAGATTAGACATTATAGAAGATTAGTAAATTTGAAGACAAAGCACAATGAATGTGAAGATAGCAATATCCAAAATGAAACAGAGAGAAAAGATAATTTTTTAAAATGGAATGGAGAATCAACAAACTGTTCGACAATTTCAAGAGATGTGAAACATGTGTAATTAGAGTTCTTGCAGAATAGTACGGAGGAATAGAAAAAAATTGAAGACGTAATGACCCCAAAGCTTTCAAATTTGATGAAAATGATAAACCCATAAGCCCAAGCATACACTCACACACACAAATACACAAAGAAAACTTCACTGTAGAATATTACCATCAAATTGCTCAAAATCAGTGATAAAGAGAAAATCTTAGAAGCTAGGGTGATGGGGGAAACACATTATAAACAGAACAAAGATAAAGATGTCAGCAGATTTTCCGTTAGAAATAGTACAAGCAAAAGGACAGCAGTTAGCATAATCAAAGTATTATTTAAAAAAAAAAAAGTCAATCTAGGATTCTATAGCCAGGGAAAACTTCTTTCTAAAATGAAGGCAAACAGAAGCTGAAAGGATTGGTCACCAGGAGTCCAAAATGACAGGAAATGGTAAAGAAAGTCCTTCTTTCAGAAGTAAAATGGGGGCGCCTGGGTGGCACAGCGGTTAAGCGTCTGCCTTCGGCTCAGGGCGTGATCCCGGCGTTATGGGATCGAGCCCCACATCAGGCTCTTCCTCTGTGAGCCTGCTTCTTCCTCTCCCACTCCCCCTGCTGGTATTCTCTCTCTCGCTGGCTGTCTCTATCTCTGTCGAATAAATAAATAAAATCTTAAAAAAAAAAAAAAAAAAAGAAGTAAAATGATACCAATGGAAATATGTAGGTACATAAAAAAATGAAGAACATAGGACATTGTAACAACTTAGTTTATATCAATTATACCTCAAATAAGCTATTTTTTAAAATTACAATGAGATATTAACTACATCTATTACAATGGCTAAAATTAAAAAAAAAAAAAAATCAGACAACCTCCCGGCTTAGAGAGGATGTAGAGCAACTGGAACCCTCATTCCTGGCCGGCTGGAGTGCCCACTGGGGCAGCCACTGTGGAAAAGAGTTTGGCAGTTTCTTTTGAAACTAATCATTTACTTACAATATGTCCCAGCAACCACACTTTTAAGTATTTACCTAAAGAAAATGTAAACGTATATCAATCTCAAAACCTGTATACAAATATCTTAACAGCTTTATTCACAATGATCAAAAACTAGAAACAATCCAATGTCCTTCAGCTAGTAGGTGGATAACCTGGAATAGGACTCAAAAAAAAAGAAAGGAAAAAATTACTGATACACTAAATAACATGGATGAATCACAAATGCATTATGCAAAACCAATGAGGCCAGACTGAGAAGGTTACATACCATATGGTTCCACTAATTTTGGAAAAGGCAACGGTATAAAAATAGAAAACAAGGGGTGCCTGGGTGGCACAGCGGTTAAGCGTCTGCCTTCGGCTCAGGGCGTGATCCTGGCATTATGGGATCAAGCCCCACATCAGGCTCTTCCGCTATGAGCCTGCTTCTTCCTCTCCCACTCTCCCTGCTTGTGTTCCCTCTATCGCTGGCTGTCTCTATCTCTGTCAAATAAATAAATAAATAAATAAAAATCTTAAAAAAAAAAAAAATAGAAAACAGATGAGCAGTTGGAGGGAGAAACAGACTCAGAAGTTCAGCACAAGACCATTTTGGGAAATGATGGACCTGTTCTGTATCTTGATTGTGGTGACAGTTACACACCTGTATGCATTCTCAAAACCCAAAGGTGTATACTCCAATTCTACCATGTTTCAATTATGCTATATGTACATTTTAAGTGTGAATTAAATACAATTAAAAATTTGTGTCACCCAGAAATAAATATCATGTGCTTCTGTCAGGCAATTTTCCTAATATATATGATCACATGAAAAGTGATTAGATCACAGAATCTAATGTATACTACCAACTTCTAGTTTTCTTGTACAAAATATATGGAATGAGATGTGAAATGTTAAAAATCTGAATATGATCAATGATCCTTTTAATAGAAAAGCAAAGAAACAATCTAAGTAATAGCTTTAAAAAGAATATAGTAGGGAATGAAATGATGAATATAATTAATAAAATATTTAGCTCAGTTTAAATTTTGCAACCCCCCCACACACACACAAGATAGAAGAAAGGTATAGGTAAAAAATTGATGAGTTGTTTCAACACCAACTGATGAGTTTAAGATACAGTAACATACTGTTCTTGCATAGGCTATCCTACAAAAGTGTGTATGATTTTACCCTGAGGACCTACAACCATATCATATCTTCATATCCTAGGAAATCACTCGGCAAGGGAGGCTGGGATACAGAGCACTCTTCATATGGTGACACAAGGAAGTGGACCCTTAAACTCTGTTGCAAGGAGTTCTAAAGGGAGGCTTCTGATGAAAATCTGACTGGATTCAGAAGAATGGACAAAGAAGTGAGAAAGGTTTCTTTTTCTTCTTCTTTCATTTTGTATCAATGTATTGGAGAATTAATGGAGGATTAATAGTTGCCGATCAGCACAAGATTTGTGTTAAGATAGTCATTAAACAGCCATCAAAAGATGAAATTTTAATTTCCCTCAATTATATATATTTCATTAGGACAAGGAGCCTCATATTAACCACACAGGGTGAAAGGGCATGATATTTAAGTTACTGAATAAATGCTCTGAAAGGCAAGAGACTTTAAAATAGTTTTTTCACTTTCTTCTTTGTTCCAACAAGGAATTGCCATGAAAATTTATTATAAGCTGAAATGCAGATAGCTTTACCAAATGATTATTATTTACTTTTGTTTATTTGTGTTTTACTGTTACCCTTCGATTTCTCAGATGACAGTTTTGGAATATGATTATTATATCTTTAAATTCCCTCACCTGTAGTGTTTTCTGGTCTTTGCCTAGGAGCTCATTTTCCTCTTTATGTTGTAAAAAAGGTTACACTGACTGTTCAGGAGCAGTGTTGGACATATTATCTGTAGTGTGTCCGGCATATTTTTTTTTCTCATTGAAACACAAAATAATGCACATTTAACAATCACCAAGCTCCAAATATGAGTGAAGACAGTATACCTTATAGCACAGAAGGAATGGAGCAAATTCAGAGTGGAAAGATTAATGCATTTATCACTTATAAGGCAGGTGCAGAGTGAGATTAGAGAGAACATTTTGTTTGCCCAGAGAGCTGCAGTTATGGCACTTTCATTGTTGTAAAGAAGCCCCATGCAACAGAGTAGATAAAAGGATATCATAATTAATTCTAGAAAAAAAAACCACGTATATGCAAAATATATATATGCAATATACAATCAGATCAAACTATACATGTACACATATGTACAAACCATACATACACTCTGAGCTATGCCCTTAGCTTACAGATGGAAAACCTGAGTCCAGTACAATGAACAGATTTGCTCAAGAACAGACGGCTTATCTGTGGAATGAATACTCAAGAGTTCAAACCCGGTTCCACAGGTACCGTATTTTATCCTAAATCAGATCACTTATACTGCTTGTCTCACATAGTGGTGTGGTGGTTTTGAATTTCAACTTGACCATTTGCGAGCTCTGGGGACTTTACCTCCCTGTCTCTCTGTACTTTCATCTATAAAATGGGGATGATAATTGTTCTTCCCTCATAGACGTATTCAGAGGATCAAATGAGTTTAGTACTTGTAAGCACTTAGAAGGCATCCTGGCACAAAATAAGTGTTCAACAATTTGTTGTATGGCCACCAATCTCAGGAAATAATTTTCAGACAGGCACATGCTCTGACTTTTATTGTTTGAGGACAAGTTACAGTTATAACTTCATCCAAGACACATCACTACGTGGACTTGTATGAAAGTGAACTTACTGGCTGCACCAGTAAAAGACAGTTGCAAGTAGGTTGCTTTTATACTGGAAAAAAAATGTGGGTTTCAGTCTCAAGATACTTTTTATACTGACAGAGGAAATGATATTGATTGTGTAAAGAAAGGTACTGGCTATTTGATTCACAAATTCTCTTTGTTACATTGGTTTTCATCATTTTGGTCGTTCTTTAAAGCACTTACAAACTACATTTCTCTTTTGCTTCTTTTTGTTGTTGTTTCCCGGACAGTAAATGAGCCAAACTAAAGTTTCCAATGGCAACATTTGCTCCTTTATCACACAACCAGGATCTTAGGGCTAGCAGTAAAAGCTTTATAAGCTGACTAATAGAGGGGAGAAGAGAAATCGAAAGGGTTAGAATGGAGCATTCTGCTTTCATTTCACACCATGACTCTAAAGGAAGAATGGAACCACAAGAATCCCCCCTTAAACTAGGGGTCAAACAGTTATGCCAATCACATTCATTGTGTTCCGTAAAGCTAGGTTTTGTCTGTGTTCACAAGTGTAGATTTCCCTTATGCTAATCAGCTCATACGATCTAACTGACCGATTTTCTTTCCCCGACAATTACATTGTGATCAGTAGCATCTGTGTTACGGAGAACTGAAACCAATCCAGTACAAGCCAAGTATCAGGAAACTTCTATTATTATTTTTACTGAATTTAATTTTCTTCATGCTACTGATGACATTATGATTGTTGTTCCAGTTCATGTTATGGTTGTTGTTTTGGACAGCTCAACTATAAAACTATTGCAAGATGTTCCAGGTGGGAAGGAATAATGTGATAATCAGGCTGTCCCCACATTAGTGTGTCGGCTGGACACTGCTGTCTTGTATGGTCCTTTTAAGTGATATGCATTATTTAAAAAGTGTTCAGAATTCAGTAGAATTAGTTAGAACACAGCTCAGAAATATGAGTAAACATTTTATGTAGTCGAGTAGGTAAGCAAGTCATGGTATTGCTAAGCAAATTGATTCTCAAAGCTGAAAGTGATCTTGTTGCAAAGCCCGGCAAGGAATACATAAATACAGGGACTTCGTGTAACCTAATAGTTCTACAAAGTAAAGCGGGTGGTAGTAAACTTTGTGTTTTCTTTTCTTGAAGAACAAGTGAGATGTGCAATAGAAATCATGCTTTCACTGATATTAAATGACCAGTAGCAGTCCGAGTTAATTTTCCCTGTTTTATTACTAACTCTCCAACAGGGAATAATAAAAAAAAAAAAAGAATCTTGACAATTCCTAAAATTTAGTAACATTCTAATGATTTTTATCAGGGTGGAACTGAGGATTAAAACTTTTAATAAGTGGCATATGAATTTCTTGTAAGGTTTTATGATCTTCCTCTGTTTCTCGACAACAGAAAAATGAAAAGTAAACAAAAAATGTTTAAATAGTGAATTACAAATTTCTCATGAATCTCTAGGGGAGGAAGGAGGATGACTCATTCCCTTGCCTGTCCTCAATTCTTCTTCATTTTAAAATTGAGTTTCATTTGTCCAGGAGGTTCATGTGGCAAACAATTTCTGCCTTTGAGGAAAAAAGACATTGTCACTGGCGTGTGGAAATGCAGCCTCAATAGGGTCCATGCTCACAAGAGAAGCTCAAATGACTGCGGTTTGTCTCGACTGGGGTCAGCACAACATCTGCTTTCCCATGTAATCATGCATCTAATTTCCTTGGCTTTGAGAATCATAGTAAATAGAATTTGAAAAAAAAAGTGGGTGGAATAATTTGACATTAGTTTTATTTGGACTGAATCCAAATAAAGAGGAATTGTGAAATATTTGGAGCTTTTAAAGTAATTGATAAGATGCGATGACTCTAAAAGATATATGATTTATACAGAAGAGAAATGTAAATTGTGTATCAACACAAATCTACATTTTGGGGCAAACTCATTTCAGTCCAAATTTTCCAAGAATAAGAAAGTAAAATAAACTAGTGCCAGATCGCCAGTGATGAAAAAGTCAGGATATCTAAATATAGATATTCAAAAATTGACAGATGATTTGACAATTGAGCATGTGGAAAGGCAAATAGCAAAAATTTCCTATTCAAATATGCAGATGTTTAAGCAAGGAAATGATTTTTGCAAAACAGCAGCAATTAACCTGGAAACAATTACTCTCTATCACATTGTTATGTGTGAATCACATCGCTTAGATATAGACGATATAGAAAATCGAAACAAGGGTTTGTCAACTGGGCTTCTATAAATCCTAGAGCCCATGGCATGTTCTCAGAGGTCTGTTAGCTTTTAACACTATTTTCTAAAATAGTTTGTGCTCATTTTAGAATAAAAGTTAAAGACTGATAACAAATAGTTACTGAGAATGAGCGTGAAAGGCATTGTCTAAGTGTCAAACACATATTAACTCTTCTATTAGTCACATAAGTCTATGAGGTAGCTATTATTTCTATTTCTCATTTTATGGATAAGGAGACTAGCAAAAGAACATATATGAGGCCCCAAGTTATTTGCAAACAAAGCTGGAACATTATAAAAATTTTGAGTTTTGTGGTTCAACAAACACTTAATAATCTAAGAATGCAATAAAATTTTAACATCCAAGTTGGAGTTTTGATTTGTATTAACTTTGATGCCACACCATTCTACCTGGATTGGCTCACTCTAATAAGCACAGGGGAAGATGGAAGACGCAATGTTTTAGTAAACTACACTCTTTGCCAAATAAATGCCACATCACTTTAGAACATTCTGCAAAAGATATCACAGTAGTTTGAAAAGGAGATAGTAGTGAGAAATTTGTGTCATCACCAAACAGCAGTCTGGGCATGTCGAACATAAAACAACCTGACTACATAGTCATTACCATAATCGTTTGGTTAGCAACGATTTAGCTTCAACGCAATGTCATCAACCATAATAGAAGATGAATTTAGAGTTTATTGGGTTTGGGGGTTTGCCTCATTTAATGTATAAATTTGTTTGGTTCTTGGGGTTATAAGTAAAAGATATTTATATGTCCATTTACATTTGTATAGGTTGTAACTATATTAAAAATAATTTTAAGTGATAATGGGGTCTGATCAAATTGCTTGTGCTTTAAAACTTTATTATTCAGGTTTGTGAAAGATTGACCTAAACTGCCCCAGTCGATATTATTAATATTTTCCTAATAACTATATATTCAACATCATTCCCTCATTCTTTTATATAATACACACACACACACACACACACACACACACACACACACACGTATTAGGTAGCCAGGTATAATGGAAAGATTTTAAGAGAATGATTATAGAGTGGGACAAACTGAATACTGTTACTCATTCCTCCACTTTCTAGCTGTGTGACTTCAGGAACGTTACCTAAACTTCATATCTTTAGATCTTCATTTTTATTACAGGTCTAATGATACCTAATAAGGTTGTTTATGGTGAAGATTCAATTAGATAAAATATGTGACAATAAAACATGCCTTAAAACAGTACCCCATCAAAGATTTGTAATATATTCCTCCATTAATTCTTTTTTTTTTTTTAAAGATTTTATTTATTCATTTGACAGAGACAGACAGCCAGAGAGAGAGGGAACACAAGCAGGGGGAGTGGGAGAGAAAGAAGCAGGCCTCCAGCGGAGGAGCCTGATGTGGGGATCGATCCCGGAACGCTGGGATCACGCCCTGAGCTGAAGGCAGACGCTTAATGACTGCGCCACCCAGGCGCCCCTAATTCCTTTCTTTTTATCTGGATATTCAACTTTATGGAAGCAGAAACAACAGCTTTCACTTCTGATTCATTCAGAAAACCTAGCACAGAGGAATTCCTGTCAATAAGGGTAACTACCTTTCATTCCAAGGATTTTAAAATCTACCCTGTTTACATTGTTTTTTAAGGTTCCTCATCAATTCAAGGGTGGCAATCAAATCCTGGAAGTCTCTGGGTGTATTAGAGTTCTCCAGAGAAGCAGACCAAGCAGACCATTTATATATATATATATATATATAATTAGCTCACATGATTATGCAGGCTGACAAGTCCCCAGATCTGCCCTGGAAATCTGGAAACTCAGGAGAACAGATGGTGTAGTTCCAGCCTGAGCCTTCAGGCCTAAGAACCAGGAGAGCACATGAAAGCATTCCAGTCCAAATTCTAGCAAGCTTGAGACCTAGAAAGAGCCAATGTTTCAGTTACAGTCTGAAGGCATAAAAACACCAATATCTCAACTCAAGTTAATCAGGCAGGAGGTGTTTCGTTTTACCTGCAGAAGGGTTGTCCTTTCTGTTTTACTCAGGCCTTCAACTATTTGGATGAAGCCCACTCACCTTCAGAGTGTAATTTGTTTACTCAGACTACCAACTCAAACATTGATCTCATCTAAAATACTCTCACAGACCCAACCAGAATCACGTGTGGCCAGATATCTGGGTACCACTCGACCCAGTAAAGTTGACACATAAGAGTGACCCATTATCTTGTGATAATCGGACACCTCACATACCAAACTCAACTACTTCTCCCCTTGTGCCTGACCAACACATACGCCATTTCCCTTGTTTTCCAGCTGCAGCAGAAGAGATCTGCCCAGCTTCATTATTTTAAAATTAAAAGGAAAAAATCCGTATATTGCACTAATTTTGCACCAATTTCATAGAATTTCCCCTGTGGCAAATGCGTGCAGGGAGAGAAGCAAACAGCAGATGTGTCCCTGAGGACGGGCGATTGCTAAGTGATGGCGTGGCTGCCCTCGGTGCTGTGGCTCCATCATTATTTCTTCTGTCCCTTTCGTCTGTGCTTCAGCAACTCAGAAACAAGACAGAAAACATGGCCCTAAAGAGCAGTTCCGGATGATATGCCTTGGGGCCATCTCACCATGATTTCACTAAGTAATCAGTACATTGTTGAAATGTAGTTGACAAGATTATCCATTAGTTTATGTGTCGACATGTAATGTCAGAGATTGGTAAACCCTAACATTCAAGGCTGTATCTGTATCTGTATAAATGCCGATGACTTACAACACCAAAGCCAAAATTATAGATTATAAAAAATTATAATTTATGGTATTGGGACCTATTTAATAACACTGTAAAATCCAGACATGTTTAGAAAGGTCATTTCTCTTCCTGTTTGTTTTGTTTCTTTACTAGAATGTGCTAACTTCTACCCAAGGAGTTACCATCTGACAATTTGTTTCCTTAATTTATGGTTCATGGAGACCTGCATCAGATTTATTGGGGTATGTGGCAGATGGTTCGGATTAGTTTACTCACTGCAGACTAGAAGTTAGAGCAACTTTCTCAAGGCTCCCTCTCCTCTGGCTTCTATGTAGGATCTATCTTTGCAAGCAGATATACCCAGGAGAGTTTGTAAAGAGTCAATGTCATGAAGTCAAGGACCGGTTGCTGCTGCTTTCCCTATTTCTGCTACATGTAGGATTGTGGATATGGTCAGATTTTCCTGGCGCTGTAGGAGATCCTTGTGCCCCTTTCAGGGTGTTTTGGTGCTATAGGTGGGTGTGTGCGATCCACTCTACTGGCACCTACTGTAGCACGGACTGCCTAATTCCCTTACGTCCTGATCAAGGTAAGCAGAGCAGTTGCCGTTATGACCCAGTTCTGTGGTCATTTTGGAAGTCAAGATGGAAGTCAAACCTGGAATCCAGAATGCCAACTCTCCCAACAATTTTGTAGATGCCCGACTGCCTCCTTTGTCTTCTGAAAGTAAGTACAGTGGTTTTGTTATCTGCAACCTAGTGGACACAGAATGTTTTTTTGTTACCGCAGGGATCTTCATTTTTTTAAGATTTAATTTTAATTTATTTATCTGACACAGAGAAAGAGCGAGCACAAGCAGGGGGAGAGGCAGTCAGAGGGAGAAGCAGGCTCCCCCCTGAGCAAGGAACCAGACGCAAGGCTTGATCCCAGGACCCTGGATCATGACCCAAGCTGAAGGCAGACGTTTAACTGACTGAGCCACCCAGGCTTCCCAGGAATCTTCATTTTAAACTATCTTCCAAGGACATCAGATGCACAATGAAATTTGAGAATCTCTGCTGGGTGAAACATTTCGGGGGGTAAATCTATAAAAGGATCACCACTATGAATTAAGAAGCCAGGCAATGAGCTTCTGTTTAAATTAACTTCTACTGAACAGCCTCTTACTACCTGCCTTGTCCAGAGCTCTACTTCTGGTAAGTTCTTTATAAATAGATCATCATGTTGTATGCCTGTGATCTCATAACTTGGCTACATCACAGACTCTAAGGCAGTCATTTATAGAGACCAGAGCATAATTGGCACAAGACGTCTGCCCAGGAGACACACTTTGTGTTGAACAGTCACAGTCTAATACAGTAACATTCTCTCCCATAGGAAATGTGCAGGTGAGGCAAGAAGCCGACTGATGACATGTATAGAAGGAGAGAGTCCACAGAAAGAATGCTGTGGTATCTCTGAAGACTTAGAAGTCATGACTTAAAAGATAAATGAGCCAGTAACAACAGTAGCCGCAGTAATAAATGCAGAGACAGAGCTGAAATAAAGCAGAAAATAAAGATAAAGAGTAAAGAACACCAGGTATAGGATGAGAAAGCCCACTGACGCCTGTTGCTACAGAGGTGCTTTGTTCTGTGCCATGTTCTAGCTTCTGAGACGTAGCTGTGCAACATGGTAGGACATTCCTAGGTTGGGATTTGTGGTATGCCAACCATGTCCTCGCTTCAAGACTCATTCCTCCAGGGGCTGGGCTTATCAACTGTTAACACCTCTCATCAGAGTCCTTCTCCAGCACTGGTCTCAGCTGAGAGCCACCTCATCCGAATTCGTGTCCCTTCCTAGAAACGATCCACATCTCATGACTACTCCACGCAGGAACAGAAGGCCCAGCCCTCCTTGTCTTTCTGTTGTACATCTCCGCAGACTCATCCCAGCCCCCGTGGAACTGGCCGAAGCCCTTCTTATGAGGCCGAAGCCCTTCTTATGACAGTGCTGACTTCCTCCTTTGCCCATTCCTGTTGCCTTCAGTCTCTCCCCAGTTGTTGATCCAAAGAGCACATCCCAATAAATGTCTGCATGCAAATTTCTATCTCAGAGTCTATTTTTCAGAGAACTCCACTGCTGGATTTCTTCCCACGTAGTGTCCAACTAAAATAATCTAAGTCCATATCTCCAAGCTTTCAAAAAAAAAGAAAACTATATTTAAGCAAAAATTAATTTTAAGGCTCAACTAAGTATTTTAAGTACTTAAATTGCTGCAACCTGACTGATTTCCTTACAGTATACTGGGATTATTTGCTGGAACGTTTTCAGTTTCTATAACGACTTCCCTAGAAAAATGTTTCTTTCTCTTACAAATATGTTTATTGTTGTATCTAAGTTTCCCTAATTAAATTACCCATAAAATTGACTAAAATTAAGCAGATCAGTCCTAGGTTCCCATCTTAAAATAAATTTCAGATTCTAAAGGAAGCCAAGACTTTTAAAATTAAATACTTCTCTGTTTTACTGAGTGTAACTAGGAATATGCTCAAAAAAGACTTAATCATACTTTACCGTCTCCACATATAAAAAAATTGCTATCATTTCAGTCTGTGAAGAAAGTTCCAACAGTTGTTTGTCTCTTTTTCTGAGCATAAATATAGAGGAAAGCAAGCATGAAATCAGTATTCAACATAACAACCGAACAACAGCAAACACACTTTTAATAGATGTTTCCTAATATTGATCTAAGTTTGTTCAAAAGCCAAGAAAATAATGTATCTAGTGCAGACTCATCTACAAACATGACTACTCATTGGGCGAAATATGAATTGGAACAGCTGAAAAAAATCAATCAGATTTGAATTAAGGATCCCACAAAGTAAAATGTGAATTTAGGTTGCACACTGTGCCAACAAATCTGGAATATTCTTTATCTGGATTGAATGCTCTTCAAAGTCATAGGAAATGCTATGACTCTCTTTAGGAACCCCGTCATAAGGAATCCAAGTAGAACAACTGCTGATATGTATGCAAGCTTTAGCTGTAGAGACCAGGGATAGAAATATTCAAATCCTTACTAGTACCTCTACCTGATTAACTTTCAAATATGTGCATGAACTTTCAAATATAGCTAAGTCTAAAAAAAGCTTAGCTCACTTAATCATAAACATAAACTGATTTCTGCACATGGTTGCCTTAAAAATATCAGTATTTCACTAGCCAAAAGCAATTAAAACAACTTGAGTATTTATACTGTGCCCAATATGAAGTTACCCCCCAAGTCCTCCTTTCCAGGATTTCTACTTCTCTATATGGCCCCTCAACTGCCTCTGCCTCTTCTCTTCCCTTATTCTAAGCCAACAACCCCCCCCCCATAACTGTGCTGCCATTTGCTGTCTTATCTATTTCCATCTGGCGCTATCTGACTTAGTTCATTATGCATTTACTCTCTTTTCCCACTTTCCACTCTGTCCTCCTCTTTCTCCTTTTCTTTGTATCTCCTCTTGCTCATCATTTGTTCACCTTTATCTTTGTCTTCATCTTTTGTTTCTTTTTTCACCTCTACCAGTTACCTGGATTCTGCAGGTGAAAAAATGGGAAAGCCCAGAAGTAACACGTGCCCCTCCACAAGTGTCCATCAGCGACTACAGATTTCACAGTTTTCCGAGTAGCATCATTTTTTTGATTCCGGTCACATCCAACCACAAATGAATTAAGAATCTGTCTGCACTCAAATCCAGAGACACTTAGTAAACACAAAGACTTAAACTTTCCTCAGCTCTGTCCTCAGCTGTAGAATGGGAATAAGGCGACTGAGACTACACAATTCACAAAGCCATGTGCTAAAATGATATAGTATGTTTCAATAAGCCCTGAAAAGTATATGCTGAAAATATTACTTGATGAAACTTTTATTAAAAATTATACTGGAGATGACCTGCCACTCTTTTTTTTTTTTTTCTGGTAAAAATATTACAGTAGAGCTATAGTAAATGACACCCCCCTCCCGTTCTCAGACAGGTCTCAGTAGAGTCTTCCCTGATCCTAAGGAGACGATGAGACTCAAATCATTCACAGCAACACTTCCAGTTAGCCAATTTTAGGCATGGACAAAGTAACAAATTTAAACCATAGAAGTCAAGAACTATTTTGCTTTTAAAGTAACAATAACTGTTCTAATAATTATTTTTTAAAATAGAACTTTTTTTAAAGATTTTATTTATTTATATGACAGAGAGCGACAGCCAGTGAGAGAGAGAACACAAGCAAGGGGAGTGGAAGAGGAAGAAGCAGGCTCCCAGCAAAGGAGCCCGATGTGGGGCTCGATCCCAGGACCCCGGGATCACGCCCCGAGACGGAGGCAGATGCTTAACAACTGAGCCACCCAGGCGCCCCGCAAAATAGAAATTATTTCTTAAACAGGGGAGGGATGAGGAGGGTTCATGCATTCAGAAAAATGGGCCAATGCAAGTATTGTATCATCAAACGTGTTTTTCAATGTAGCTCTTAGGACAACATCCATAGGTGAAAAAAACAATAGAAAGGATCAAATGGGAGATTTCCACGGGCTAGACCTAGAAGTAGCATATATCATCTCTGTCCCCAATCCACTGGCTAGAATTCACTCACGTGTTCTTTAGTAGAAACTGTTGACCTGAAAATATTTATCCATAACTGCATTACACAATGGAAGAAGAGAATGTTCCTTGAATGAAAAAAATTTGCTATTTTAGCCATAACGTTGGTGAAGAAAAATTTCTATCTTTCTACCTATATGGAACCTAGGTACATGGAGGTCTAAACTACTAGAAGGAATTACATTTTTACATTCTGCATGGATCTGAAAAAGGAGGAAACAGAAGAAAGGCTTGCTGGAGAGGTGGGAAAAAATTCCTAATCATACTACTGGAGCCCTGAATCAAACTACAAAAAAGGCTAAAATAACTCTAGATTTGAAAAATACTTTCCCTTTTTTGGTCTAAGAATGTTTGATCTGGAATTTCTATCAAGAGTTAGTTGAGAGTCATGACTACCATAAACCAGTGGTCAAAACCATTGGCTGTTCAAGTCCTAATCCTGTCTTTGACATTTACTTGTTGTGCGAGCGTTACGCAAGTGGTTAAGCATTTTGAGCCCCTCTTCCTCATCTGGAGAATGTGAATGCAATAGCACCTTAGGATTCATGGTGAGGCTTACATGAGGTTATATGGATCAAATTCTCAGGAGGGTGCTTAACATATAGTTAATGAGTAAGTGTGCAATAAATATTAGCTACATTTATTATTATTATAATTATTATTTCTATTCATTCTAAAGTACATGACTCAGCTTTTCTTATTTCTTCTATAGTCTGTAGAGGGATATAAAACACACTAGGGTTAGGAATTCAGAAGGCAAAGAAAACTAATAAAACCAATACTGTTTTGCACCCTTTCATTTTTGCCAGTACCATATGCTCTCCAACTATCTTTTTACTTCTTTCTGTTTCATGTCCCCAATATCTGTATCAGCTCTGTGCTTATGTCTCATACTAACTACCTTCCAGTGACCCCTCCTCACCAAGGGGCTCAGCCTCATATTCCCAAACCCTTAAAGAATCTTTCTATAGATGCTTCACTAAAATGCACTGTTGCTCTCACAGGGTCTCACAATCATTTTCATCTATAGACTAAAGAGTTATATTAGATGATGGAAAATGTCTTGTAAGACTAATTTAGTCCATAACTTCATAATATTTTAGCAAACATTTATGAATCAATTATTAAAAATCATTCACAGAGCTGGGACACAGCAAAAGAAGACAGAATTTGTTGCCTTGAGGGACTGACATTCAAAGAAAATAAGTTAAAGAATTTAAAAAAAAAAAAACATAAATCATTTGTAGATGTAATCATGAAGTCAAGAGCCTTGTGAGAAAGCCAGGAAGGGCTGTGGCCTTTCTTGGTTAAGTGAGTAGGAAGGGTCTTCAAGAATTGCTTCCTGAGAAGTTGGAACCTGACATGATTCATAACTAGGATTACAAGGAGACAACAAGACAAAGATAGAGCAGAGAGGGAGGTGGTTCAGCCACATTGGACAGTATAAGCGACACCTTAGTGGAAAAAATGATGTATCCGGGGAAGAAAATTTCAAGGCACTCAGAGGTTCTGATATAAACAGGACCAGACAAGCAGGGTGGATGTGAAAGACACACAAGAGAGCAAGATTAAAGTTCAGAGTGCTAAAAACTGTCAGATGGTTAAGCACAGGAGCCATCAGTGGCAGAAAAGCAAAGAAAATCTGATCATGGACAAGGATATGAAGGACTGAACGCCTGGCAGCTAACCTCGTAAAAGACCTCAAAATGTAACTAAATCTACCTCTCCTGATGTTATGCCTCCATATGTAACTATTTAAATTTATCTTTCCTGAGAAATCTTAGCTCCTGGCCAAGATGGAATAATAAGGACTGGATTTGCCCTTCAGCCCAAAAGGACGAGATAACAGTCTAAATAGATGGAACAGAACAAAGTTCTGAAGCACTGGACATCTGGCACTAAGACAGTGATCCTCGAGAGACAGAAAATAAGAGGATCCTGAAGACTGCTGAGGCTTGCTGTATGGAGAGAGACGGCAGCCTGCGGCACAAGGAGGAAAAAGAGGCGCTGCCTGCAGGCCTTTGTGATTAAGGAGATGGAGCTCAGCGCGCAGGACAGCAGGGTGACCTGAGTTCACAGAGCGGAGTACTGGCAAAGGAAGAGCTGCACAGAGAGAGAACTTAGAACACACAGACAGAAGTCCTTTTGAGTTTTCAGTAGAGTCCCGATCAACACCTATGTGACAGGAACTTAGGTAAGGCTGGCAAAGAAACACCCACAAGAATAAGAGGGAACAGTACCTGAGGCTTACTGGTTTGGGAATATGCCTACTACCAACAGGAAGACTCTGAAACCTCTAATTCATGGGCTATTGGACAAGGACTCAAAGAGTCTTACTTCTCTGGTGGGAAATAATTAACCACAGAGCAAACACTATTCCAGCCCCACCTAGTGAAACTTAAATCAAGATCTGAAAGAATCAACTATTTCTAAGTGACTTCATAGCATCTGTGCAGAAAAGATTTAACAGACCAGGCCTGACTGCTATCCTTTGAAAGGCCTGCATACAAGGTTAGCATTGGCTGGTATCTGGGAATTTTGGTTTGGGGAGGCTTCCAACCATTGACTGATAAGAGTGATTTGCTGGGTCTAAATGGATAGAACAAACAATATGGTTTATACTAAACATCTTCTATCTTTCTGGGACTCTGGAATTTGCATACTTGACAAACTGGGGGTGCTTCTCTGGTTGGTATTATTTCATACGCTGTCACAACTCATTGCTGGGGGCTTCAAGTGTATCTGGCGTGGTTCCACTCTGGAAGGACCCTTGGAAGCTTGGGCCTGAGTTCCTTCAGACTTTGTTCCATGAGCCTTTACTCTTTGCTGATTTTGGTTTTTGTTTGTTTATTTGTTTGTTATCCTTTCTCCATAGTAAATCAGTCTGGAGTGTGACTCTGTGCTGAGACCATGTGTTTTCCTAGACAATCACTGGAACACAGCCTGGTCCTAAGGACCCCGAACATAGCATCGAAAGAAAAAAACTCAAGAATATCTAGTAGAATTTAAAATATCCAGAATCTAATATGGTAAAATTCAAACTGACTGCCATATAATAAACTACCAGGCATTCAATACAGCAGAAAAGTTTAAGGGTTAAGGAGGAGGGAAAAAAATAATTTAAAAATCATCCAGAACTAATAGATGTTAGAATCAGAGGACAGGTGAATCAAGACAACTACTGTAAGTGTATTCCATACACTAAAATATAATAAATATATTAAGACATGGATTATATTTATAAAAGACTAAAATGAATATTTTGGAAAATGACACAAAAATGTCTAAGATAAAATATCACTGGATAAAATTAAGAGAAGATTAAAAATTACAGAAGAAAAAACATGAGCAGTAGGACAACTCTAACCACTCAAATATATGTAGACTGGAGTGCTTGGAAGAAAGAGAAAGGGGGAAAGAGAATATATTACAAGAAATAATGACTCCAGATTTTTCAAACCTAATAAAAAACTCTACACCACAGATCCAGGAATCTTAGCAAACTTCAAGAAATCTGAAGAAAACTACACAAAGCTATATTATCAAATTGCACAAAACATGTAATAAAGGGAAAATCTTAAAAGCACTCAGAAGAAAAAGACACAATACAGAGGAATAAAGATTAGAAATTCTACTGATTGGGGTGCCTGGGTGGCGCAGTCGTTAAGTGTCTGCCTTCAGCTCAGGGCGTGATCCCAGTGATCTGGGATCAAGCCCCACGTCAGGCTCCTCCACTGGGAGCCTGCTTCTTCCTCTCCCACTCCCCATGCTTGTGTTCCCTCTCTCACTGGCTGTCTCTCTCTGTCAAATAAATAAATAAAAATCTTAAAAAAAAAAAAAGAAAGAAATTCTACTGATTTCCTCTCAAAAACAATGTAAATGAGAAGATAATGGAGCCACAAAATCATACAAAAAAAAAAAAAAACCTGTCAATCCAGAATTTTATGCTTATGTAAATTTTCCTCAAAATTGATAGCAATAAAGGCTTTTAGTTGAAAAAATTTATCACCAAATTCACACTAAAAGAAATGCTAAAGGAAGTTCTTCAGGCACAAGAGAAACGATACCAGATAAGAAATAGTTGCCAAAGGAATGAAGATAATAGGAAATGACAAAGATGTGAGTAAATATAAGACATTTTCTAATTTACTTTAAAATACAATTGACTGTTGGTAGGAATGCAAGCAGGTGCAGATACTCTGGAAAACAGTATGGAGGTTCCTCAAAAAGTTCAAAATAGAGCTATCCTATGACCCAGCAATGGCACTACTATGTATTTACCCCAAAGATACAAATGTAGTGATCCAAAGGGGCACCTGCACCCCAATGTTTATAGCAGCAATGTCCACAAGAGCCAAACTCTGGAAAGAGCCCAGATGTCCACTGATAGATGAATGAATAAAGAAGGTGTGGTATGTATGTGTGTGTGCATGTGTGTGTGTGTGTGTATATACACACACACATACATATACATAAACACACTGGAATATTACTCAGGCAACAAAAAAATGAAATCTTGCCATTTGCAACAATGTGGATAGAACTAGAGGATATTATGCTAAGAGAAATAAGTCAATCAAAGAAAGACAATTATCATATGATCTCACTCATATGTGGAATTTAAGAAACAAAACAGAGGATTATAGGGGAAGAGAAGGGAAAATAAAGTAAGATGAAATCAGAGAGTGAGACAAACCACAAGAGCCTCTTAATCATAGGAAACAAACTGAGGGTAGCTGGAGGGGGGGGTGACATTAAGGAGGGCATGTGATATTATGAGCACCGGGTATTATATAAGATGATGAATCACAAAACTCTACCTCTGAAACTAATAATACACTATATGTTAATTAACTGAATTTAAATAAAAATAAAATAAAATACTGTTCTAACAAAAATAATAACAGTGCAGTGTCGTGGTTTATAACATAAATAGTAATAAAATATGTGGCCAACAATAGCACAAAGACCAATAAGTAAGAAATGGAAAAATGGTTTTGTAACATTCTGATATTTTACATAAAATGTTACAATAATAACACTTTAAGTTAGACTTTAATAAGTTAAGGTGTATAGCATAAGCCATAATGCAACCACTAAGATAACAAAAGAATTATAACTTAATAAATTAGGAAAAGAGATAAAATCTTAAGTGTACTGAATGAACAAAAAAGGGCATAAAAACTAACAACAAACGGACAAATGGAAAACAAGTAGCAATTTAGATTTAAAGCCAATCACATCAATAATCACACTAAATGTAAATAAACAAACTAACCCAATCAAAAGAGAATGATCATATGAGATGTAAGGAAAAAAAAAAAGCAAGGCCCAACTACAAGTTGTTTATTAGAAGCCTACTTTAAATACAAAGACACAGATAAGTCAAAGTGAAAGGATAGAAAAAGACATACCATAGTGGGATTCATCAAAAGGAAGCTGGGCTCTCTACATGGCTATTAGACAAGTAGATTTAAGAGGAAATAATATTAAAAGGGAGAAAGAAAGCATATCATAATGGTAAAGATGTTAATTCATCCAGAGGATTTAGCATTCCAAACGCTTATGCACAGAATAACTACTTCAAAATGCATGATGCAAAAGCTAATTGTACTGAAAGGAGAAATAGAAAAATGCACAAATACAGTAAAATATTTATGTATTCCTTCTTCAATACCAGGAGAACAATTAGGTCAAAAATCAGCAAGGATAAAAGGGATTTGAACAGCATCAATCAACTTGACCTAACTGACATTTACAGAATAGTCACCAAAGACAAAGAAATACATTCTCTTCTTTCTTTTTTTTTTCTTTCTTTCTCTTTCTTTCTTTCTTTCTTTCTTTCTGTTTTTTGGGTTTTTTTAAGATTTTATTTATTTATTTGACAGAGAGAGAGCACAAGCAGAGGGAGCAGCAAGCAAAGGGAGAGGGAGAAGCAGGCTCACAGAACAGGGAGCCCAATGCAGGACTTGATCCCAGGACCCTGGGATCATGACCTGAGGGGAAGGCAGAGGCTTAACAACTGAGCCACGCAGGCACCCCAGAAATACATTCTTTTCAAGCACACACAGAACATTTGCAATATAGGTGATATTCTAAGCGGTAAAATGTCTCATAAATTCAAAAACATTCAAGTCTTACAAAATATATTCTCTGGCAACACTACAATTAAATTAGAAATCAATAATAGACCTCTGAAAAAGCCTCAAAATATTTGAAAACTAAAATAGATAACCCACTGGTCAAGGAGAAATCAAAAGATAAATTAGAAAGAATTTTGAACTGAATCAAAATGAAAACACAAGATATGCCACTAAAACAGTCTGTAGGGTAACTTTACAGTCTTGAATCAGTGGCCTCAGCTTTCACCCTAAAAAAAAAAAAAAAAAACTGAAAAAGGTGAGCCAAAAAGTGAGAAGAAATAAAAAGTATATACCAATGTATCCTTATTGACTTCATTACATCTTTCCTTTAATAAATTTTTTAATCTGATTTTAAAAGTAACACATATCAAACCTTAAACTGTCCCCAAACCAAAAATGTATTGAAAAACAAACAAAAACAACAACCTATAATATGACATCTACTTAAATCCAACAATTCCATTACTGGTAATTTATGCTATGGAAATAAACTTAATGGATTAAACTATTATACAAAGAAGTCTATTACCATGTTATTTATAAAATAGCAAAACTTGGAAACTAGCTGACTACCCATATGATATGGGAGAATCATCTTTAATAACAAATAATCTTTGTGTATCAACTCAATGGGATGTGATGCAGCCATTACAAATCATGATTGGAAAGTTGACAGTTGGAATTCTTATTAATAACCTTAATTACAATTAGTTCAACATAGCACTATACAAAAAGAATTATTACAAAGCCTTCAAATATCCTATCCTTTCCATCTAACCTCCACAACTTTGCTCACACACACCCTGTAGCTTGGCATAACTGAAACTATATATAAACACAACTGAGTGTAAATATACAGATACTGGTAAGCATTGAAATCGAAAAGCCACATGGTGAGATTTAGGATTTTCTTCTTAATTTGTAAATTCCTATTGTTGTTTGGATAATAAATAATTTAACTTTAAATGATGAGCAGTACTACACTTTTCCCAATTCATCAGGGGTTGAAGAGACCTGACTGATCACTGTTGAGCAGTCATGGCAGTGCCTACACTATGCCAGAAAAATCTGAGAATCAAGGTATTTATCCAGATAATTCCACATCCTGACCACCCCTTCTCAAACTTCCAAATAATCACTTTATAAAAATCATATAGATAATTGAATCAGATTTTTCCCTTTGATAATTGTCTCAACTCTCAACTCATTCTGCTGTTTAAAATCTGTGCCAGTAATGTTCCCTAACCTTTAATTGCATATGAATCACCTGGGGATCTTGTTAAAGGGCAGACTTTGATTTGGTAGATTGAGGATGGGGCCTGAGAGTCTTCATTTCTAACAAGCTCCCAGGTGACGCCAAGGCTTCTGCTTCAAAGACTATACCTAAGTAACAAGTCACATAGCTCTGGAGTCATTTATTTATCTGGTGGATCTGAATCATTCATATATTTATATACATGTGTAAACACATGCACAAATATTTTAATTGTTATGTCCGTTTTGGCCATCAACATCAAACCAGTTTTGGAAAGCTACTTACTATTTCTAAATTCTTTCTAATGAAGGAAAGAAAGGGGGGGCAGAAGAAAGAAGAATAAAAAAGGAAGGATGAAGAAAAGAAAGAAAAAGGGAGAGAGGGAAAGAGAAAGAAAATGTTGAATTAGTTGATTCTTGGTAGAAGCTTGACTTGAGCAATGATAAAAGCAAAATCTGCTTGTAAATGCTCAAAAAACATCAATAAACTCAGTCACTCTTGCTGATGGAAAAAAAGTAATCTTCATTTTTCAAATTGGGAAACTGAAAAGTCGTAAGAGAGAAAGTAAATCCTTGTAATACAATCAAGACGTAACATTTGGCTATATATTTTTCTTAAAAGTTTATACATGTATGTATTATGTTAAATAAATGTCTTTTAATATGAAAAGATACATATAAAAACTATATCATTGTTATTTTCGTAGAATTGCAATCAACATACAATATTTGTATCTTAACCTTTTACCTTCATAACAGCATATATACAGCATATATGTTCCCTGAGGTCCAAGATTGTGTCTTTGATGTTTTGTATTATTCTAACAGTAAAAATTAACATTGTTCAGCATTTATTGTATTCTAGAAATTACACTAAGAACTTTACAGGTATTATAGCATTAATTCCTTATAGCAAGAAAGGTGAAAACTACTGTTAATTGATTAATGTTATAAATTGTATTTCAGGAGTTTGAAAAGTAAGTTTTAAGTAGGAGGTTTTCATTTCTGATAACATCAGTCCAATACTCTGAATGAAACACAAAAATTCTGGTTTAAATTTTTAAAATACTTAGTATTTATTATTTTTTATTATCATTTAATTTATTTAATTAAAATAATTATTTTATTTATTATCATTTAATATTTGTTATTTTACATATTTAGATATTTATTAGATTTAATATTTATAGTAAATTTTTAAAAATATTTAAAATATTTTTAAGGTATTTTAAAACATGGAGGTGTTGTTCTCAGGGCAGAATAAGAGAAGACCTCCAGAAACACAGACGAGAGCAGAAGGACTTGTTTATTTTTAAGCCATCTATAAATCCACGGTGACAGAGCTTTAGTTTCAAAGGTCATGATTATGGGAGGCAGGAAATAAGTCAGACTGAAGAACTTCACAATGAAGCTAGGACTCAAAATGGCTATGCTCTTAAAAAAAAGTTGAAGTAGAAAAAATCCACCTCACAAAGACAGATGTCGGGGAAAAAAAATTGTATGAGCTGTGGCTCTGGGTAGAGGAGAAAAGTCTCATTTTAAACTTCAGGAGAGCAGACTCACCCTGATGGATTTGGAAATGTCTTAGAACGATTACTCAAATCTGTGAACTAAGAGACTACAAGTGAAAATTTAAATTTAATTTAAATTTAATTTAAAGTGTCCCAGGCACCTAGCAGAAGGAAATGAAATTCCTCCACGGAGTACTACATTCTCAAACCAGATTTTTAAAGATTTCCCCAGATAAGGTTCCTATGACCATGAGTTCAAACAAATTTCAAACATCTTAAAAATTCAAAATTTCAAAAATCCAAATTTTTTTTTCAAAATTGTTAAGAAACAAGGCTTTAGAAAGAATCAGAAATATAATGAATGCAAAATCAGACCTCAATAATATAAGATATCGGATGAGCAGGAACAATAAAAATACGAGACACAGCTATATCACAACATACAAAGAAATAAAAGCAATAAACACATAGAGACTATCAAGAACGGCTAAGAAGATTTTAAAATAAACAGAATTTTCAAAACTGAAAATATAATTAATATTAAGAATTCTACGTGAGTATTAAATAGCAAACTATATACACCTGAACATACAATTAGTGGTCTACAAGACAAATCTGAAGAAATCACATGGCAGGAAGCGGAGTTACAGAAACGGCATATCCGAATGGAGGTCAAGACACCTAGAAGTTTAAGTAGAAAAGTCTAACTTAGAACTGAATTACGCCAGAAAGTTATTAAAACAAAAACAAAAACAAAACAGAGGCCTTCCTGAAGTGACAATGGTTTGGAATTTTCCAAATTAAAGAAAAAGACCTCCTCAACTATTTGGGAGGCACGTTAGCTCCCAAACATCCTAAATACAAGTCAGTCCACACTTAGACACACTGTATTCCAGCCACGAAGCATCAAAGACAGATAAAAGTTCCTAAAGGCATCCGGAGAGAAAGACGAAATGTTGACCCCAAAAGGCGGCTGAAACTACCTTTGTAGCAACAGTGGATGCCAGAAGTCAGCGGAACATACAAATCGCTAAGAAAAAGTTACTGAGAACCTAGAATCACACACTAAGCAAGACTACTGCCTCGTCTTTTCCCCAAGAAGAGGGGCCAATAAAGGTATCGGAAGGCGAACGCGAAGCGAACACCGCGCGCAAGCTTGGCAGTTCCCTGGTGCGACTGCAGCGGGCGCGCCCCGGGACTGGCGGGGGACACAGCGGCCGCGCGGCCTCCCCGGATGGCCGGCGGCACTTTTAACAAGCAAATGAACTTACCCAGGAGCCTGTCTCGCCCAGCAGCAAGAGCAGCAGATCTCTGAACCGGCCACCAGAATCTTTGAGGTTTCTATAGAGGCCAAGGGTTGCGTCGAGCACACCACGCCGGTGGTCGCAACGGCACATGCTCTCTGAAGGCTGCGTCCCCGAAACCCCTCCTAGTGCGATAACGGTGGGCGGGGCGGGCTTTCCGAGGGCTGAGGCGGGGTCAACTGGAGGTCACGTTCTCTGTGTAACCTCCCCCCTCGGACCCTCCAGGCCCCGCAACCACCTGTTACAATCGTAGAGCCCCGCCTGCCACGCGGTGCCGTGAGCCATCCCCCAGGGGCTTTATTAGCACCAAGGGGGCTCGTTTGGCGCCATCGGCGTGCATTGGAGGCAGAGGCAACCAGGGTAAATGGGTATATGCTAGAGAAAAAGATTAAGACAATGATTCCTGAAATAAGTAACAATTTTTCCCCCCACCAAGAACCCTATGCTCCAAATCACTGATTTAGTAAGTTTCGTAGGCTGGGGGTCGGAGCATTCAGGCATTTCCTTGTGTCTTCATGCAGTTTAGTAAAGATGATACATTAGATTCATCAAGTATGAAGACACCACATTCTGTTTGGATGGTGGCACAGGTGACTTCTTGGGAGGCAGTAGTAATGGCCGAGGCTATTGGATTTTGGAGGACAGCTTTTTTTCATCACAGACATTTCAGTGTTTAATAAGGACAGACTTCGTTGGCTATCATCTACGTTTTGCCGGGTGAATTTAGTGTATTCTTACTTCCTCCAGACCAATGCAGGGAACAAAGATTGTAGCCAAATGATTGTACCAGTGGAAAACAGAAGTGCCATCCTAGTCTTGAGGAGAGAAAGGCTGGCAGCTTTAGGAATTTGACATGGTTGTGCACACCAGATGTTGGCCAGGGGGGCAGTGCTGTCAGGTCTGGGGAGGTGGGCTGGGGGTGGGGAATGCCAGGCCCGGACCCCAGTCTTCTCCCCTCCTTCAGTGGTGTGTGTTTCATTTCAGGTATAGTGTGTTTCAGGAGGTCTGGCTTGCAGCAAGACAAGATCCCAGTAGAGAATGAGTAGTTCCCCCTCACCCAGGGGTTTCAAGTAACTCACTCATCCTCGTGGGACATCCCACTGCAAATTCCAGTAGATAAGTCTTCCCAGGCCTGATGGGACTTGTGTTCTCAGCAGCACAGTACCTTGATCCGTGGTGAGAGCTGGGGCCACGGCTGTTTCCTGTGACTTCCCATACCTTTACATGTTGGGTGTCTCAGCAGGGTTCCCCAATCTGGCAAATGGGGCCTCAAGCCCTACTGGTTGATCATTCAAATTGAGAACAAAAGGCCCCAATAATTAGACAGCAATAACCGACAAACCAGATGGGTTCCCTCGTGTCAAGGGAGAGAAACTAAAATTTTAATCAGCTCGAATGATATAGGAACGAAACCAGTCAGCATAGAATGAAGTGACAAATCTGCACAAAACTCAGCAAAATTCACAGAAAGACCCCGGCAACACATCCGGTCATGCCCTCCAGGGGCTGCCACGTCCTGAAACTGCTACCGGAAACAGTGAGCTGTCTCCTGCTTGACACTCCGCTCCTAAAGCTTGCAGTGTGGGACTTGAGTCTTACCCAGCTCTGTAAAGGACACGGAACTTGCGGGTTTTGCCTATTTAACCCGAGCCTAAACCTTCCCCTTTGGAGGGTACTTTCAGTTTGTAGCCAAAGGCTGCATCTCCCCAGTTTGCAAGCTACAGGGCGATAACGCTTTTCCTTCCCCCTGACTATATCCTTGCATTCCAGGACGTTTTTTGTTGACAGAGTGTATTAAAGCCTGGGATAGTACCTTAGTCCACCTAGCCAAGATGGTTTTGTTTGTTAGTAATTTAATCTGCGGCTTTAATATTCCTTTCCTCCTTTCTATCGACCCTGCCTCTTTCGGGTCATGGGGGAGATAGACCTTCCATTCAGTGTCACATGCTTTTGCCCAGTCTTGCACATCAGAACCTTCAAAATGTGACTCACAGTCGCTGTCTATTCCACGAAGGTATTCATACATGGTACTCAGTTTCTCTAATCCCATAATGGTGGCAGCCTGGCTTGCGAGTCAACAAGGGAAAGCCTGGGTAAGGCCAGATGTGGTGTTCGCACAAACCAAGGCATTATTTTGAGCCATCCCTTGAAGGGAGGGGGCCAATATAATCAACTTGCCAATCCCTCACCAGTTGGGGACTCTGGTGGATGGCCCTAGCCTCCTTTGGGAGTTGCCTTGGGTTTTTAGAACACACATGGCATGTTATTACTGTGTTAAACAAATCCCTGTATTTCATGGGAACCCTGACACCTTTGGCAATACACCATCCCATGAGTGCTCTGGTGGCCACTTTCCTATGCGCTCAATCTCTTATATCTACTGAGGGGTCGGTTGCTGGGTAGGGCTCATACCCAGGCTAGGCTCTCAGCTTCCTGATTGGCAAGGGGTATCAGCACCTTAAGAGCTGAGATATGGAGAACAGTGAGGACTGCCTCGGGATCTTGCAGATGAAGCCAAATATCTTTCCACATATCCTGACCCCGCAGAGGCTAATTCATGATCATTCACTCCTTGGCTTCCCATTGTGCGCAGCCATAGGGCTAATCTCTTGAGAACAGCTTGACTGACGGTGCAAAGGGTTAAGGCCAGGGTTCATGAGTGTTCATCAGCCAAACTGCTCTGAGTTCTGCCCACTGGCTGCTGTGGTATGTTTCTGTTTCCATCCAGATGGTGTCAGTGTTGGGCTGAATAGTGATTGCAATCCTTGTGGATGGGTTGCCCCAACTAGACCCATCTGTACACCAGTATCAGCGGGAATTTCCCGCACTTTCTCCCCATGGACCACAGGAATAGGGGCAGGAGCGTTTAGAGGATCTATGCACTCTACAGAGTCTAGTGGCACCCACATTTCTGTGTGTGTGTGTGTGTGTGTGTGTGCACGTGTACACAAGTTTGCACTACTGATGATGTCTGTCTGGAGAACCCTGGTTTACACTGAGAGGTAGGGAGAGAGGTTAGTGGTTGTAGTTATTAAAAGATAGCATGAGGGATGCTTGTGATTAAAATATTCTGTATCGTGACTGTGGTAATGTTCATATGAATCTATACGTGTGATAAAATTGTATAGAACTAAACACACAGATGCACACACAAATGAGTGTAAATCTAGTGAAATCTGAAAAAAAGTTGATAGATGATATCACTACTTCCTGGTTTTGATACCGTACTATATTTATCCTTGGGGAAAAATGTTCTCCTTAGGGAAAATGGGTGAAGGGTACATGGGATGTCTCTTTGCTATTTCTTATAACTGCATGTAGTCTATAATTATCTCAAAAAAATTTTAAGTAATGTTCCAAAAAATTAAATGAATTATGAAATGGATACCACATTCCAAGTTAAGAGGCAAGGTCATCATGAGAATTTGCAAAGGTCTCGGAAAACTCATTTTGTGACCTCAGCTGTCCATCCATCTCCAGATTACAAAACAGATTTAAGATATGGGGTCAAGAATCAATGCAAGAAGATTGGTGTTGGTGAGGGCTGTGGGTTGTTTCAGGTTCAAGACTCACCAGTCACCCATGAGAGGTGACAGGTGTCTACCTCTCGTCTGAAGTCTAGGAAAGAAACCTCAGCAGGGCCGCGCAGACGACCTGATGTTTATCCACTAACGGTTATTGGACACAGAGGGCCAGTGCCTATCTCAGCCTTGAATTTCGCATGGTAGGAATGTGTGTTTGGTTAATTGCTCTGACAAATGTACAGAGAGAGTTCGTTGCTTTCAGGGCACTGTTCCAACATTCCTGGCATTAGTGGGGGAAAAGAATACCTAAGTGTTTACTATGAACACATGTGGTTCAGATGCAAGAATGAGCAGAAGATAGCTGGGCGTTGCACTGAATACTCCATAGATAAAAAGACTCCTCAGTAACCTGCCAAAATAAACGTGCATTTGGCTGCATCCAGGCACCTGAAGGCAAATCCCCAGGGATGAGGCAGTGTCCCCCCCAAACCCTCAAATAGTCCGTTGTAAACATTTGTCAAATCTAAATGCTAAATTGTCATTCATTTTAGACAATTAAAAGCTCTCTACATTCTGCCACATGCCCCTAATCTTCCTTCTCTAAAAATACATTGTGCTATTAAGTCGTTTGCCTGTTTGCTCTGTGATCAGATTCTCCATTTGTGCTCAGCTCTGTTCTAGATTGCAGGAAACAAGAACTCGCCTATCTTCATTTGGGCCTGGTGTCTAGTGATGTTGTCTCACAGTGGCTACCGGTGGGAAAAGAAAAATCACACATAAAGAATATACTGAAAAGCAACAAAACCTATTAATGGAAGGAGCTAACAACCATTCGGCATTTATAAATCTAGGCATATGACAACCAAATGGGTTTAAATGGAAGATCCAATGCAACGGGTGCCCCTTTTTTTGTAAATTTAATAAGATGAGTTAGTAAGAAAAGTGCTGACTAGTATGAACATCTCTTTCTCCCAGCTCCCACACTTGGGGCAGAAGCCAACAATACTATTTTTTAAAATAAATTTTAATAATCATTAAGATATTTTTAATAATTTTAATAAAGTTTTTAAAATTTTATTAATAATTTTAATAAATAAATTTTAATTTTTTCAAATAATTTGTATGCAGGCTAATAATTAATTTCAGTCTTTATTTTTGAAAATATAAAGTGGAAATACATCATTGGATGTGAATACATAACAATAAATAGAAAATAAAGGTGCACCATGCTGACAATGTATCCATCATCATCTTTCTCTGTTGCCTGATGTAGTAGACCAAATCTGACACACAATTAGCATTGTTGAAAGAGCAGCCAAAGAACCGGAGACAGGATTGGAAACTGCTAGCAAGAGAGCTTAACACAATGGATGAATTACCAAAAGTATTTACTGTTTATCTGGTTGCTATCTTTACTACAGCATTGAATTCCACTTTGATTTATCTACAGTATGTGTGTACACACACACACACACACACACACACATATATATAGTAAAGATTTATTTATTTGGGAGAGAGAGAGCATGAGCAGAGGAAGGGTTCAAGCCGACTCCCCCACCGAGCTCGGAGATGGATGCTGGGCGGGATCCCATGACCCCGAGATCATGACCTGAGCCAAAATCAAGTTAGACGCTTAATCCACTGAGCCACCCAGGTGCCCCTAAATGTATACGTTGAAATAACATTTTTAGTGCTTATTCCAGGTAGTACATTAAAGATGAAAAACTTACTGTAGTCTACTTGTATTGACATTATATCAGTTCAAGTAAAACGTAGAAATGTTACATCCTTTCACACGACTTTACACTTCCTCAGGTTTAACGTAATTGTTTTAGGTATTTTCTCTCCTTACGTTGAGAATCACCCCAACTGTGTCATAATTTTTGCTTCCACAAACCTGCAGGTCCTCCAAAGAGAAGGGCTTAGAGCTGCTGTTTGAAGGCAGAATCCTAGGCATGAAAACCCGAGCGTGCTCTCCAAATGGTACGGACTGAGGAGAGTGTTTGGACTGAGGACATTTAGATGGAGGAAGCCTCAATAATTATTGAAATAGAATTTGTACCTCCCTGTGCAGCCCCATGGTCAGATTAACCGATAATTTTATTTAGAAAAAAAAATTAGGTGTCTTCTATTATACCTTATTGTCAAATTCATATTCAGAATTAAGTTCACAATGCTAAAACTACTTTTTAAAAATATATACAAGATATTTTACAGATTTTATATAATTTAATAACTTTGTAGTACTATTGGTTGGCTCTTACAGTGTCTGCATAGCTTCTAACGCCCCCCACCCACCCCCAGCTATGCCCGACAGAAGTCTTGCTAGTCATTTTCTGCAATGTGATATTTGTCAGACTCCCAGACAGTGTCCTCAACCCTAGCTATTCATTAGAATCAACCCCCGGAGATTCAAATTTAATTGGACACAGTATTTCTAAAATTCCCTAGGTGTGTCTAATGTACTGCCGAGGTACCTTCCTTGCATGTGCTCTGACTTAAGGCGATCAAAATTTTCAGGTACTCTGAGGTAGGACAAGGGAGAGAAAATGATTGTCTCCCTTCTCTGGCCTGGGTCTTACGCTCCTGAATAATGGAGGAGTCACGAGGTGAACAAGAGAAACAAATATGTTGCAATGAGAGGAGAAAGAAACAGTCACTGAGAAGAGCAGAGGGGTGAAAGTAAAAGAGGGACCTGGTCTCTGGGGGCTGGCTGCGATCCTGGCTTGAGATTGCACGTGTACCGGTCTGTCTTTATGACCAATTCCTTTTGCTCTTTAACCATTAGCAGGAGTCAGTTTTGGTTACACCAACCAAAGAAGTCCCCATTGATCCAATGGTTCAACTCAAAATCACCTATAAATACAAACGATGCTGCTACGACAAATGCCACTCATTACCCAATGAACTCTTTTGGCATTTAGGCATTTATGCTCTGTGTTCGAAGCAACTGAGGCCATTTTACTGTGGACCTATAGATGCTAGGTCATAAGAATTGAGTATTACAACTAACCTCAAAAGTCCCAACATAGTAGGAATCTGTGACTGATTTGATTTGGATTTTATATATTTTATTATATTTATATATATATATATATATATATATATATATATATATATATATATATATGGTGATTAAACAGGCTACTTACCTTAAAATAAAGTTGGTGAGCATTGGTAAGACAAATGATCTGATGAAATGATCTGATTGAAATAAATGAAAATTATCATGAAAAGAACACCTGGTATAGTGTTTTACTTAGAGGAAAATATATCCATCCCTTTTCGCAATCCCTACACAATTGTTTAACCCACAAAACATGTCGTATTATTCTCTAGAAGGCAAAACAGGTCGCTAGTACCCCTTCTTGGGAAGGTGTCTAAGTCAGTGCCCTCTTAATACCAGCTCCATGTCCACTACACATTAAAAGATGCTCAATGAATCTTTTCTTGCTGGAAGTAAAATTTCCTATTCCAACAAAATTACCAGCTCCTCTGGGACAGCAGCTAAGTTTTCCACTTGAGTCATTACAACATCTAGCACGGTGCTTTGTGCAGAATAGACGCTTTATTAATGAATCCGTTTAAATGAATAAATGAGGATCAGTTGAGCTTTTATATACCAGTTGTACATATTAAAGATAAATGTTAGCACCTAGCCTACACATGAGGAAAAGTGGTATTTTTTACAACGCCATTTACAATAACGTTTTAATTCTATTAACATCTCTACTTCCCGTATTGTAAAAATGCAATCCATATAACTTTTATTGGTAATTTACTCTCATCTGGCAATAAATAGCTTTTGTTCATATTATAAATTTGCTAGTCCCAATGAGAACACACAGGGAGAAAACCTCAAATCATTACCAAATTCCACTAACATCCAAAGATTGTATGATATTCTAGTACAAGTCTTACTGACATAAACATATGAAGACAGAAGACAAAAATGTGTTTGTAATGGTCACATAAACATTTTAAGCTTTTATTAGGGAAAAATCATATCTTGTTAATTCATGAAATAATTTCTTTTGACAGAAAAAAATCCATTTTCCATCCTCTTGGGAATGTTTAGAATATTCACAGAGATAGTAACCCAATATTTCTTCAGATGCAGCATTTTGGATTGATTAAAACGTGTATATATTATTAAAAGATATTGGAATATCAAAGTTTCTAAAGGTATTTTTTCCAATGATAGAGAATGAAAGCAAAACACTAAGTTAGAGTTACAAATCTACACTCTTATAGATATGGGACTAATATATTTTGTTCCATCAACATGTCTACTTTACATTATTCAGCACAAAGCTTTGTGAAATAAGAATCATGGGAATATAAGAATATAAAGGAAAAGGGTACAAATAACAGCTTCATAAACTGAGAAATGTACATAAATAAATCATGTATATGTGGGCAGTTTGCTTAGCTGGCAAGAAACAAAATATGGAAAATCTGCTTGTTAAACAATAACTACAGAGTGTGCTTTTATGATGTTTTTCAGCACAGTAATTCATATTAGAGATAGAAGCAGTTGCATGTTAAATAAAATCATTGAGCATTGTTCCCCTCGCATTGCAAAGAGCTGACTTATGTTGTTTTTAGATGCCTCCCATTAGAAAGTAAATATTCCTTCAATGCTATGCATTTCACAAAATTTAATAAAGACGAACTGTAAATAAAGTCACAGGGAGATTTCAGACAGTTTTATTAGGAGATTGTTGAAAAGAAAAAAGAAAATTAAATACAACAACAGTAAACGTGGTTCTCACATTGAAACCAGGCTCAAAGAACTAGGCTACCATAGAAAAATTTCCAATTCTTGCATTATGATGTAAAAACAGATTTTTGTACAGATTTTGTACAACAAAATTCGTAATAACCTTTTCTCATTTTTAGAAAACTTTAAATATATAGATAAAAATAGACAATTTTCATAGGTCCTACACGAAGATGAGTATGTTCTGTTCCAAGGGCTTGCATAGAGCGCAAATGTGGTTATAAGACAGAACAACTAGACATTAATATTTTTAGGATTACAAAGCATGGAAACCATAAAATGGGCACAATTTTACTTGTTTATACCAAAAAAAAAAAAACCCAAACAAAAACAAATTTCAAACCAACCTGTATAACTAAAAAAGGAGAAAAAACTTAAGTTACAGACTTAAAATAACATTTCATGAATTGTAATATTTACAACATGTTAGTAAGATTCTCTCTTAACATATAGCTGATAGCTTCTTTCTTTAATCCTTGCTAGAATTCCTTTAATATCAAACCAAACACTAAAGCATTCTCAAAGGTCTTGAAAGTCTGCATTTTAAAACTATTTAACCTACTGAACAGGGGACTCTATGCAAGGAGCAGAGCGATGTCTGATTCTACTACTTCGGTAAGTTGTAGGCTTTTTAAAAAATCTTTTAAAAAATGTATGATTCAAAAGCTTGCCACAAGTCCCTCTAATTTTAAGTGTCGTAATCCTTTAAAGACTGCACACAGGGAAAAGCAAGAAATACATACGACAAGGAATAGAATCTCTTGTGCTCCAACAACAAAAGATGGGTCTGGAAGAACGATGCCTCGAAAACCAAGTTTCTACAGAGCATTTACTAACAGTATTTTAAATAAAAATACTGCTCCCTTTCCAGCAAGCTAAAATAGGAACTGTATATATAACTTTTTTATTGTAGTAAAAAATGGACTTAGCTGGTTAATAGCGAACTACACAAAAGAAATATGTTCCAGTATTGCAAGGAAGACCTAAAAACTATAGAAGCTTAGTGCCAGAGTATCTATAATGTTCATTTCTTCTCTTAACCAAATAATTAATACCGAATCAGAACTATCTTTAAACATTTTTAAGCGAGTTTTCTTGGACATTAAGGATTTTGCTATTCATGGTAATAAATAATGTTATGATCATAAAATTTTAACATGACAGCAAATCATAAAATGCACAGCGACTGTACTGGTTCATAATATCAGTCTTTAAAGATGTAACTCCAGATTAGTCAAAACAAAGAGAAGGTAACTTCAGTGTCTAATAAGCACTGTTTGCAGCTTTACTTCCAGTTATCTGCACAAAAGTGAAAACACATACTGTAACTTTCAAAAAGACAGTGAAAATAACACATAGGCACCCTTCCCTCTGACCGGGGGGGAAGCACAACACAGTTTAACTTTATCACTCAGCGCTACATGGTATTGGACTGATACATCAAGGGTTTGTTAGGTTTTGTTTTTCAGCAACATTAACATAATATGACATTAACATATAAAAATAGTTCTGGTGTTTTGATTTACTGTTCAGCCACAATCCATTCTCAATAGTGCAGTTTGGGGCACTAACTAGGGTTCAATATACAAATAAAAGTGGCTGACACAGAGTTCTGACGTCACCAGATGCTTAAGATCTCATTCATTAATACTGTGACTCCGGACAAATATTTACATGCCTGCATGCGTTAAAACCAGAAAGGTGTCTTTCTGACTAACAGGGTGACAAAACATATTTTCTAAAATTCTCATTTTCCTAAACTCTAGTATACTACTGCATACATAATACCTTCCTTGTATGTTTTATGTTTCTATACTGTACATGTGACCAACAGTTTGAATAAGAAGCATCATTATTATTTTAAATTCTATATGCCACTACCAGTTTGGAATGAAAACATGTTACATTTATTTATTTTTTTTTTTAAGAAAAAAGACCTTCAGCAAAACCTTTTGGCTTAGAGTCAATGCTTCTTTTCAGATACGCAAAATGTTATTTCACTGGGTTGTTGTCAACAGCCATTTGTTGGTCTTTTGGAAGTATGTGAAAAAAAATCTTCAGGAGAAAACCCACAATTAGTTTAAAATCGAATGTAATAGAATATTACTCTTTGATTTATTGATTTTTTTTGTTTTTTTGTGTTATTTATTTTTTTTTTGTTTTTGTTTTTTTTGTTTGTTTGTTTGTTTTGTTTTTTTAGGAATCCTCTATGCCCCCTACAAGTTCATTTCCAAGTGTTCTTGCTGGTTTCTGGAGGACATAATTCTGTAAGTCTGGGTGACCACTGGTACAAGAGTCTCTTGATGTGCTCAGATACAGAATTTTCAGAGGAGGAAAATGGTTCATTCCATTAAAAAAACAAAGCGAGGCCTTACTCAGACCTGCCTTTAACTCTGTATACAAGTGTCCAGCAGCAAAGTTGCAGTTTTTAACTGTAAGAAGTTGGATACCTGTACATTTACAAACATTCTCAGGTCTCTGGTATGAACCACAGGTGAAAATCAATGGAGGAAACTTTTTTTTTCGTAGAATATTTAAACTTTGAAAGAACATTAATACACAAAATTGAGGAAGTTCCCTTAAAAGGACTTTATTTTTTTCCGAACTTTCCAATGACGAATGTCTGCAAAGTTCTTTACTATAACATGGATTTCTTCAACAGGAAAAATTCAGTACATGACAGTAGTTTTCAAATACAGTCTTCCATCTAAAAATGAACAATAAAAAATAATTAATTTCATGACATTTGGGGGACAAATGTGATATAAAAACTAAGTAGCCTGATACAAAATTGGTGGATTTTCTTCTACCTTCACTTGTTTAGGAAGTAACATTTTTCACATATTCTCAAAGTTAATTTCATAATTACACTGAGTTTATGCGACCAAAAAGAATACAGAATTTCTAGTTCTCATAAATATATATTTGCTATTTTGATATCAGTTCGGGAGCACTCAGAAAACAGATAAGAGTATGTGTGTGGGTGTTGCTGATATGCAAAGCTAGTCGATTTCTGTTGAATGACAATTACTTCCTCCAAGCTTGCAGAACCAAATTTTCTCTGAATGCACTCAGGTGTATCTCCATCGCGCAAGACTGAGCTCCCATCTTACTCCTTAGCAGTGTTGTTAAATATACCATGTAATGTAACTATTGTGCACATTTGTTGCTATTTATATGAAAGCCACCTAGGTTATTTCATCACTATCAATGAACTATACAGTCTTTCCTTCTTGAAGTGAAATTAACCAAACAATTAAATGTTAAGATGGAAATATATTACTCAACTTTAACCAATTGAGAAACCCATGGTTATGTGAAAAAGAAAAGCAAATCAAATACTGGACACATTCAATAATCCCATTTGAATGAAGCAGAAATAAGAAATGGGAAATTAAAAATCCAGAGGAAAAACAAAATAAAATGTAAGCTCATTTCTCAAATGTAGCACTCTTTAAGCTGCCAACTTTGTGGTGTGGGCTAAACTCTGGATATACTTCTATAAAATATATCTAAATTCCAAGTTATAAGATCTACAGTAGAAGGTAATAAGAAAAGGAAATTTTTCCAAGCATTTCTAAGAATGAATATTGCCATGTAAATGTTTGCAAAATGACTGATAGTTGACCGATAGTGTTAAAATATAAGGAAAGAGAAATAACCTACAATAAATCCAGGAAATAGAAAAATATCCTCTAAATATGTGCAGATCTCACCTTCAACATTAAGCTAATTGAATGCTTTCACATAATCTGTAGTAGACACAGTAATTAGTAAGGAACTTAAAACTAATGTTGAACCGTTTATTACTTCATAGAAATAAATATTGTCATGCCCAAAATTTACATTCCTATTATGTTTGATTTTAGCCCAAATTGTACAGTTGGAATATTACCTCTAAGATGTCACAGAACTCTGTTTTGCTCATTGATATATCCTAAGAACCTAGTACATGTTCAATAAATATGGGTTAAATGAATGAATGAATCAGAGACACGTTTTGTGAGATTTATACAAAGTATATATTGAAATAAATAAAATATATATTTAACTTATTATTAACAGCCAAAATCCATCTTTTGCCTTCAACAACATGAAAAGGAATGTCCATGAGATTAGTCTCATACCAGCTAACTTCTAATAAGGTGTATCAAGTATTGGTTGCCTCTGTAAAATTAATCCAGTTTGGCTTTATTAATAACATTTACTAAAAGTCTCTAAACATCCTTAGCTTCCCAGTTCAATAATCATCATCATTATTTTTAATATATGAAACATCTAATAATGACAATGACTATCTGTTCCCCATGAGTGGTATACACCCTTGGATATATGGTATAATCTGAGTTTCATCAATGAAAATATATTAATCCAACTGAACTCTATTTTTGAACAATGACTTAAAGGCATACAAAACTATGCTGGATAATCACCCTGGATATGTTGTCTAAAAACATTTTACTTCCTGGCTGGTAACAATAATTTCATTAATACTAAATATTACTATGGCTTAGAAGTAGCCATTGTTAATATTCAATAAAGATAAGAATTTCCTAAATCAGGTATTAATCAAATACCCATATCAAAGCCATAACATTTTGATGAAAATTTCTAAGAAAGGATATGACAGTACCATATTAACATATTATGAAATATTTATCGTTTTTGCACGGAACATGGTCTGATTTCTTCTGTTTGCTTGGCTTGATTACACCCACTAGTGGGACAAAACTATTATTTTTCTCACTATAGATTATGATATAGATATATAAATATAACTATCTAGTTTCAGCTTAGCAGGAGTTTCGATTATTCACTTTGTAAATGAACCTAATTAACTTGGAATTTAAAAAATAAGCTAAAATTTCAGTCATTCATATACTTTGTACCATGTGGCTAAAAAGTGAACCTTTTTAGAGATAACTTTGATCCTAATGATTTTTACTACGTAAGGCAACATACATTTTAGAAAAATCTAGTAATAAAGGATTCAGAAACAACCGAAGGAGCACTATATTTTTACCAAAGTTTTTAATTCTTAGCCCTTAATTACTTCATCCCTATTTCTCTCTCCTTTCAACTGTCTTATTATTTCTTCTATGCAGTCAGTTATGTTGAGAGTATCATTTCCATTCTTACTTTAAAAAAAAAAAAGGCAATGTTTCCTAGCATTACACAGTGGGGCAAGAGACATTCTTAACTTTCCCCAAATTTAAATTCCTTCACAATATCTATGGAAAAGTATTTACTCAATATTAACATTCCAGGGCTCATTGTGATTTTTAAAAAAATCTTTGCACATTAAAGAAGAAAAAAATAAAATCTTGAAAAAATAGTTTTTGAATCTTCTGCGATGTCTGCAACCTACTAGAAAGATTCTAGTAGCAAAGAGTGGGTATAAAAAATAATTTATTAAGTAGAAATACTTGTTCTAAGAGATTCACTAGCCAAATTCTTCACCAAGGCCTACCAGGTACTACATAATTTGATATAGTATTTTGGTCTCTAATCTTATCTATTACCACCCTCCCTAGTCCATGACCCTGGCTCTCTAGGACACACTAAGTTCTGTACTGTGTTGGAGTATAAGCCCTGTTCTTCCTTTTAGAAATCTAGAAGAAAAGTACCTCCTCCTTCCTTGCTTACTTTTCTGCTCCCTTCTATGGAACTTCTCTAGATAGAGAGCTCCTACTTATTCTCCAATACAAGCATCCTGGAAATTAACTCCATAATACTTGTCTCACGTTGAAGTTATATCTGGGGAGCCGACTACATACATGGTCGAGAACCACGGAAGCAGCAGCCGTATCTCTTTTCCCATCAGTATTAGAATGACAGTGCTGAGCATGATGCTTGCTTTAAAAGTTTAACACGGTCTGAAATATTAAACTTTTGGAGAAATGAATTAATATGCTTACATAACAAAAATAATTATCTTTAGCATGCTAGAAATTTTAAATTCTATCTGAAACTAAATTTTATTTTATTTTATTTTATTTTATTTTATTTTATTTTATTTTATTTTTAGAGGGGGGAGGGACAAAGGGAGAGGAGGGGAGAGACTCTTAAGCAGGCTCCACATCCAACAGGGAGCCCTATACGGGGCTCAATCTTACCACCATATCATGACCTGAGCCGAAATCAAGTCAAAAGCTTAATCAACTTGAGCCACCCTGAAACTAGATTTTCAAGTGAAACTATATTTGTTAAAAAATATAACAATAATTATTTTGTAAGCATCTTCACCGTAGATCACATACAAAATACATTTATAAAAATTATATACATTATGTTTATGTGCTCAGTATCTGATCTACCATAATTCCACTTTTAATAAATGTCTCCTTGCATTTTTGACTAATGTTCCTAACAGATGGACAAACGCATCAAGCATTAAAGATGCCAGCTATAAAATAGATCCCACCTGCTACAGTTAAGGCATTTCTGTGATTAAATAATACTTAGGCATCAGAGATTATCTGCCTTAGAATTAACTGGAAGCAGATATATACCAGGCAGAGACAGACCCTGGAGAGTAACTCCCTCTCTTTTTGACTACAAAGCCTAACTTTCAAATCAATTCTACTCTATAATTTTGTCATCTTTATTGAAACATACTTTCGGATGATGCAAAGCCTGTAAGGAAAAAAAATTTAACTAATTTTATATTGTTCCAGAGAAGTTATATTGGTCCCTTAATCCACAGCAAATAGCCCCATATGTGTGCAGCCGGAGAGCTAACAATAGTCCTCTGAAGGACGGGCCTGCAGGTTTATCTCAGGCTTCTGATAACAAAGCACCTGAGTGAAAGCTGAATGGCAAGGGTGCTAGGAAAGATATATGGGCCCATAATTCAAACTGAGCTCTGTTTTTATGTCATATAATAGTGGTTTCAATACTCCCCTTCCTTGAGTCTTCCAACAGCAATCAAAGCCATGGGGCCATTGAGAAGGCCCTACAAAAACCAACTACAGAATGAAGGTCATTACAATCCCTGGAGTCCCCCCTGGCTCCGACTTTGTCATTCGGACGTGTGTTGCTTGCAGCTGAAAGCTCAGAGGTCTCATTTATATATTTTGTTTTAAGGGCGGCCCTTTCTGCAGCATACTTACCTTCTAACTAGATAATCTCACACCTATCCACTCTTTCTCAGATTGTATTTCTTTCTTTCTGCACGTGTTGACCACAGAAAATTATGTTTTCTATTTCTTCCTGATGCTGGGCCAGGTTTACCAAACAATCATTTCTTGCTATCTCAAATGGATGAGAGTTTTTCTTTAAGATCAAGTCAATTGGCAATAAAGGCAATGATGATTAGTATAGCTAATATTTTCTCAGCACTTGTGTTCAAGGCACTTCATAGATTTTAAGCCTAAATTTCCCATCAACTCAACAAAACAGGTCTTCTTAGTGCCTTTTATTTTTTCTTAAAGATTTTATTTATTTATTTGACGGAGAGAAAGAGAGCCGGAGTGGCAGGGTGGGGTGGGGTGGAGTGTGCAGAGGCAGAAGGAAAGGCAGACTCCCTGCGCAACAGGGAGCCAGACAAGGGACTCAATCCCAGGACCCCAGGATCATGACCTGAGCCAAGGTAGATGCTTTACCGACTGAGCCACCCAGGTACCCCTTCTTAGTGCCTTTTAAAAGTAGGCTATTAAGCTTGAAAAACTTAAGTATCTTGCACAATTTCACAGATCTAGCAAATAAAAGTGCAGGGATTTGATATTTGTGTGAATCCAAAGTTCTCATCCATTCCATTATGTCGCTTTCCTTTAAAAAATAATTGGACTCTCAGCAGAGGAAATGCGATGCCTCTGACTTGTAGAAGTAAGAGCTTGACTTTCAGTCCCATCAGCCGGCCTGCCTTGTGGATCGATTCCTCGCTCTCTTCCCCCAGACGGGGTCTTTCTTTTAGTATGCAGACTTTCAACTGAGTAAATTGAAAGGAGAACTAGAATTCTGATGGTTTGGTTTCAGAGAAATTATCTTCCTTTAACACTATGATTATTTGCTTTTGTATGGGAGGTTGATATGACAGAAAAATCATCAAGCTACACTTTGTGCATGGGAGTACTTAATTAAAAAGCCTGTTCTAATTAAAAGCATTTGGGAGTAGGGAGTGAATGAAACTATTTAAATTACAAATTCCTAATAGTTCCAAAGTTCACTGTGATTTGATGCTTACAGCTATAATTTGGTATATAAGAAAGTATCTAGATCATGGAATAGTTTATTGCAGGTGTAAATTTTTGTAAGATACTTACTGTTACTATGTAGATTTAGATCTATAGATAATGAGTTAAAATTTTTTAAAATTCCTTGTAAAAACAGATCTCAGATTTTAATATTAAAGTTGAAGCCAGTGGTGGCTCAGTCAGTTAAGGGTCGGATTCTTGATTTCAGCTCAGGTCATTGGGCTCCACTCTGGGAGTGGAACCTGCTTTAGGATTCTGTCTCCCTTTCCTTCTGTCCCTCCCTGGCTCCCTCTCTCTCTCTCTCTCTCTCTTTAAATAAATAAATAAATAAATAAAGTTGACCCTCAGATAGGACCTTTACATGTATTGTATGTGTATAGTATATTATTTGCTGTGGCTAAGGAGGAAGAAATAGGGAATCTTTCACAAAATTTCCAACTTTGGTTTGTTTTGTGTTCATGTATTAATTTTACTGTTTTGATGCAATGTGCTTTTTTAATGCAATGCTTTTGCTGGTATCATTATAAGTAGTAATTGGCAATGTCTAATACATATAGACAGATATAGAATTTAGCTTTCATTCCATATATACTTAAAAACTACAGTATTGAATAGTTCGATCATTTATTTTTAAAACTAATGAAATTTGTTCAATAACAATCACATTACATAACAAGATTTTTATATTAGAAGACAGCATACAAATTGGAAAACAATTTCAACTTGCTTAGTTGGATGACACCAGAAATCCAATTCTTTCATTGTATGAAAACTATGTAAAATCATCAATAAGGGAGTATGTTAGTGAAAGGTATCACACAATATGCAAATAGATGTATATTCTAGTTTTGAATAGAACTCCCTTGCAAACATCCACACGGATCTCTAACATGTCTTTTGCACAAAGGGCTTAACAAATTACATTTCCTGTTAGGAAGTAGCTTTATTAAAACTGGCATCCATTTGTTCAAAATTGATACCCAGACACCTGTAATCTAACAAAATTTGCTGCTTTCACAAAACAGTTGTATGTGCACATCTCACTACTCCAGAGCTGAGGAAAATATTAACATAACCAAGGGCAAACATATAAGATCATATATCCAGAAAGTTTAATATTTACTTAAAGAATATTAGTTTAATATTAGCCTTGAGCCTCTCTTGACATAATGTCTTAATCATGTGAAGTAAGAGAAACCAAAACAAGTGATGAAAACAAATGTTAATGATTCATGTGATATTTGATAAGACAAGGAGAGGAAGTCAAAATAAAAGCAAACAAACAGGAACAGATGGGAAGGATCTTTGTCAAGTCATAACCCCTCTTCTAAAACCCCCAAAGGAAGAAGCTAATTAAAGAAAATATTGTTTCTTCTTTTTTTTATAATTTTATATTTAGAGTAAGAACATTCTGCAACCGCTAAAGCAAAGAGGCAGAGACACAAAGTCTACATTTAACATGAGAAATATTTTAAGAGAGATTGATGTTCAGCACAGGCCCTTTTATAAGAGGATTCTGAGTAAATATCATTTCTTCTCATGAAATGCAGCTAATAACTGTCTAAGTGATTTCCAGAAATTATATTCAAGGTTGTGTTCAAAGATATTTAAAAAGTAAAAACTGGAAAAGTTGCAACGGAGTTTGAGTTTCATGTCACTTAGGGCTGTAGTTACAGAAGCTGATGCCCACAGAGTTGGGCAAAGTGAGAGAGAGGACTAGACCCCGGATGCCTTTTGTGTGCTTTCTGCATAAGCACCTGGTGCTCTTCTAGAGAGTGGGCATGCTGTGTAGACAAGAGCCCTGCAACAAGTGTATTCCATCTGTATAAGCCAAATATACTAGTACAAGCAGTAGGTAATGGGTTACCTAATGGAACAATATGGCTCAGCTTATTGGAAATCAGAGCAGGTAATATCACATTTACTAAAAGGCTAGTATGAAGTAAATCTGTTCTGGTTAACAGTGAAGACAAAAAAGTATCATCAAAAACTGCTTTTATAAATTTTTCAGTTGCCTTCAAAGAGGAAAGTAAATGACAGAACACAGTCTAGTTTAAAACATGTTCTTGGAAGATCATCTAAAGTGAGGATATGCACATTGAAAGGTAACTAAGCTTTAGCCAAAAATGATAAAAGTGAAACTCCCTGTGAAGGGACTTTATATCAGACTTTGGACGCACCCGAATCGAGGAGACACCCAAACTTTGACAGTTGGAGAATTTGAAGCAGGTGGAACTGGACTGTAGGTATTGTGTGGCTAGAAAGGGTCATCACTGGGCAAGCTGGTCTAATCACAACAACCTTCCTAAATGGGACACTAAATAGACAACCAGTAATGAAAGCCGGACTGAAGAATGTTCAGGGAAGGCATTTGAAGATCTGCAGATAGTCGTGGTTAATCTCAGCTGGCGTGGAATTAGTCCACTCCAGCCCTAGGCAAAATACTTTTCCCAAATGGCTAGATCAGCTTAAAATATCTCAGTTCCTCTGAGAAGTGACATTCTTGTTGTCAGTATCTTAAAGAAGAGGCCCTTTGCCTGCATTTTAGGCTCAATGATGATGTTGATGCTCTCTGTGGGCAAAGAGGATTTTACTACCAAAGATTAAGATAATCCTGCTTTATTGGGTACTGAAGATCTTTTATTCTGTAACTCAAGAATCTTTCCCAGTTGGGGTAGAAATCTGGACCCCGTGGTTCTATGAACTGATATCTATTTAGGAACTCCTTGTTCTTAAAACCTTATCTCCATGACCACAACCAAGCAAAACTGATTCAAAAAAATCAACATCATCAACTGTCTACTATTTATCTATGCAACAGGGAACCGGCTATTCTATACTTCATGTTAAGAAATTAGTCCTCTGACAAATGTTTTAATCATGAATAAGCAGTCTATACTCATGGAGACAGAGTTTGGATCCCATACGTCGTATCACTAGAACCTGAGTGTTGTCACAACTACGTGACATAGGATTCAAACGTTTGTCCCCCCAAGTTGCTTTCACTATGCCAACACTTAAAAAGCTTCACTATCCTAGAGACATTAATTAAAGTCTGTCTATAATAAACTTAAGAGCAGATAACATACTATTGGTTTCGTGTATTACCAGTTCCTTGATCATTGCCTGGAATCTGGCAAGTGCTCAATAAAAATATATAGAAGGAGCTATCAAACTAACATCACAAAGTGAGGGGAAGATGGATATTGTGTGCCCCTGAATGTATACCTTCAGAAAAACACAATCTCGTGTGGGTGGTATGCAGGCCTAGAAGATATGACCTGAGCTGAATCATGCGGAAACATCAGATGCAAAATGATGAACACTCTATTAAGACTGTATTCTCCCAAATGTCAACTTTATAAATTTTTTAAAGTCCAAGGAAGAGCTCAAGATCAAGGAGACTAAAGAGAAAGGGCAACTAAATATAACATGTGATACTCATTTGGATTCAGTAATGCTATAAAAATGCTATAAGGGACATGATTGGGTCCAATTACAAAATTAGAATTTCGATGTCAGATTAAATAAGAGTACTTTGACAATGAAATATTTACTGAGCTGATAAATACACAGTGTTTATGTCTAAGAGAACATCCTTGTTTTTAGTAAATGCCCCCTGAAATATGTATGGGTAAATATAGCAGGTGAAGGGCCACGATTTATACAACTTATGCTCAAATGCTTCAGAAAATACTATGCAGATAGTAATAATAGTAGAGCACATGGGAACAAAATATTAATAATAGATGAATCCTGATAAAGGACATATGAAAGTTTTAATCGTTTTTTGAATTTTTCTGTGAGTATGGTTTTCTTTCAAATACAAGTTAAAAATAGAATAATTTGCCTAATGGTATAAAGTTTTCATATTTCACCAATATCAGGTATTTATTAATAACTCATTGAGGATATACACTCTCCACTAGCCACATATACTGTTTCACTGATTACGCGGACAGTGTTCTCATAGTAAATGTTGTCTACTTAACAACAAGGCTTTTGAGAAGCCCTATTCAAGTATTAGATAGTAAGATGATGCCTAGTGATTTTTCTTAACAGAATTCTCCAAAAAGACCAGGTTCAGTTTCATGAAACTTACTGGACTGAGGGTGTGGACATAAGCTGGATTCTGGTCGATTGGTCCATTTTGTTTTGATGGTAAACTTACAATTGTAAAGTTTATGAAGTCTGCTTAACTGTATTACCTGTTAGTTAGTTAGTTAGGACTCTGTATGCTAATGTGCATTTGTTGATATACGGAAAGTACTGTTCTGATGATCTGTGTTTGAAACACAAGTTATCTTTTAAAAGTTTATCAAAAACAAGCAAAAAAGCAGAACACAGACCTCTTTAAAGTTTTGTTTTGTTTCTGTAAACAAAGAAAAATTATATTGCTGGTGGGTCTACTTTGGTAAAGCATGTGTGTGTGCGTGTGTGTGCGCGTGTGCGCGTGTGCGCGCGTGTGCGCGTGTGTGCGCGTGTGTTCTAATTAAGCATTCATTAGTAAGAAGTGGGAAACCATCACAGTGGTTAATGCACCAGCAAGTGAGAATGGGGTGCTCTGTACTCAGGTTACCTTGTCCTGATTGGAAGGTGAGACCTCCCAACTTCAGCAAAGTAAAGCACAGTAAAAATCTCTCATTACTTTCTCCATTCTTCTATTCATTTCTGGAATAAAGAAGACTAAGACACAGGTATGTAAGGAAATAATCATTTGAAGGCATATCTGAACCTGAATGATGAATGGATAAACTATGTATTATGCCTAATTAAAACAGAACATAGAAAAAAGTGATGCCTTATTTGATAAAACAAAATATCGCAGGAAAGGGAAACGGATCTTTTGAACCAAGCATTTGTATTCTTCAGAATTGCAAGAAACAGTCAAAATCCTCAATGAATAAATTGTTTTCAGAATAAACTTATGTGTTATCTCTGGGGGGAAAAAACCAAAGGTGACAATTAGAAGAGCGGCTCTTACAGAGCCTGGTTGTTTGCTTTTAATTTTGGAGGGAAAAAAATCATCTTTCTTTTAAAATATTAGCATTTTCTATTTTTTTCCATTTTCCATTTTTTTTCATTTTCTCTATCATGACTAAATGAGCAATTTTAATAAAGTTATATTTGTTTAGGGAAGTACCTGTAGGGGAATAAAGTTCTAAATCTCTAGAGCTTTATTTAACACATTTATCCAATGCTGACCCTAAATACTGGTCTAGTGCTAAACTCGACAAATGACAAACCCCCATGAAATGGCCTCAAACTTTTAAAATAAATATGATAACTGCTGCAACTAAAGAAATGACACTTTTGTGGAGAATAGCTTTTCTTTATATCTTATCTAATGGAATCCTCAACTGTTGTGTAGACAGTATATGGCTAAGAACAGTAACATGTTATATAAGAATTATTAAATAAGGTAGCCCTCTGTGCACTCAATTTTAAAATTAACCCACAAGGGATCAGCCCAGAGAAGAGTAAAGTTATAATAAGGAGACAGACTAGCAAACAGGCAAGGAAATGTGTTGACAGAATGATCACATCTGAAGAAAGAATACGAGAATCAAGAGGATTTGTCCAGAAAGGTAGCCTAGAGAAATCAGTTAATCTGGCAGATTTTGCAAATGCCCATGAAAGCACCAACCAGGAATGAGATTCCCTTCAGAGACTGATGTGCACATCTGGTCTACCTGTACATATAATCTTGAGTCCATAGAATATTTGATTATATAATACTCCTTGTTCCAATCCCACTCTTGCCAGATAATTTGACGATTTTATTTTCTGCATAGCCACTTTGGTAGGAATCCTCTAAGATAGCCCGTAATGCTCCTCGTCTCCTGATATTCTCATCTTCGTGTGATACCTGTCTCCTTTAAGTGTGGACTGTATCTAAGTCCTTGCTTCTAATGAAGAGAAAGAATATGGCAAAAGTGAAGGAAAATCACTTCCAAGATTAGGGTATAAACAACTGATGTTTATCCTGCTGGCAGACACTCTTCCTGGATCTTTTCATTTGCTTGATCTGCTGAAGCAGGTTGCCATGTACTGAATTGCCCTTTGGAAAGTCCTTGTGGCAAAGAACGGATGGTGGTCTCTGGCCAGTAGCCAACAAGGGAACTGAGGCTCTCACTCCAACACCCTTGAGGACGGGAGGCATGCCAACAGCCACATGAATAAGCTTGGAAGTGAATCCTGCCTCAGTTGAGTCTAGAGATGACTGCAGTCCCTTCTAACACCTAATTGTAGGCTGGGAGAGACCTCAAAGCAGATGACCCAACTAAGCAATTCCCCAATTCTTCACATACAGAAGCTGTGAGATAATGAATATTGTAAACCATGAAGTAATTTGCTGTGCCACAGCGTGTAATTAATACTCCTTCCTTTGTTAGAAAGATGTGCTGGTCAATGCCACACATGTTCTCATGACTTACAGTGTTCTAGTATACTACCTCAGTTTGCTTTCTTCTGAAACAGAAAAAATATTGATGACCTGTCCCTGGGTCATGTGAATTTGCCACGCCAAGTGCCACTTTGTGAGTTCTCTTGGAAGCTTGCCTACACTTCAGAGAAATAGCAAAACCAACCTGTGTGTCTCCCAGTACAATATTTGTCTTACTACATCAAAATAATTTTTTAATCTTTTTTTCTTTTGATTTATTTATTTTAGAGAGAGAAAGAGAGAGAGAGTTCAAGGGGGAGGAGGGGCAGATGGAGAGGGAGACAGACTCTCAAGCAGACCCCCTGCTGAGTGAGGAGCCCTATCCGGGGCTCGATCTCAGGACCCTGAAATCATGACCTGAGCTGAAACCAAGAGTCAGCTGCTCTAATGAGTGAGCCACCCAGGTGCCCCTACATCAAAATAATTTTTTAAAAAAGTCTCTGATTTGCAACTGATGGAATAAAATATTCTAAATCACAGAATATTTTCACAACTTTTGTCTTTTAAAAATAGATATTATATATATAAATATATATTAAATATGTATATCTTCTCTTAAGTGGAAGTAACTTTAACTATACTACCTTAGGGAATTTGATTCTACTGGGAATAAAAAAATAGATTTTCTATAAAGATTGATGATCTTGTTGCATGATACATAGCGGCCTCAGAAATAAAAATGATAATTGTTAATAGTCCAATTCTTATACTGAACTTCTCTCAGAAAATACTGATTACATCAGACACGTGATGCAATGTGACAGAAGTAACCATTCCAGGAAATTGTATAGCTCCATATTGCTGAAGTTATTACTTAACAAATTACCGAAAAAGAAAGAAGGACAAAAAAAAAAAAAATTCTAGATCTCTCTATTAAAAGCACTTAGAAACACACTAGATTGAAGATGCCAGACAATCTTTTTAATATCCCTTCAAACTTTTGATTCAGTAGTGGTGACTGGCTAAGTTCAATTTTGATTAAAACTGGTATCTTGCAATATTTGAAACAGTTGTTTATCATACTGCATGTTTTCCAAAGAAACAGACATAATTCTTTACAAATTGATCAGGAAAATATCAACAAAACCAGCCACAAACAATGACAAATGTAAGCCACTAAATGCTTTCTAAAGTGGAAAACAGTGAAAAAACAAACAAAAAAGACAAAATGTGCTATTACAAAAATATGCAATGCTAATAGATAACTTTGCGTTTTACAAATTGTCTCTGTCTCTAGACACAAAGAATTTCAGGACACATCTGAGCACTCTGAACTTACTTACAGTTTATGTTTAAGTTCCAATTTGTTCTCAGCATATATTAAATTCCATCGGATTGTCAAATTTCTTTAATTCAATTTCAAAAAATAAACACAAAAACTCTACAAATAAACGTTTAAAGTATATTATAATAAATGTGCATATATTTAGGAAGAAAAGATAAATGCTGATATATGTATATTTCATGCCTACTGTGAAATTCTGCCCTGGGTCATGGTAACATAGGCCACTATTTCCATTAAAATTAATAGCTTGTGGCTGTGGTTACTGTCAGTATTTCCTTATTTTCCCATCACTACCAATTGTGACATGAATAAAATTAACTTATGTCACCACGTAGATCATTATATCCCGAATTAAGGTTAGATTTCGAGAAACATTATGAATTTAAGGAGCTCATCGAGGCTTATGTCAAAACCACTTTGTAATAAAATCTCTATTTTCCCAGCAGAGAAACTGTTTACTCTTTTAGGGCGAACTCACAGTTGCACTTAGATAATACCAAATTGCTCAACCACAAATGCCTAATTTTATCATAATATCCTTGATTCATTTCAATTGGACAGACTTCAGTTCAATCTCTTTTTGAGGAAACTTACTTGTATAGCTATAAGAATATTAACTTGTAAGTCTTGATTAATAAATATTGCCTGTTTTCCCATCATGATAGCATTATGGTGTCTGTATGAAGAGCTCACTTTATCAGCCCTGTTTAACAGGTCTGGTTCTTTGGTAGTTCAGTGCTCAGATGAGAATTCTCTCAATGCTTCAACTCTAACCAGACATTTGATCACTTTAGTACCAAATGTCTTATGTATTGAAAAATCTGATGCTTCTAAAGCTTAAAATATGGCGTAGGACTAGTATTATTTTGGTATAACACACTCTTTGTTGTGATAATTCAAAACACTATTACATGAGCATTTTTTATTTACTTACCAAGTCTAAAAGTCTAAAAGTGTAATTTTTACTTTCTCTTCATCAAAATAAGAATGTATTATACTGTTCAAATGATTGCAAACAATATGTATGCATCAGAGGGAAAGCTAACAATGTGAGTAAATTATTGTTGCTTTTTTGTTTATGACTCTATTCAATGCAGTTTGATTACTTGAAAGGACTGATATCCAACATACTGCCATATGAAACAATATCATGAAAAATACATGTCTCTTAATGCAAGAGTTGAATTGACAGTTTGTCATAGGTAAAATCTGCAGAATCAACAAAGATGCAAAATAAATAGGTCAAAATATGAATTATCTAATATACCACTATGTATTTTTAGCATTCTCTATCCTACTTTTATGTATATAATCAAGCACTGTAAATTTTTGGGTCCCAGCTTTATTACACTCACTCTAATGGACAAAATTCAATGCCGAGTAATCCATTCTTTCTAACTGCCATTAAAAAAAAAAAGCGACTTCATGTTTTCTCTATTTTTTTTAAGAAATATTAGGTCATTCATTACAAATAAGGATGGTAGAGAAATGTATCAACTCATAGTCATTTGAACATTCTATGCTTCTTAATGTTGCATTTATTACTCTTATTATAACCTTTTCTTGGAGGAGAGGTGGCTTCTCTAGCCTTTCCGAAGAATGACAATTTTAAGATGAAGCAAAGATATTCTGTATTTCAACATAAGGCTTTAATGGTGCCCAAAGCTGTATCTCTTGTCTGGACCTCACATTCAAGCAGCCTCATACTCAAGCTCCAGCTCCATGTTCACCTGGATGCTTACTCTTTAGCTCTGTCTAAATGCCCCATTGGCCTGGATCTCCTTCACAGACTACCTACTTCAAATTACCAACTGCTGTTCCATATGCCCTATGAGTCGACTTTCTCCTTATACTTCACTGCTCACTCCCACTTATTCTTGCACAATACCAGAACTTGGATTCTCAATACCTCACTTCTGAATTTATTACATTCTTCTTTATTCTCAATCTAGATCAACACTTCCCATGCAATATTCATATTGGATTTAGGATTTAATATAATGATTTCAGATATAAATCAAGGGGACCAGGTATAAAACAAAGGGAAGCAGATAAATACCCCTAAATAGTATTTAGGAATTTGTTTGAAGCCTTACTCAGAAGTAGCCATAATATTTATGTCTCTTCTTTTGAAAAAATTATATAAAATATGTCAATAATACAGCTTCTCAGAGGAATTAGATTTATATATGTAGACTCAATGAATCTTCACCAATCACCCAACTGGAATTAATTGGTTTGTTTGTGTTCTGAAAGTACTTTGTTTACATTTCAGAAGCCCTAGATCAAAGCAGTACTTCATTAAAAGACAATGATCAATTTTAACGGAAGAAAAATCAAATTTTCTAAATTTCAGGTTCAATTTATTAAATTAATTTCAGGCCTCAAATACATGTTCCCAAAGGTGTACTAGTGAGTTCTTATAACCAATAAAACAAAATAATGAGTCCTACTAGAAAAACTTCAAAGTATGACCACCTAAAATGTTTATAGAGTATGTTAGTTTTTAAATATAGAGACAGGTAGGTACATGATTTGGCCATATTTTGATTTGTTGAAAATAATTCCTGATTTCATGTGAAAACTTAATGTATAAATATTTCATATTTTTATATAACTAAAATTTGACTTAATTCCTACCACCCCAAACAATACCTTGACACCCACAGTCTTATCAAAGAGAATTAAAACATATTTTACTAGAATTATTTATGTATCTCTATATCGCATTAGATTATGAATTATTTAGAAAAGATATCATGTGTTTTGCATTTTTTTCTGGCCTCAGCACTTGGTGTATAAGCATTGGTAACATGAATTGGTTACAACAGATAAATTTACCAAGAATTAGTTACAATAGACAGTTTGCCAACGCTCATTCCATGAGATACTACTTTAATTCAATGAAAAGTTTCGAAATCAAATGATTTTAGGAAATGCTAATTTAACTTTTAAATGAAATATATCAACTTTAATGCAGGACTTGTAGAATCTTTAAAATACTAAAAATGAACTTTGAAAATCAAGAAGATATGTATTTTTTAATGACATTCATTTTTCACAGTAGGCATTTTTAAGTTCTGTTCTCCCAAAGCGTTCATGAGATGATTCTCAGAAGAGGACGTTGGTGTCAGTCTGGAAGCCATGTTGGAAGAGCATGTTGATCTATGTTTTTTCCATCCCACACTGCAGTGAAGATTTTATAGCAGCTGCAGTGGTCACAGGGGTTTTAAGAAGAGACATCAGATGAAAAATATTTAACTGAAAGGGATGAGACTAGCAATTCCAGGTTTCATTAAAATTTAAATTTGTGATTTGGGAGCTTCCAAAATTTTCCTTATCTGTGTTCCGTTTTTATTTACTTATTAGCTTAACCATATGAAAATGTGGACCTTGGGGCACCTGGGTGGCTCAGTAGGTTAAGGGTCTGCCTTCGGCTCAGGTCATGATCCTAGGGTCCTGGGACGGAGTCCTACATCAGGCTCCTTGCTCTGCAGGGAGCCTGCTTTTCCCTCCACCTGCCGCTCCCCCTGCTTGTGTGCTTTCTCTGTCAAATAAATAAATAAAATCTTAAAAAAAGAAAAGACAGACAAAGTGGACTTCCAGTTAGTGGTTAAAGAGGGAGAAGACAAAAACCGCATTAAAGAAGAAGCTAAAATTAAAATTCAGCACAAAAATGATTTTAAGGGGCGCCTGGGTGGCTCAGTTGGTTAAGCATCTGCCTTCAGCTAGGTCATAATCCTAGAGCCCCAGGATCTAGCCCAGCTTCAGGCTCCCTGCTCAGCAGGGAGTCTGCTTCTCCCTCTGCCACTCCCTCTGCTCACGTTCTCTCTCTCTCACTCTCTCTCAAATAAATAATGTTTTAAAAAATGATTTTATGGGGTGCCTGGGTGACTCAGTTGTTAAGCATCTGCCTTCGACTCAGGGCATGATCCCAGGGTCCTGGGATCGAGACCCACATCAGGCTCCTGTGCTGGGAGCCTGCTTCTTCCTCTCCCACTCCCCCTGCCTGTGTTCCCTCTCTCGCTGGCTGTCTCTCTCTCTCTGTCAAATAAGTAAATAAAATCTTTAAAAAAAATGATTTTAAAATGTCTAGTTTTATATATTCACATGTTTGTCACATTGCTAACTCATTTTATTCAGAAATCATAAATTCTGCCAAGAGTAAAAAACAATAATCAGGGTCATTATTTTCAGGGTTCCCCAGGTAGCTCAGTTGGTTAAGCCCCTCTTGATTTCAGCTCAGGTCAGGATCTCAGGGTCATAGGATGGAGCCCCATGTTGGGCTCCGCGCTCAGTGGCGAGTCTTCTTGAGGTTCCCTCTCCCTCTGCCCCTCTTCTCTCTCTAAAATAAATTTTAAAATATTTTAAAAAGTCATTATTTTCAAGTCTCAGAATTCTAAACAGTCATTGATCCATTAAATATTGTTGAAATTGCTTATATACTTGCTCCCTAATATTTCATGTTAAAGCACCCTGCAAGTGTTAAAAATATAAAAGCCTATAGCTTTGGAATAATGATAAAATTTCACCTCTTTGTTGGTTATACAATTTAACATTAAGAAAATAATTGGCAATGTTTTTGTATTTCCTGTGTTTTGTACAAACAACTTGCAAAAGAGCCTATTGAGTTGTGATAATTCACAGCCTTTCTATGAGGACTGCTGGATGTAAATAAATGTCTGTGTTCCAATTTTCTCACAAAAGAATAGAACCACATGTTGAAATACTATTCAAACAAGGCAACCAAGAACTGCATTTGAGATCAAAATGGGTAATTACCCGCCAACTAAATATTTAAACATTAACTGAGAAATCAATTCATATGTGACTTAACAAAAACAAAAACACAAAAATTTAGCTATACTGAAACTTAAGCATATAAACATTCTAAAAATATTGACCTAATTTTGGTATGTTTCTTTATAATCACTCAAGCATTAATTTTCATCACATTTTTACTCTGCAGATAAATGCTATCAGTATTTTTGGAATTAGCGGAGACTTGTGAATGTGAAATTATGAGATGAGAGAATAAACTAAGCTAAGTACAATTGCCAGCTTTGTATCAAAATGAGATTTGCTCTCTTGTTAACACGATAGCTCATATTCTTCAGTGTCCTGACCCTTCTTTAGGAAGGATGGTCTGTGCGGGTTTGAGCCATAGTTTGCTGATGCCTTGACAAGGGTATCTTTTTGAAGCCAGTGAGGTTTCTGCCTAATTTGAACTCAAATCAGTTCAGCACAATGGGCTCACTGCTCTCATTTGCTCTATTAGTAGGTATAATAAGGAGTAGTAAGTCACTAGTTAAATTTTGCCTGCATATAAAAATCTTACTGTAAGACTACAATAAAATATCTATAAATAGTGGGATAATATGATATGGAGAAATAGTTTAGAGCCATATTTTGATTTTGCTGCTGGTAACCCTTGGAAGGTTAGCACAAATATATCACAAATCTCAGTAAGGTCCCCTGGGAAAAATAAGAATTATAAGAAATTTATTCCAAAAGATAGACCATAAGCATATGAGTGCCATGCCATTAATGTTTTTCTTTTTATCTACCATATTTACTTCACTCTTTTCACTCACCGAGCTATAGTATATAATTCATCAACCTTTACATTAAAGTATCTTTTGCAATTTCTTGAAATACTTCTCATTCTAATCATTTAAGAAGTATAATTAGAATTTACAAAGTAAGTTATTGGGCATTTTTAATCCTTTTCAATAACCATATCAAGTGCCCAACACAATGGGATTAATCTGAACTGCAAAAATCTGAAGAAAGATGTGGGCAACTGGGTCTCAAAATTCTGTCTCAAAAGTATGTCTGAAATCAAAGCAGTTAGGGGAAGTCACTGCACTCATTCTAAAAAGCTTGGAGAACTGTTCTCTATACTGGTGACTTAATTGCTATTTTCAATTTGGTTTGTGTTGACATGATCTGACATTATATGACTTATTTGGATAGAGAGAGAACTTTTCTCTGTCTTACTATTATCAAAGACTGTAAATAAACATTTGTTATTCAGGCTTCCACAGTATTTTTAAAAATCTGTACTTTTACATAAAAGTACATATTTTTTAGTTCCCTTAGCAACAACAACAACAACAACAAAAAATGGTAGTACTGAGTTTATGGTCCCACATGGGCTGGAACCCAGAACCATCTATTGGACTTAACAGAGAAATGTACTTTCCGTGCCTGTTGTCTTACATCTAATCTTCTTTTCTCATTTGCAAAATTCTTCTCCATTCCCAACACTTTAACTAGAGATAAGGCCTCACTGTGACATTCCATATAACATTGCTGGAGAATTTATAAAAAGAAGTCTAAGGACTACGGTAACTTGAAACAAAATAGAACTATATTATTCAGTAAAATCAATTAAGAAAAAATAAAGACATTGAAATAACTATAAGTATATATAATTTTATCATGAAAATCAAATAATTAGCTCTTAATCTGTTAAAATGGGAATTTTGTAAATTAATATAAAATCATAGTATGGAATCAAAGTTAAACACAGCAAACCTGATTATGTATGGGAATAATTTATGGTCTAAAATCTCCCCATCCAGTGCTCTTCCTCCCAGGGAGAAATAAATAAAGAATGAGAGTCAGATCCAATAATTTGTAGCCATCATTCATGGTTTTATAGGTGTAATTAGTAAGCTTAAGTGGAGATTTACTATCTCTCGAGTATGATTATATCTGAATTAGAAGAGTCTGCAGTTACTCCATACTATATGAAAATACAAACCATATTAAGAGAAATTTGCCAAATATAATAAAAAAATTAAGAAGCTCTAACACTTCCATCTTAAATGAGTCAAGAATAACTAGTTTATCTTTCATTTAATTTGCAAAGAGATAAATAATCATACAGAATATGTGGCTGCAAATAAATCTCCTCAAACCATATTATTTAAATTGACATAAACATTGAAATTCACACTCTGTCATGAATTTTTTAAATGCCCTGGAAAATCTGGTAAATATAATTTGCATTTTCCAGCTGAAAACATGCTAAAAGGAAAAGTATGCATCACATATGGGAAAAAAATATTGGCTTAAAATAATTTTTTTAAGATCCAAAACATGTTAAATTTTTACCAAAATTCATTTTTACCAAAAATGAATACTATTGCAAGTATTATTATATTGTTTGTGCATAATTATAAAAATAGTAAAGTCTTTTTAGCATTTCGTCTCTACCAAGCACGATTCTAAGTCCTTTACACATATTAATTCATTTAATCCCATAACAATTCCGTGAGGTGGATATTGTGATCGTTATCTGTGTTTTACAGATTAGGAACTCCAAAAATCAAAAAGTTTAATTTACACACTCTGTGTTATACAGATAATAAACATAATGTGTTGATTTGAACCCAGGCAGTCCAAATCCAGAATCCATGTATCCGTAATGGAGCACGGACACATGCATCGTATGTGTGTGTTATGTCCCTACTCACAAAGAGTTAAATGCCTTTGACGTTTTAATGGAATAAAAAGATCAGTAAAAGAACGGGTCTTAGCAGGTAAAGTGAGTTACTGGGGTCACAACATTACTAAATGGTAGTTTTGACAGTAGATTATGGTTCTCATTCTACCACTCCTAGAATTAAGTCATCTTAGTGATAAACATTAATCCTTTAGGAATCAGTTATTTATTAAATAAATTATCATTGTTAGGGAAAAATCCGTATTGGCATTTATTTTGTAACTGATTAACAATTATTTTGTCACCTGATAGATTTAATTTTTCCTTTTATGTTAGGGAAAATTTCATGAGAAACTGCAAATCCTTTGGATGGTTGCAGGGCGAAGAAATGTCCATGGCCTAATGAAATGCCTTTTTCTTCCCTAAAGATGATCCTAGAGGAAACCAAAGTCAATTTAATTGATTTTATCTCATTACTAAACTTTACATGGAAAGGACTATATATTTGCATTTCGAATCTTAATCCTTATAAATTTATGCCACCCTCATTATCTGGCTTAATATTTAGCCACTCATAGCCTCTTCATAAATTATCACGAGATAAAAAGATTGATGTCACATAGGAGCAAGGCATTTGGAATCAAAAGGACTCAGAGGTCTCGAGCTCACAGTTTGATTCCGAGCAATCTGCTTTATATTCCCGTGCCTCAGTCTTCTCAAACATAAAATGGGCTTGAGGTGAAGATAAACAAAAATGATGTATGTGAAAAAGCGGTGCAAACTTCAAATTGCTTTAGAAAATGTTAACTGATGTTCTTCTTTGGAATGTTCTGTATCACTGTTGCATCAAAAAGAACGAATACCATTAACGAATCATCCATTTCCCTCCCTTTCCGTCCATTTAACTTCTGTGCTCTCTCTCCACACTCTTCCCTAGCCTTCGCGGATATGTACTATTTGGCACTTGATGAAATTTTGAATTTCATCCCTTCCAAGGCACGTCTCTTGGTCTTCACTATGACCTCAGTTTGTGAGAAGAGAAGCCCATGCTGCAAATCTCTAGCAGTCCAATTTAGAATGAAGTTGGAACTGTAAAGCTCCTGCCAGGAAATATTGTCAGTCAATCTAGGAGTTGTTAATAACAACAAGTGGATTTTAATGGACTAATTTCTTTGAACCAGTTAAAATATTTTCAACCAATGAACCATTTCCCAAACAATTAAACATACTGATTTTTCTCATATATACCCTCTAGTTGCCCACTGTTTCGGCCATAAAAATAATATTACCATTGAAAGAAACGATCAGGCCTTTGCAAATCTTACTTTTAAAACCAAATAGCTATATTCATTTATTCATTTACCAAATGCTTTGCCACCTTTGAGAAAGTGAAATTAGACTTCCTTTTTTTTAAAGTGTTGCTCTTGTTAAAATGATACTGAATGTTAAATAATGTGTTTGTTTTTCAGCTGTTGTAAGTCTAAAGAGATTTTTTGAATACTTCAATTATAAAAACATTTAAAACATACAAACTTGTGCAATTTTTATTTTAATGAAGATGAGAAGTTCATTAAAGAAGATAAATATTTCATTAGATGTTAAATAAAACAAAGAGATTTTTTGGCTTCTCTCAGCACAAAATTCCTTTGAAAGATTAATTAATACATGCAAATTATGCAAATTAGACCCATGCAAATATTTTATGAAGACAATTAAGGGAACCATTAATTACTGCTTTTTTTGCTTCAGTGAGATTCATTCATTTAATTTTAATTTCACTTTAACTGTTTTGATGTATAATCTTGCAGCTAAGAACTTTATCTTTCCTGGCGGGTCACTTAAACTTATAAATTTCATCAAGTGAGTGCACAGAAATCTGTAAAGATATTCTCTAGACTATGTTTAGTATCAAGAGAAATTTCTGACACAATGCACTCCCAGAAACAGGGAAACTGGAAGGGAATGTGAGCTCATTCTTGGACAAGGTTCAACTGCTGGAAAAGCAATTAATTTGCTTTGGCTGTGCTAATATAGGGGAATTAGAAAGTGTGACACAAGACAAATAGAAATAATTAGTTCTCCAAAATGATGTTCTCATTAATATGGTTCGAACAGTCGAAATAAAAAACATTATTGTGGCATGTCTGCATTCTGTCCCTAACCATGGGAGGTGGAATAATGCACCATAAGCATTTTTACATTTATAGTCTAAGTGATGATATCTTATTTTTTTAAAGAAGAATTTATAGCAAAAGGTGTTATATCTCTTGAATGTCTAAACATATACATGGTATCAAAATTGATGACATACTTTCCATCACCAGGTGTTTATGAAGCAATTTTTTATTTTGCCCATACAAATCCTGTAATTTAGTGAATAGACTTTAAAGCGGGGGGTACTTCTTCCGTAATTTAAATATTTTCAGATAACTTTTATAACTCCTGGAGTATAAATAACATTTTTCAGAAAATAAAAATCTATTTATGTTCCATTTCAAAGAAATTACTGCGCATATTTATTAAAGGTTCTCTTGGATGGCAAGGCTACTTTCACTGTCTAAAAGTGGATACAAAAAGAGGAAGCAGGCTATGTGAACATAAACCACTAGAGTTAGTTCTAATCTATATTTCAAAATGGTAACCTTCTTCAGCTTGGGTAGATATTACATACAGTTTTTATTATAACAATCATCAGTGAGCTAGTTAATTGGATATAATGGTCGTCAAGTTTTTCTTTTGACAGTAAAAAGACTCAGAGCAAAAACTTATTTTAAATAGATTTTTCTTAAAACCAAAGATGAGAATATACTATCTAAATATAGAAATTAATGGAATGTATTGATCACAATGAAAAATGAATTTCTTCAACTGTTTGGTATTCATAATAATAAAAAGTACCATTAATAAAAATATATATAATATTAAAATGACAGAGGCTTATTTTTCTACCTGTCTTCTAACATTTCTCTCACCACTCACTATTAGCACAGAACTATGAAAAGTTATAAGCGGACACACATTATCATTGACATTTGTTGAGCTTTTTAATGGTTTTTTTTAAACCTCACAGATCTTAAAATTAAATTTTCTTTCTTACAAAGGTAATCTCATTTCATTCATCCTGAAATTCCTAAATTCCTTAAATTTCTATTGCCTACTTACGCTGTCCACACAGATGTATGTTACGCCTTCTAAATTAGGATCATCTGTGAATTTCATTGATACACTCTGTTTAACCACTGTTCCATATCACTAATTATGATGTTAAATCAAAATGGATCTAGCATTGATCTTTTAGGCCCCCTGCTAATACCTTTCCCAATTTCCATTTATCACTGCTCTTTGATTATGGTCTTCAGACAGTATTCAAGCCAAGCCACAAACACAGTCATGAAAAAGCCAATTTAATTCAGTCGTATCTATGCTAACAAAACATTGTATTTTCTATAAATAATTGGTCTGTTTCAATATTTGATCGTAATTTAGTTGTACAACGTCCTTTTTACCCTCTAAATCTCCAATTCTAATTATCCCCGATATTCCCTATATCCTCTGAATTGTCATAGAATCTACCACCTATTATATTGCATTTACTAAGGAAAAATGATGTCAACTATATTACAAACCAAGCCCAATCATTTTGCCTTAATTTAATCTGCATAATATTTGGGCAATGGAGTAAGACTTGAAATGACAGGACAAAACCTCGTGTTCTGTCATAGCTCAACACAAACATAATAATGAGAATCATGCTTTTTCCCCGTAAGAACCAAGAGTTTAGAAAGTTAGGTCTACGGAAATAATACATTGAAAATAATTTTTTGTAACTAATAATTATAATGAACTATACCTTATTACTATTTTCAGCAACTTCATACTTAACTGCCCGCTATGTCTCATTTCATATATAATTAGTTTAAATTATGTAAGAAGCCATTTCCAACAAAAACCTATAAAAGGCCTTTAGCATTTGGTGTTTAAACATAGCCACTGATGTTCAAAAACAAGATTTCCTTTATCATGTATTTCTTAAAAGAATAAAAATGCTTATACTGAAATTATAAGAGAACATTATTCTAAAATTTTATAAAATATCCCAATTCATGAGTAGCTCTGAGACTTTCTATTTAATAATAATAACTCTGTCTAGTTAAATGAGTAGTTAACAATGACCTATGATAACTATGGAACAATAGCCTGTTTATTGGTTACAGCCTGCAATCAATATCATCTTTTGTTCAACTTAATCAATGCTGTCTCGAATTGATTAGCTGCATTGAAATGCTGCCAAATCCCAGAAACCAGAGCTAAGAGACTAGAAGTAAATTTATTATTGTTTTGTTTTGTTTGTAGTAATATAATTCTAATATTTATTTATTTTTTTAAGATCAAGAAAAAGAGTTTCAGGTGATCCTGATGGTAATTATATTATTTATAAGTGACTCAACAATAATCAATATACAGTGCAAGCAGTCTGGAAAACAGTTCTGATCAACTTTCTCTTTTTTCCCTCTTTTCTTTCTTTCTTTTCACGAAACCCCCCTCCCTCTTTTAAGCTAAATAAAAACATCTTCAAATATGAAAAGTTAGGTTCCAATAACAAAAACATTCTTATAAATTTCTACAAACACTTTACTAGGGGATGAAATCAACATGATATTATAAAGACCAATTTTCTGAAAAAAGAAAAGTTAATTATATATCAGAGTAATAATAGCTTCAGTGTTTATCAGTTGCTAGGCACTGTAAATATGTTAACTCATAATAATAAAATGTAATATTAACAGCTAAAACTTAACTGTATGCATACTATTGTCCAGTACATGTTGAGTGTCTTACATGAATTATTTAACAATCCTCTGAGGTTAAGCAACTACTAAAGGAAAAAAAAAAAAAGAAAGAAAGTGGAGCAGAGATTTGAATCTAGACCTGACTCCTAGCTTTCTTAATTGTTAGTTCTGTAGCTGTGCCTAAAGAACCCCCTCTTCTATATTAAACCTAAGGATGTTTTTTTAAGTATTAAAAATAGAAATGTGAATAAGACAATTACATGAACTTAAATTTAAACAATACTTTCAAAAAGATTTTAGAAGTGGTAAGTTTAAGTAAGTTTCAATTTAGGGCCATTACAGGGTAAAAGTCTTGGAATATCATTCAGTAACTCTGTTCAAACACATACTACAAAAGAAACGAAGAGGTTCTCCAAATGTCTTGTATTAAGTCACAATTAGATTTGTGTCTGATTTTAAATGTATCTTAAGCTCATTACATGCTAAGTGGTAGGGATGTGGATAAATCTTTTATCTTTATGATGAATTTCTTAGTATCTTTTATTGCTACTTTTTTTTCTTCACTAAAGAGTGAGTTTTCCCCAGTGTGTCTTGGAAGTGTCTATAAACATGGTATAGGCACCATGATGGATTAAAAAGTAAAAAGCTGGAAAGGAAACCTTTTTTTCCAATTGCATATCATTATCTAGTACCTGTCAGTAGACTGTTTTGAACTTCTTAAGTCTTTAACAGATGCTAACTATTCAAATCAGGTGACAGGGATGGAAGTAGTTATTCCAGAAGAGATAGAAGTAAGTCTAGATGGCAAGGCCTGGAAGATAGAGCAAGGACTTTAGAGTCATAAATATGGAATTAAATGTCTGTGACCCCACTAACTCATAGTGCAAATGTGAGAATATTAATTAGCCACTCTGAACTTTAGTTATCTCACCTTTAAATTAGAATATATAGGAAAGGCTCAAAAAATAACAGTTTCCAATTCACCTCACTATTTTAATAAACAAATAATTCCGCTTACCATATAATATCCCTAAGTCTAAATGAAAGAAAGTGTGTTACTGTGAAATTCAAGGAGTGCTAGAACATTTGATTTAATAAAAAAATTTGATAAAGATATAAATTCCACTCATAAGAATGATATGCATGATGATGCTTTTGAAATGTAAGTTAATAAACAAATAATAATAGTAATCACATATTTTAAAAGAGCAAGAAAAGCACATTTTAACAATCGCAATCTAAAAATAATGAGGAAGAAAATAAGGGAATGTGAAAAGTAACTGAACTTAATTATATTCCCAACTCTGATTAACTCATGATATAACCTTTAAAAAGTCATGTGCCCTCCCTAAGTCTCACTTTACTTGCTTGCAAAATGAAGAGATTTAATTGATCTTTAAAGTCCTTTCCTAGTGCTAAGTCAATAATATCATAAAAGTGTGCTTGGCATATCATCAGTTCTCAAAAAACATTTGTTAAAAAAGAAACAATTTTTTAAATTCAGCATGAGTCTTCAAATATCTAAGAAGCAGAAAGGAGATATTTTTTAATTGGAAAAAAAAAGATTGTTAATGTGAAGGCAAGTCTTTTATGTCCTTTTATTGGAAGAATATTTGATTTTCTATGATCTAGGATCAGTCAAAAAAATAAAAAGCCAAACAGTTTTGATTATGGCCATTGGATATAAATAAAAGAGATGTACTTTCAAGTGAAATCAAGATTTTGCGAGCATAACTAGCAGATATTCTAAGATGTCAGAGGAACTATGGTCCACATTTCCATTGATTTTACCAATTCTTTTTTGGTTTAAAAAGACAGTTTTCTTAAAAAAAGCCAAAGCTACTATTTTGAAAGTGAAATTTCCAAACTCTTCAGAAATTGATAAAAGACATAGATAAAACAGCACTAATCCTTGATTGTCCTATGTTATAGTTCGTGTCTATATATTGATAACCTAAATAATTTATAGAAAAGATTTAATCATTTAAAATTAAAAGAAATCAGAAAAGAAGCATAAGGTTAATATATATTAAACAAAAGATGAAAGTATTATTTAAGAAATGTGACTATGGCATGTTAAATTACACATAAATTTAAAAAGGAAAAAGTGAGTATAAGGAATATTCACAGAATCCAAATCTTACGTCCAGTGTGCAAACAAAAAAGTAATATTATGCACACATACAAGAAGCATAGACACATATTGTTAATTCAGCAATCAGATATGAAAATTAATTCTGCCAGAATATGTAATTCTGACTTTCCAAGGTAGAATTATATTATCCTTCACTTCTTTTCATCAGTCTCTCCAACCAATGTCTGAGAAAGGTCAGAACAATGAGGACCCTTGGCATTCACAAAATCAAACAGGTCCTAAGTCATCAACAGTTGATACATTCTTTCACGATATATCAAACATTCAGCACTGTAAATGTGGCACAAACATTTGACACATTCGTATTTATGTATCAAACATACAGGCAGTAGGGGTACAGTGGTGACCAAAATAGACATAGTTCACACTGTACTCAGCTGCCTTCCAGAGAGAGGAAGAAGACACTGAACAAGGAACAAATGTGCAGCAGGTTATTGCAGAGAAGTGAAAGGTATGGTAACTTCCTTGAAGAGGTAGAATTAGACCTGGGGGGCAGGGAGGTGGTGCAGGGTGGGGGTGGAGTCTGGGAAGCATTCCTAGAAGCAGTTAACTTCTAAAATGAGATTTCAAGGTTGGGTAAGTAAAGGCAAGGAGGAAGGAACTATGTCCCTGATAGGTGGAGAAAGATGTGGGGCTTTCAGAAAATCAAAAAGAGATGAGAGGATTCCAGGACGAGGGGAAGGAGCTGTAACAACTGGGTGTGGAGGATGAGGGAGGGAAATGTGTGCTCTGCTCTTCCTCAGTATAAATTAAGGAGGATGCTGGACTGACAGATGAGGGTTCCATAAGGAAGGAACACTGGATAAAGACAGGTCTGTAGCGGATGCGTGATCCTTTTGGTTTTGTGCACTGGATCTTGAGGCTTCTGTGAGACAGCCAAATAAAAGTTGGATATTACCTGGACCTCGTAAGAAATGTCTGAATAGGCTGGAGAGATATATGCTTTTTAATTGTCAAAACATATCAGTTAAATAAACCAGAAGTGGGTACCATTGCCCAGGGAAAGAGATTAAAAATAAAGTAGAATGAAGCTTAAGAAAGCCATCGTATTGTAGATTTGGCTGTGTATAGTGTGGGATGTGCATTTATACGTGTGGGGGCAGAAAGAGTTTTGGAGGATATTTATTAACTAGTCCAAAAAAGTGTCCAATGAGTATTTATATGAACTCAGTCTACTCTGCATATTCAGAAGATCTTACGAAAGCTTTAAAGTAAGATAAAGTTTTCCAATACAAATCATGCCATATAAATCTGCAAGACTCAAGGCACGAGAGTTAATCACCATATAATTCAGCTCCTGAAAACAAGTTGTTTTTTTAATTTTTTGATGTTTATTCTCTATCCATAATATCAACACCAAACTCATGAATTTTGAGTTAGCTACTAGAAATAACAACAATGAAGAATTTATCCCTGTGTAGGATGAGCTGATTTACTTTACTTATCACAAGTAAGTAAATTATTTAGGGCCTCTTTGCTCAGGAATATTTTCTATACTGCTGTCTGGTTCCCTCCTCCCCTCCTCTATAGTTTTACAGAAATGGTGGTACTAAATGCCAATGAGGCAACGCTTAGTCTAACTAACCTGAGATGCTTATTTGGGGGTAATTACCTGGCACTTGTGCAGTATTTAAGTGCCCAGATGCTAGGTGACTAACTCTTGGGCCAAGCATGGCATTTATTTATTGCCAGAATATTAAAAATAAATAAATACATGACAAGCATACAGAAATGTGGGTTTCCTTTGTCTTTCCTAATTAAGTTGTGTTTATTTTGGAACAGAGAATAATTTTACTTATGGGTTGGACCAGGAGTAAGAACGGATACAAAGAGTATCATAACACCTGGGCTTGGGGATACCAAGACAGAGAAAGCGAAGGGAGGAAGAGGCTATGTTTGCGTCGTTCTTATACTGTGAAGAAGCAGGTGCTCATGGGTCCCCAAATGCATGACACAGACCATTTCACAAATTAGCAATGAGTTCTGGTTCTTTCTTCTTTGCCTTTCCCATTGTTGTGCTTCAACTCAGAATTTAACTAACTAGTTTTTTATCTTTGATTTCTTCTGTTTACAGTTAATTTTGTTCTGTTGGCTTCTAAATGTATTCATTTAGTCTAAGGTTTGAAAGAAAAGGTTCAAAGGGCTAAATGAGCTTATTTAGTGGGGTCAGAGTAGCAAAAGATGATCTCTTGGGTCTGCCTGGTATTTTAAGTTTTGGGTGGTCCAACTCCTGGTAAAAATACCTTTTTAGCAACTAAAACATAAAAATACAGATTCATCCACAATGTTTTTTATTACATTTGAGAAAAAAATCATCTTATCTACTTAAAACCACAAATATGAGCTAGGGGTTCTATTGAAAGCTGTGCATTTTGAACAACATAACAAAATCATTAAATTTGAGTATAAGTATACAAAAAGTAGAGTATTACTGATTGTTCACATTAGAATTAAGGAACACATTTTTAATTGACTGGCTGAATGAATGAATTCAATGATTAAGATTTTATATTACAACTAAAGCAAAGCATTAAATAACTCCATAATCATTTATATTTGGCTTTAAATCACTATGTATAACTGTTCTTCAAATGTTTTATTGCCTTAATTATAAAGTTGTTTGGGTGGGTTTTCTTTGTTACCCAACTGAGAGCATTTTGGATAGCAAAAGGAAGGCAATTTATGATTTAAAATTTTACTTGGAATAAGCAAATCACAATAGAAAATAGGAGTTGTCAAAACTTCCACCTTATACAGCAAGACTTTATGCATATTAAAGTGCATATTTGAATATATGTAAATTTTACAAGTTTAAATTAAAATAACTATAGCCATATTGATGACCAAAATTTTACTGATAGCAAATTCCTGGCATAAACATTATGTCAACTATGCAAAGTGTTTAATCATTGCCTAGTCACTTCTTAACATTGACAACAAATCTATTAATACGCAGGAATATATTGTCTATAATTTTTTTTTGATTGATCTGACAATCTTGAGGATTCTATAGATATCAGATAATCTATATAGCACATCTACCTGGAGACTCATGTGCTTTCTCAGACCCCATTTGTCCACAAGCTAAGTTTAATGCATGAGTGGTCCGTGCACACACAAATCAGGGCTGATATTTATATTGATCTGATTGAAGTTATCATCCCTGATAAGGAGGACTGGCTTTGCTATTACTAATTTGCTAACACCTGTATGCAATTTTTAAAAGAGACACAACAGAAATCTTACGATTTTATTAAGATTATACACACGCACACACGCACACAAACAGAATTTTGCTGATATCCATAATGCTCTAAAAAAAAAAGAAGTCTTTTCTACATCAACAATTGCATTAATCCTGTATATACAAGGAGATATCTCATAATAACATATGGTTTGAGCCTCAGGATTTAAAAAATAATTATCATGGTTTTAGTTAAATAAATATAGGCAAAAACATTCTTCAGGAATGTTCCTGCAAGTTTCTGATTTTTACTTATTGCATATCTGATACTTTACAAAAGTATATTTCCTTTACACTAAACCAAAGATGACACTTTCGGAGGTGATTAAGTAGCACAATTAATGTCAAACAATATCCCCAAAATGATTGAGCTTAAAATGCAAAATAAAAGCAATTGGGAGGATTATAGCAGTTAATCATTTTAGGCTTCCCTTTGAAGAACCATCTTCATTTAAAATAGAAAACAAATGCTCTTTTTACTGTTTAGTATTCATGTTGTTAGACTGAGTTTATTGCCTAGAATAGATGTTAGACTATAAATGTTACCTTCAGATTTTGTTCTTTCCTAATAGCATGGTCTTGGCAATATACATATTTAGCTCTTCTGAGTGTTTAATACAACTCCCTTTAGTATTCTATATATGATTTTGCTCAGCAGATTTGTGTTATTAAAATGTATATAATGGCATAGAGAACATTCAGAAAATCCACAGAGGACTAAACAATCTTATTTATTGTTAACATTCAACCAGTCTGTTTTGCATGTACCTTGCAGTATCTGTCACAAAAATGAGAAGGAGAAATTTTCAAATTTAAGAACTACCTATTTGATTAACCTGTGCTTTTATTTAGATGGTATAGAACTTATAAACACTTCCCGTGTGAGACTGGGCTTCAAGCATTCAATAAAGCACATTTACTGTGTCCAAGATTAAATCATACATTGTTTAAAATTAATTATTCCTTTTTAATTGCATTGTATAAACAGAAATGACCTGTTAATTTAAAGAAAATCTATCAGCACAAAATGAATTCACTCATATAAACAAGCAAGATGAACTTGACCTTGTTTGAACTTGTTTTGATGTGGCCCAGATGGTAGGCTACATGCTTGAATAGCAGGCTAAAGCTGAGGAAAAACTCATATAGCAAGATCTAGATTTATAGCCTTTTGCAAATTCCTACCTTGTATTGTCCTTTCAGCATCTGTTCGGCTGCCGCTGCGGTCAGCTTCTATCTCTGGGGTCAGAGAGTCTAAAAGCACAGAAAGGTAAGAGTGACACATATTTCATTTGATGCTATTGTCCTTTAAAAAAAAAGAGCAACCTGTTACTTTGGTGCTGAATTAAAATGACATAAATCTTTGTCATCTTTTAAAGGTTGAACAAAGACTACAAAAATCAGAATTATCAAAATATTTGAAGAGATAAATAAGAAACACAGAATTGTTCATAACACGGGACGGGGTTGGGACACTCTCCGATTAATATTTTATCCTATTTCGGTAGAGACAGACTCGGCGAAACAGGAAAGCGATGTCAGGTCCCAGATACTGGAGTTAAGTAGTAACAAGCCAGTGAAAGCACCTATGAAAGCAAGCATTTCCCCAACTCGTGGGACTACTGCCCACCAGGCTTTCAGCTAGGAGCACAGTGTAACGAACCACTGTATGTACAGATACATATAAAACCACAAACACAGGTTTAAATTGTCTTTTGAGTGCTAAAAAGTGAATGTTAGCCACACATAAAGACGCACCCTCTTACCATTTAAGACCCTGAGACTGTCCGTAGAAGCTGCCTGTTTTAGTGTTTGCTCTGCTTGCTCGCGCCGCTTTGTCTCAAATTCAAGCGCTTCCTGTAATTTTCTCTTTGCCTTCTTCTCCTTCTTTAGCCTCTTTTGAACTATGGCTAGAAAAGAATGTTCGTATGTTATATTTTAAAAAGTTTTTGCAATGTTCCAACTTATAAACGATCTGTGTTTTTTTATAATACTCTTTTTTTTTTTCCTCCCTGCTGGACGAAGTCTACCTACGCAGGGGAAGTTCAAAAATCCCACCTTTACCTAAAATAAATCCCAGTGAAATATCCAAGGAGGCCAATTTTTATTTAGCCTTGAAGGATTATATTACCAAGATGCCTTTAATTGTCATATGTAGAGACAGATTTAAGGGGAAATTAATTTTAGTAAATATTTATATACACTGATAAAAGAAGTCTGATTAAATGAATTTTGTGGATTAGTCTCTGCCCTTGAATCAGAATAGTGCAGAGTAGTTAGAATAATGCAAACCTTTATAAGCATGCCTCCTATCTCTTAATGAAGCACCAATTTTCAATAGTAAATGGAGCATTTCCCCTGTAGTTTTTTTTGCAAAGCAGTTACACCCGTTAGGTTTTTAAGAATTTTTTCTTGAAATTTAAAAAAATGCAATAAATATTATTGCATATAAGGAGTTAATATTCTTAATTATTCACAGAGAAGCTGTCTTTTGGGGGGATGAAGCTATTGTAATTTGCTCAGAGATATCAATAATTTCTTCAAAACAAATTTATATATACTCTAACATATTTCAAGAAAATTATGTTTTACTCTGCCAAAATCTGGTAGAGTATAAAACATCATTGATAATAATAATGTGCTACTGCTGACAATAATGTGGTATTTATATACAAAACTAGATTATGCTACAAAAAGTTAATTATGATACATTTTCTCCTACTGGACAACTTAAATATTTGGATATAATATGTAATCAATAAATAGTAACAAATGAATGTTGTCCACAAAATGTATGTTAACTATACTTTCAGTATGATAATTATTTTAGCTTTTACAATATATGTAAGGTAAGCAGTTAGCATAAGGGGAGCATGCGAATGTTTTTCTTTGGAATTTTTTTTTTTTTTCCTGGCTGATAAACATTGTGGATGTGAGTGTGAGTATGACCAGTCAGTGCAAGAATATCCTTTTGATAGAATTAGTCATAGGGAGTAGTCATTCCAAGTTTACTATTTGATTTCTTACTACAGATGAAAGAATAACAACATTTTCATTTAATACAGTATTTAGTCAAAATATAAAACAAGGTAATAAAGGTTCAAGTAAGAATTTGCTTCAATTTCTAATCTTCATATGTTCCATTTTTATAATTATTAATACTGTTAAGGTGGCAGACCACTAACTTATTGAGTTTATTGTTGCTGGTAACATGTATTAACAGAGACTTTTTAAAATCAAAACATACATTGGCTATAGTCTTATAATAAAAACAAAACTGGTTTTGAATAAATGCTAATTTCCTTTACTGAATAGGGTGAAAATCATATGTTCATCTTAACAAAATCATTTGCCTACTGTATCCCTTCCCAAAGATGATTGTTTATAACTCTCTTTGAAAAGAAGCAGTAATTTCTGAATTACTTATTGGATTGTATATTTCCATGGGACTAAAAGCTCAATACCCAATGTCTTGCCATTGACTGCTTATTGTTTCCTCTTCTGTGATTGAATGGAATGGTATTACCATGTTCTCTCTTCAGGGTAGTACATTGCTTCAATAGATACATTTATAATAGATAATTATTGATAGCTATTACCTTTAATTTATTGTTCACAGTTAATTAAATGGGAGGTTCATGATGTGATCTGTGAAGTGTTTTGCCCTCTAGTGGTTAAAGAAAAAAACAATATAAGTCCTCCAAATGATTTGAACCAATAACATTCTAAAGTTCTCTCAAGTAATGAAAAGATTACTTTAGGAATTCAAGGGTCTACCTTTAAGTCTTGTCAGGAAAAAAAAAAAAAAAGACTTTTGGTGAGCACAAAATCAAGACATGGCTATCTCATGGAAGATGGTTCTATATAACAAACCCTTTGACGAACTTCATTATTCACAAAGAACATATCCCATTATCAATGTTTATCTTGTTTTGATTACTTTAGTACCTAAATCTATATGAAATCACATTATCTAGACAAGTGCTATATGTGAGTGGTGATGGCTTTCCCAAAGCAGCCTCATCCCAGGAACCTACTAGCTTATGCTTTATAGTAACTAATGTAAAAACCCACCAAGTCTTACTGGTTTGAAAAACAAAACAAAAACAATGATTTTCAAATGACTGTATCAAATATATATAAGAAGACTACGTGGAATATTTTTATTGGACACTTATTAAATGAGGGAATAGGTGCTCCCCCTCTGGACTACTTAGGAGAATCTTAAAGTTGAGGCAAAAGTGAAGTTGGTTATAAAGAAAATACTCTTACTCTCATACATAAGATAAACACACAATATGAATGACCTTCAAAATTATCTATACATGCACTGTAAAGTGTGTTAGAAGAAGCAATTCATAGATTGGTAATATCATTATTTTTACCCAATAAAAATTCATATTGGCTTCTACACTAATGTGTACTTGACCTTGTTGGATGAAAATGAGCCATTCAGAAAGAAAATTATACAAACACTCAACTTTGGTCATTTGTTCAGATATTCATCAGTCTTCAATTTCAGTTGATAAATATCTTACTAAATCTGCTTCGCTTGAATAATCAGATTTTCTATTTTAGCTTTATAACTTTAACTCTTAAGTTTTCAAAGGGCAATTGTGAATGAATATACAATTTTTCTTCATGGTTGTCATCAGAGCTCATTCTTACCCTAAAATTATTTCTTAAGCTCTAGGAGCAAAAAAATTATGTGATTAATGATATAATCGATATATTTCAATTCCCTGAGGTACAAACAGAAGAGAAACCATATATACTCTGGAGATGAAAAAAGTACAGTGAGCCCAGGATTCAAATCCTGCTGTGAACCTCAGCTATAAGTAAATGAACAAAAAAGCTGTAGTCTCATAGTAAATCACCAAACATAGTATTGTCCTGTTAAATATTTTATAGAAAGTATTACACTTATTTAGAAGTTCAGAAATACCTCTATTCTTTTGTTCCATAGCCAACTGCTTCTCAAGTGTTTCCCTCAGCTCTCTTTCCCTTAAAAAATCCATCTTCAGCTCTGTTTTTTCCAGTTGGACTTGTTTTTCTTGAGCTCTGGCGTTATCTATGGCAACTTTCAAGAGCCCCTGTACAAAGAAGGCATTCAGAATTGTAATATTTTGGAGCAAAGCACATTTCATTCATTACTTAAAAGCATTTTTTAAAAAAGAACCAACTTATCAAATTCTTTCATCCTTGTATATTCACTCTATATTTACTAGGACAAGTACTTCAACTAAAGCACAAAATTTCTAAATCTAATTAAACTATCTTAGGAAGACAAATGTTTTTGCCATGCAGGTTCAATTGCTTCTAATTAGAATATCTAGATCTAAAACTAAATGAAGGCAGCACATAGCATGCTAAAAATAAGAACTGAGAAGAAAATTATACCGAAGCTCTTACACAAGTGACGATCTGATATGGTTTACATAATCCCAAGTGATCCTGGCAGGACCCACCTATCTCTTGGGAGCTCAATCTCCACCGGTCCCTACTGAGATCACACTGGACACAATGCTTGTCTTTCCATTTCTCAAGGAAATTGGTTTCTGCACCAGGGATTTTGCTCTTGGGGTTCTTCTGAATGCTTTCCCTCCCAATTTTTGTGTGGCTTATGCCCTCACTCCATTTCACCTTTGTTCAGTCACCACCCAATTAAGGTCTTTTCTTACCCCCCTATCTGGAACAGCCGTCCTATTATTCCCTCCTTAGAATTCTTCATATCACTTATGATTGTGTAATATTGTCATTCATGTATTTGTTTATAGCTTTATGCTGGGTCTCCTGCACTAAAAGGTAAACTCTTTGAGGCAGGGACATTTTCTCTCATTTGGTACTACGTCCCCCAGAGTCCAGAGAGTGCCTACCATATAGTAGATTCTAAAAAATTGTTGAACAGAAATTATAGAACTGGTATATTTTTCTTGAGGTATATAAGATATGCAAGGGATCCCAAACCTAGTGTTTTGATAGTGCGTTATTTTTAAAAAGGCATTTAAAATGGTTGTCATAAATTGGAAATAACTTTTAAGGGATTATTTGACAGTATAACTCAAGAGTATGTGGTAAAAGTAAAGTTTATACTATAGACGATGGAATCTCTTATATAAGAAATATACATGTAAGTTGCTTTACTCTTTGCTAATTAAAAAATTTTGTAATATTCTGAGATTCTTGAAAATGAGATTGTGAGAATATGTAAAACACAGAAAAAGTATTCTGCACATGCTCTCTCCTAAAATCCTTTAGAAAATTATTAGTAAATATTAGAGCTAAAATTTCTATCCTTATCAGCTCAGCAATACAAAAAGCTTTTTTGAAATAGTAGATAATTTGCCTTGGTCTGTGAAATTTTCTTTCTTTCTTTTTTTTTTTTTAAGATTTTATTTATTTGGGGCGCCTGGGTGACGCAGTCGTTAAGCGTCTGCCTTCGGCTCAGGGTGTGATCCCAGTGTTCTAGGATTGAGCCCCACATCAGGCTTCTCTGCTGGGAGCCTGCTTCTTCCTCTCCCACTCCCCCTGCTTGTGTTCCCTCTCTCGCTGGCTGTCTCTCTCTCTCAAATAAATAAAATCTTAAAAAAAAAAGATTTTATTTATTTGAGAGAGAGAGAGAGAGAGCGCACACAGGCATGGGGAGAGGTACAGGGAGAGGGAAAGAGAGACTCTCAAGCAGACTCTGCACTGAGTGTGGATCCTGACGTGGGGCTTGATCTCACTACCCTGAGATTATGACCTGAGCTGAAATCAAGAGTCTGATGCTTAATTGACTGAGCCACCCAGGTGCCCCGTAGAGATTAAAATTTTCAACTGCAATTATAAATGAAGAAGTTGGTGCCGTTTGTAGATATCCTCTAGGATATGACCCTTCTTGCAGGAGACAACATAAACAGTCTGAACTGAGAATTTCATCACTGGTTTGACTTGTTAGCCCAACAGAGGTGTATCCTTAGATCAGCTCACCAGTGTAGCATTATTATAAGCCATTTTACTCTCTTTTCAAGCACATATGAATTATTTCATGTTTGTTATACCTGACCCTGAATTTCCTGGTATAATTCTTGTGATATGAAACAACCTGGAGGGTTTCTACATGGCTGTTTGCCCCTCCCTACTCTTTTGTTTTTAACAATAAAACATAGCTGCTAAGGAAACTGCCATCTTAACTCAATTCAGCAACATTCCTGTGTATGTTTCTTCTTCATCAGGAACAAACAATTAGTAACAAATGAAAGAGATCATTACATCAAGTGCCCTTTTAGATCACCCCAATTAAAACTTTAGTTTAGCTGTATTTTAATTCTAAGATACCAAATTCTAATTTTCTGCTCTGATTGCTCTTGTTGACTTATCTTTGAAAGATGTACTCTCTGTGCAATGTCTAGAGATTATTTAGCAAGATGCCAATGTTGGCACCACTTAATGTGTTGATTGGTTGTATTATCAGTAGCTGTTTAAAATAAATTACTATTAAACTATTATTGTCCTTGGCTGACAAAACACAATATTTTGGTGTTCTTTAAATATGAAACAATCATTATGAATAAACACGTTGAATAATGTTAAACTGCAACTCTAATTTGTGTAATTTTACATTAATATTTGTTGTAACATATGAAGTTGCTAAGAGCATTTATGTTTACTGTTTTCTTTTGTTACAGTTGCTGCTAATGTCCCTAATGGTAATACATTACCTATTCCTGCTGATTATGTCTGAAAAATACTAGCTTTAAGATCCAACACCCTCCAGGGACTACTTATAAGCTATATAAAATTAAGTTTCATTTTTAGACTTTAAATCAGTGCATATCAGTAGGAGTCCAGTGTGAACAAAAATCTGCACTAGAGCCAAACTGATACATATGCAAAAATATGTTATTGCCCGTGACAGCTTTGCTGCAAAAATACAGAAAACCGATTAAATTTCAGTGCAGCAGGGGGCTGGGAAAAGCAATAGCAAGAAGTGTTCCCAACGTCTACAAATCATTAGGACACCATTGTAACCATCAGTGATAATAGTACTTTCAGATTTGTGTAACTTCTGTAAATTTTCCAGGTAGAGCATATGCAAAGGTCACACGAAATGCTGAGTCTCACGTGAACGTGCAGGATTGAGCAAAATTCTGTGATGACTATTCTGTGATGATGAATTACAGCAAAAGACACAAGGTTTAAAACATGAATTTTTTCTCCAGGGGGAGGTCAGTTATGATGTTCGACAATGACAATTCTGAAGAAATGCGTCTTAAGCTTACTCTGTGGCATAGCAATGATAAGAGACAATGGTCCTTTGGCCCAAAATTTCTTTCCCATAAGTGAGGCGTAATTGTTGTCATATCCACAGATGTTTTCGTTTTCTAAAACGATCTACCTTGTAAATTAGATTATTTTAATCATTTTCCAAGGAACGAGTCTATATGTATTTCTTTTCAGAAGGGCATTATAATTGACTCAGCAAGTTTTCAACTACTTCTATAGCCTAGAAAGTACAAATATCTCCTTGTATAAGAGAAGTTAAAGTAACACTGATAGGAAGGAAACATTTCTTAATATACTGGTTGGATCCTAGAGGAAAAGCTTACTTGGCCATGTTTGTTTTTTATACAAAAACTGTTTCAGAATCAGATGGTAACTAAAGTTCTTCGTGTCACTAGAATTAATGTGACAAAATTCTGCTCAGTAATGCATTGCTTCTAAAGAGAGTAAATATCCTAGTTGAAGGGGATTTCAGTGATTTGCCCATTTTAATTAAAACCTTTTAAAGCTGAAAAAACCAAGGTCCAGAAAGATTAGATGACTTGTCCAAAATCTCAAACACTTAGTAAATTGACTAAGCTTAGGTCAGAGCTCCCAAGCTTGCTTGCTTATTTATTTATTTATTTATTTATTTATTTATTTATTTATTTATTTATTTTTTCTTTTAATGTTTCTTTCCAGGATGAGAAGAAATAGTGTCCCTGGAAACCAGGAACTTTTGTAGACAAACAAATACATACTAGAGCAGTTATCAACTAATGCATATTCACAGAAGCTCTTACAACAGGATACTGCTATACTTAGTTTAAAGTTATGGCTATTGTTCTCAAAAATCAGTCAATAATGGATACTCCCTCAAAAGCATTCCCAGGTATAAAACCCATCTTGTGATTCATATGACCATGTATGGTGATATAGCAACATAGGCTCTGTAATGATCCTGCCTATGTTTAAATCTAGACTGCATCTCCATTTTATGACCTTGATCAAAAGACTCGTCTGCCTCCATTTACTCATCTGTTAAATGCAGATGATAATGAAATCCACCGTATACGACTATAAAGATGATTCAATGTAATATCATATAGAATTAGCATAGAGATGGACTATAGACATTGTGATTTATAATAAGAAACATATTTGGGGGGTGCCTGGGTGGCTCCGGTGGTTAAGCGTCTACCTTTGGCTCAGGTCATGATCCCGGGGTACTGCGTCTCGCTGATCAGGCTCCCTGCTCAGCGAGGAGTCTGCTACTCCTTCTGCCTCTGCCCCTCCCCCCTGCTCAGGCTCTCTTGGTCTTGCTCTCTCCCAAATAAATAAATAAAAAAAGAAAGAAAGAAAGAAACATATTTGGTCTTCATCCCAATCGTGGCACAAAGATCCCACAATGGGTGGAATTTCCTAAATGATAAGAGTGAAAAGATAAAATGGGTCTCTTTTGTTATTCATAATAAGCCCCGCCCCATCCAACTACACCGGAGTTTATTTTAATAAGGTGACTTTTGGAAAGCCCTGAGGAGGGAGGCTGGTTGTCAGGGAAACCAACTCTGTGACTGGAGGGTTGGAACTTCCAGCCCTACCGCCTGATCTTTGGGAGGACAGAGGGGCTAGAGGTTGAATTAATCACCAACGGTGGGTGATTTAATCAATCATACCTAATAATGAAACCTCCGGGAAAATGCAAAAGGACCGAGTTCAAAAAGCTTCTGGGTTGGTGAACATGTGGAGGTACATGTGGAGGGACTGGGAAGGCTCGGAGAAGGCACGAGAGCTCCGCACCCCTTCCCACATAACTTGCCCTATGCATCTCTTCCATCGGACTGTTACTGGGTTAATCCCTTGATAATAAACTGGTGACCTAGTAAATAAAATGTTTTCCTGAGTTCTGTGAGCTGCTCTAGTAAATTAACTGAACCCTAGGAGGGGGTGATGGGAACCTCTGATCGATAGCCAGTTGGTCAGTAGCATAGATGACAGCACTTCCAACTGGCATCTGACATTTGGGTAGGGGGCAATCTTGTGGGACTGAACTCTTAACCTGTGGGATCTGAGGCTATCTCCAGGTAGACAGTGTCAGAACTGATTGCAGGGAATCCAGCTGGTGTTGCAGAATTGCTTGGTGTGGAAACAGCTACCAGACGTTTGGTGAGCAGAAGTGTCAGAAGTGAGGTGATGTTGCAATAAGGGATTGAGAGCAGAAGACACACACAGGAGTATTTTTCCTATATGATGACACATTAAGATTATTCAATAAATATTAGTTTAACTATCATCATTATCATTGTTGTGGTATATAATATACATTAGTAAGTATGGTATATAGTTCAGACTTTTAAGAGATCAATGCTATTCTCTTCATCAGAGTAAACTGTTGAGAATATTGGATATATTTCACTGTTGTTTTTTTTTAAAGATTTTATTTATTTATTTGACAGAGATAGAGACAGCCAGCGAGAGAGGGAACACAAGCAGGGGGAGTGGGAGAGGGAGAAGCAGGCTCATAGCAGAGGAGCCTGATGTGGGGCTCGATCCCATAACGCTGGGATCACGCCCTGAGCCGAAGGCAGGCGCTTAACCGCTGTGCCACCCAGGCGCTCCCACTTTTTTTTTTTTTTTAATGAACTCTTTTCACAAATTGGTAATGAGAAAAAAAAAGGCTTAGAATATCTAAGTATGATTAAACATAAAAAGATGTAATGTAACACCAATATATCGGATGTTAGTCTACCCATATTTTGAAGCCAATGTCCTATTTTGTTGTTTATCTTTTTGAAAGTTTCCTCTGAAGTATTTTGTCTAACTCTGTCATAATTAAAATGATGTATTAAAAATGCAAATAAAAAACTATTAACTTATTTTAAATGCATAAAATATAACATCATTGGCCATGACATTGAAATGTAAATATGGGAAAATGTATAATCAGAGTGTTTTGGTCTTAGTACTAAGTCAGATTCTTCTTCATTTTCTTTTGTCACAGAAATTAGAGAATACTTCATAAGTACCATAGCTGTAGTGTGTTTATTTATTAAATCATAGTGATTCAATCTGTGACTTGCCATTTACTGTGGTTTTAACAATCCTTTTAGGTCTTCCTTTGTTTATTTAATTCCTCGTAGTGAACCAAACTCTTATCCTATATCCCCTATGGCATGTATCTTCAATGCTAACCTCATCCATAACTAATTTTTATATTCCCTACCTTATTTTACCTTTCATTTTTTATTTACCTATTCTTACTTTAATATTTGTAAGTCATTTTAAATAATTCTCATAGTAAGATAAACAATGTAAATTATTCGTACCCAATCCTATGTACAAACAGATTATAGTTATGATTTACAGCATGAAAGCTCAGATTGAGAATAGAGAGTAAAATTCTCCTTTAAGTGTGTTTGTTAATTGGGTAGTCAATGTTCGAAAGGGTCACATTCAGTAAATTGACACTAAAATTCTTGTTTCCTCACCTAAAATCTCACAGGGAGTTCTCCACGGACATGATTGAATAAGGAAGGCATAATAAAAGATTGCCCACATTGAGAAAAACAAAATTCCACATAAAATTTTTAAAAATCCTAAAAAGGAAAACCTGGAATGAATCCATATCACTCACTAAAGTGAATTACTACACTGTAGATATATATATTTAGAATGTATAGTATATATAGTATATTTAAAAATACTAGTATGTAGTATTTTTCTACAGGTCCTCTTTTAAAACACAAACAAAAAAACATTTATGAAAATTCAGTTTTGATATGTCATGGCAGGAACATCTATACCAACCATTACAAATGTTAAAATTGAGATTTATCAAATTATAGAGTATCATGAAATTAAATTATTTAATATTAGAACAATAAACACTTAAACACATTGTTTTGAAGGGCTTTTGGTCATTAATTATAATAAAAAAGAGACTTCTATACATTAAATTTAAATATGACCCAATGTCTTAGGTTTAATTAAAATAGTAAGTATATATAATAAAGCTTAAATTTCATATATGGTATTGTATGATTTGAAACAGCAAACATTTTTAACTCAAATGTTTTTCATTGCCATCCTGATAAAAAAGCTCCAGAAGAAATATGGAGCTTTAAATTTACCACACAAAAAGTATGTTACCATTTTGAAATAGAAAGCAGAGAACCCCATTATATATAATTGAAATTGCAGAGGAAATTGAGGTAGGCAGAATGTAATTACCCAAATTAGAATTTGGACAGCAAACACATTTATAGTGTATGCCCAATAAGCCAGGGTCATGACTACCTAAACATTCTATATCATTCCTAGGATATTACTATAACTCAATAAATGTGGCAATAATAAAAGAACTAGCATTTTGAAAAATGATGTGAAACCATTACTTACTAAACATAAATCCTGTATATATGTGGGTGTGTATATATGTGTACACGTATATAAGTATATATGTATGTACTGTGTGTGTGTGTGTTCCTGTGCATGGAACTCAGTAAGATTTTTAATTTTTATTTTACCTTATGTACACATATGTGAATGCACTGAAATGGACAAGCATAATTTATTTTTAACAAAGTATTCTTATTGTAGGTGATTTAACTTTGACGCACCCAGATCCCTATAATTTGGGACTAGCAATAAATAATTTAGTTTGCCCTGACTATTGTCCCATCATCAACTCTTGCTAAAATAAGTCTGCAAGGCTGGTTGGAAGGCCCAGAAGGAGAGTATATTAAATCTATAGATACCGTTGATAAAATATGTGTCTAAAATCTGTACATTTTAAAACTGGGGTTTTCTTTTCTTTCCTCTTTTTTAAAGAAATAATTACAGTTTGAGGTGATGCAGACACATTTCTAGTCTGGGTAATACTGGTGTGTGTGTGTGTGTGTGTGTGTGTGTGTGTGTGTGTGTGTGTGTAGGGGGGGGAGGTGGTGGATAAATACACCCAAACTGACAGTATCTGACTTAAAATGTAAGAGTCCATGTGTAAACCCACTTTTCAGATGAGCAAGCTGTTTTTTACTGATGAAATCCAGAAATGTTTTCTCCACTGAAATTGAAATAAAATGACCACTTTCCTGCTTAAAGATGTTTTCGTTAATGAAGATACATACAATTGGATAGAGAATTTTCAGTAAACCTTTAGATTTTTTTTTTTTTTGCTTCATACAGAGTTGTAAACATAACAAAATTAATTATTCCCTCCTTTCAGAGTGCAAATTCAGAAATGTTGAGGGATATTTTCTGAAATCATTTAATTTCACAAAAGAGAAATTCATTAAAAACTCTACCTTGTAAAAAAAAAATAATATGGGTCAAATTTAGGGAAAAAAGTATGTTTATTTAAAAATATAATCAATTATTTGGCCTTGATTAAGTTTAGGCTAGATTGATGATTTATTTCAATTACTGAGATATAAAACCTTAAAGTTGAATACAGTTCTGGAGACTCTAATTACATTAGTATTAAAAATGCCACATTAATAGATGAGAAGATATGTTACATTAAAGGCCTTCTGTTATGTCCTTGGAGAGGTAAATAAAATTAATTACATTTCTACTGGGAGAAAGTTTAATATGGTAGGAAATGCGTACAGTAAAATATCACTAAGAATGAGTGTTAGAGTAAAAATTAAAAAAAAAATTAAGAGCACAGTATCTGCAAGCACATTCTTACTATTAGCTACTCCAAATATGGAGAAGTAGATGGCCAAAACCTCCATCTGGGGTCCACATGATCGCTTCATGTGTGGGCAAGAAAATTACGCTTTCTTGTATCCCAAACACTCTTATTATTTTGGCCCCGTGCTCTATGTTATTGTTAACTGTAAGTATTTTTGATTCATAATGTACTGTACGTAAAATATACATCCTGAGGACTACATAGGAAATCCGTGGAAAGTTTTGTATAGCTTTTTGAAGTCTATTCTTTGAAGAAACCCTATTAACTGAAACAAACTTATTTACGAAAGAAGGGATTTTTTGGATTCTTTTATATTAGACATATTCTAAGTGACTAAACATATCATTTCCTCACTGGAAGGCCAGCAGTTTAAAAATAACTAAATATTTATTAGAACTGGTGTGCCGTCGTTGAGTAAATCAGACAAATTTAAACAGTTAGATTCCTCCCATCAGTTGGCAATAAGGAGAACATTTAGGCAGAATGATTTTTCAAATGCCCAGATCATTTTCACTGAAGCTTTTATTAAGGCTGAATATACATATACCAGTATTTCTAAACCAACTTGATTAGTGTAGCAAGTTTAAAATCTTAAATTGCTGGAAAAAGTCCAATGCCATGGTTCGGTCAATCCCATGAACGAATTAAGTTGGAATTGTATGAATTTGGGAAAAATCTACAGCTGGGTCTTCCACGTTCCTACCTTCCAGATTACAAAAAGGCCTACCTGTATGTTAGTCAGAAGGGTCTCTATGGAAGACAGTCCATCAGGAAACAGGAAAGGAGGTGGAAAACCTGGAGGTAGTGGTTGTCCATGCCCAGTTAGAGAAAGTTTGTCGAGGCTGTCTCTTGCGGTTGGTGTGGAAAGCGGGGTCTCATCTGTATGTGATTGAAACAAAAATATAGAACAAGTTACGCTTGTCTGTTTTTATTAGACCTCAGTAATGGCTTCCCTAGTGGTTTCCAGAACATTTATTGCAAATTGGTTCCTGCTATCAGGAGAAAATGCTTTCTGCTGAATTTTCTTTAATGAAAAAGCTGTGGAGATACAACAAGATAACATTAATGAGTAACTTTATAAGCCTTTTAAATGCAGTCTCTAATGAGACTGAGTTTACAGTGCCATAGAATCTTTTTAAAACAAATATTATCTCACATATAGTTGTGATAATATACTCAGGCTGACTTTATGGGCACCTTCCCAATTATCTCATTTTAGTTTGTTCTGTTTGGATTGACAATAGAATATTTCTAGAGCTTCGTATAAAAGAAATGCTTTGTATATTAGTATGTTTGTTTCTCAATTAACCCTTCCTTTATATCAATGATTTGTTCAAATTTATTCTTAAGGAATCTATAAAGGAATGTACAATTGAAATTTGTCATTTTGCAAAATAAAGAAAAACTGGAATCAAATATATCCTCCTTAAAGTAAAACTGAGTTATTCAATATCATTAAAACTAAAGATCTAATTCTTTTCACTCTGAATACCTTTTACCTTCATACTGAAAAACTAGCCCTTTATATATGAAAAAGGAGTCTAAAGAAGGGGAATAAAATACAACTTCCATAACAATACTTAGAAAATCAAATATAAAACCCTCTAAGAGAAATTAGTCTTTGCTTTGTTTATTGAATATTCTTCAATACTTTAAGCAACCTAGAGTAATGTCCCAATATGGATTCTTTTTAGTCTCCCAATGAAATCTTTTCATTCAGTTCTTTATTAAACATTTTTACAGTTTCATTTAAGATAGATACAAGTTATGGCTTATTTTAGTTTATTATATCACAGAGAAAATTTTATTCATGGCGGGATTCTCAATTTTATAAATATTTTCATATTTCACCCCAGGAAAATTAATCAGAGCAATGTATTTGCACAGTCCTGATAGTATCTCTCAATTTTGCAAGTGGCTAAAAACTTCAGCACACTTGCCTTTATGTTTATAATTTGATTCCACTGTTCTCGATCATTCCTTTATTTTTCATTACAACACCTAACCACACAACACGTTTTCCAATTACCTCTCTCTGGGGCAGAAATATTATGGAAGTAGCCACACTTCTCTGTCTCTAACTAATGTCAGAACAAGTTAAATTCATCTCCCTCACCTTTCCACATTTCTAGTTAACAAACGAAAAGGGAAGAAAGGTTGGGGAGGAGAGTGTGGGACACAGGTCTTCCATGAGCTGCCTCTCTTCTCACACTCACACACTCACTCCTCTGCAGTTCCTCCTTCCACTCCCTTTCCTGTTCACTTACTGACAGGCGATCTGAGGCAGCAGGTACTAGAAGCAAGGGAGTGAGCAGCTAAAGGAGGACTCACTGTGTCATTTTTTTTTTTTATCACTCTTGTCACCTGGGTTAAAGAAAGACCGCAGTGCAGGGGTAGGGCTACTGCATGGCTCATGGGATCAAGATGATCCTGGACACCCTTTACCTAGCTGTCATAAATTATCCTCCAGACCAAGGCTGCTAGTGTTTTCTCATAATAGCTCCAAAAAGGTGCTTGTTAAACATCTATGTGCATGTGAAATTGTTTAAGAATGGAGAGCAATATTTTTCGATCAGCATCACCTTAGCTGTCACATGCTAAAGAAAATGTGGTTTAATAGATCATAGGGATAATAATTGCTTGTCTCTTGAAGAAAGGCATAGAACCAGATGACCACCTGAGTTTGCTTTCAGCTTTAAAGACTGATTCCACAATTCTTCAAAGAATGTCCAAGAAAAAAGCGCCATATGAATGTGTATATACACATGCGTATACACGCACACACATCTGATTGTAAGTTCCATCATCCCCCTGACTATTTGATTTTACTTCAATACATTTATGTTTGACTATGTTTGGCTGTTGTATGAATTAATTCACAAAATCACTCATGATACATACATTTAGGTAGCCAATGTTTACTTTACATAAATAATGTGCTGAGGATAGAACGCTGAAAAACGCAATCTGCAAGCCTCAAGTAGCTTATCTGGAGTGGAGTGATTGATCCCAATTGTTAAGTAGTCAATTCCTATAGATAGCAAAACATTTTGTCTTCCATCATTATTCCTTTAGCTACTCCATTTTTCCCAATATAGGATTAAAATTCTTCTATGTATATGTGAGTGTATGTGTCATATTTTTTTCTGCAGTTGCTTCAGTGGAATGCTCACCTTGGTCCTCATGGTTTCAACTATCATTTGGTATAGACTTACATGATTGGATTCATTCACTTATCATTTTATATAGTAGAGAGACTGCGTAAGGCCACCTTAACTCAATATGTAGCTAAGAAACAAATTTAGGGCACAATGATGACTAAAGAAATGAAAAAAAGGGTGATTCTTAAGATCAATATACATTTTTGAAAAGAAGACAAACGAATCAAGATCAAACATACAAAACAAAAATATTCCTTTGGGCTTCAAGAACCTACTAAAAAGTTGTCATCTTGTGGCAATTAACATCATAGAAAGTCTCAGTTAGTCTTCCTACAAAGATAGTAAAATTAGGAATACAATTCTTACTTTTGAAATAAAAGTGACCTTTGATATCTTACATGTTCTATGAAGATTAAAGCAAATGTTTGAGAGGCCAGACAACATGGAAAAGAGTTTTGACGTTACATAATCTCCACTGACTTCAAACAGTGAACGATGATGAAGCTCAAATTCACAAAACACCTATTCCAATTTGATATATCTGTACATATTTTTTAAAGTTTTATCTTTAAAAGAAACCTTGTCAGATGCCATGTTCTCTGGATTATTACAGCACTTGACAATGTAATCTGTTTTTTGTTATTGAATATTTTGCTTTCAAATAATTTTAAATTTATGGAAAAGATGCCAAACTTGTACAAAGAATTTCTATATACTCATATAGTGGGTTGTTTGGTAGCCCCCCAAAATATATGTCCATGCCTAATCCCTGAAACCTGGTAAGGTTAGCTTGCTTGGAAAGAGAGTTTTTATAGATGTGATTAAATTAAACATCTCGAGATGAGATCATCCTGGTTCAGGATGGGTGCTAAATCCAATGACAAGTGTCCTTACAAGAGAAAGACAGGGAGACTTGAGAGAGAGAGAGAAAAGAGATCCACAGTGAAGAGGAGAAGGCAGAGGGGAAATAGAGACAGAGATCAGGATTTTCCAACCATAGTCAATGCATGCTGCTGATAGCCACCAAAAGCTACAAGAGGTAAAGAATGGATTCTCCTTTATAGCCTCTTGGAGTGAGCTGATCCCTGCTAATACCTTGATTTTAGACCTCTGTCTTCCAAAACTCCAGTAAGAAAATTAATTTTTGTTATTTTAAGCCATCAGGATGGTGGCAATTTGTTAAATCAGCCCTAGAAAACTAATTCAACTCCTTACTCCAATTCACCAATCGTGTGCATTTTGCCATGTTTGCTTCTAAAGTATTTCTCTGTCTCTCTCCCTCTCTTGTTCTCTCTGTGTGTGTGCATATGTTTGAACCATCTTCCCTTTTAATCCTTAAACGTCACTACATATTTCATAAGCATAAGAATACACTCTTACATGACCACCATAAGTATAAAGTCAGCAAGAATAACATACACACAATACTATTATTTAACCAAGAGTTTGTATTCCAATTTTATTATGTGAGATATTTTACTGTAAAGAGTTAAATAATTGATATATCTTTTAATTTGCTTGACAAGTACGTGGGGACTATTTTCTCTGGGCTTGTGGTAGGTATACAGTAGCCTCTAAGATGGCCTCTGATGATTCCTCCTTCCTATTATTCACATCCTATCTAGAACCTGCCCCTTAGTCTGAGTCAGATCTAACAGGGAAAAACAAATGTGATGGGATGTCACTTCCAAGATTCAGTTATAAAAAGTTTATAATTTCCATTTCTCTCTCTCTCTCTCTTTCTCTCTCTCTTGCATTTCTTGCCCTGGGGAAAACCAGCTGTTATGTCACAAGACAGCCCTGTGGAGGTGCACATGACAAGGGACCAAGGCCTGCCAAAAACCCTGTGAGTTGGCTTGAAAGCAGATTCCCCCTGCCCGGTTGAACCTTTTGATGAGGCTACAGCCCCAGCTGACAGCAAAACTGAAACCTCATGAGAGACCTTAAACCAGAACCACCCAGCTAAGTTGCACCCAGATCCTGATCGACATAACACTTTGTATACTTTGTATACTTTGGGATATATAAAGAAAATGACTTAGTGTCCAGTGAGTGTCAGCTACTTTGGACATGTAACAACTTCTTCAGGTTTCAATTTCCTCAAATTAAAAAAAAAAAAAAAAAAAAAGCATGTTGAATGAAACAAACTCTAGTGTCATGCAAATCTAAAATTTCATGTTCTGTATTATTTCCTATAAAAATTCTTAAAAATTAGTTGAGTGGACATTTCACCTATACTGAGTGGAGATTTTGCCCGTATTGATTGAAAAAGAATTGAGTCACATAAACACAAAGTTTCAAAGCAAGCTCTTGGTTATTTAGGTTTACAAACTCCATTTTACGAGGGTTCTTAAGTTTTCTTGCTTCATTTTATCAAATTAGAAAATGTTCAACCATTTATAAGACAGGCACTCCCTAACCCGGGTTGGCAAATCAGATGCAGGGAAGGGTACGTCCTCCTAATAATAAAGGAAGCACTTTTGAAAGCTGCATTAACTAGGGTACAATTTTTTTTTTTTAAGAACTCCATATCCATGAGGGACTAGAAGTTATGCCAGTTCTCAAAGGAGTTCTTATTTTTAAGTTCCTAATAAAGAGTGGTTTTTAACTTTCTTGTATTTTGTTCAGTTACAGGGAAACACAGTGGCTTTCTAAAGGAAAATAGAAGCACACACATTACCATCTCACACATGATTTCATCTGTTGACCAGAAAAAATACCAAGGACCATTTTTATAATTATATAAGAAATATAATGACAGATATAACACCATAAAATCAATTAACATCAATTAGACTATGATGGGCAAGATAAAGATGGAAGACAAGAAAATGTGTTTAAAAATCCAAAATCAATAAAGTATGAAAAAATAAGATTTCTTTCTTCTCATCGTTCCATCTCATGATTCTCCTCATAGTTTAAGTCACATATCAATAAATGACTATCAGTAAGATTGATGCCTCTGTAGGACAGCTTTTTTTTCCATCCAATCTTATCACACATAACAATTTAGCAGGATATCCTAAGGAACAACGTTGTTTAAAAAAATAATGGGCCTCTACTTTTAAAATGTTTTCTTTCCTGTTAATAAAATCTAACTCAGTTGTTATTTTCATAACTAATCCCTTTGGGTTTGAATTATATATTCTCTTTCAAGTTCTTGTGTGTGTGTGTGTGTGTGTGTGTGTCTTTTTGTGTCTGATGTCTTTTATTACATCATAAATTCCAAGTAGAAAAATGTTCACTTTTAGAAAACCATACGTTCCAAGGGAATTCACATTTATTCATTCTGATGTAAAGTAGATAGCAACATTATTAAAACAAAAAAGTCTCCATATCTAATGTTTACAAGTGATCTGGGATTTTGCATTGCAAATATTATATTTTTTTACTGGAAAAGTGAAAAAAATGTTGACAAAGATTCTAGAGAATATGGTAATCTCTATAAATAGTTATTTATAAAAATATGAATTCTTCTTTGCTATTTTGATAAATTTCCATCACAGTTATATAGAAAGTTAAATTTATTGGTGTTTTCATAAACTCATCAGCCACATTATTCAACTGGAGTACAGGCATGGATAATCTAAAATATTAAGGATTGGTGTTTAAAAAATTTTTTGAAACTTATATCCAGACATAAAGCACAGTCATTTAAATTGAGCTCAACCATATCCTCAATCCTAGTTCATTTCTACTGTAGGACTCTGGGTTTAATTTGGCAACGGAAACTAATAATAAAGTTGAATAATGTGATCCAGAATGTAATCTTAAATTAGAAATGGTCATGTAAATCTTTTTCTTTCTATTTTCATCTTCTCAAGAAATAACGAATCCCAAAATATCACATTAAAATTTATTTGCATGACTTTCATGTATCCATTTCAATTCTTATAAAATATCCAGGGGTACGATGAAATGAGGCTAATTCCTGTGCTTAATTTTAAGCCCACTTTTCAAATTCTGAATACAGCTATGGTAAAGTGAAAAGCAAACCAGGCTGGATTCAAAGAGTGTGAGTTCAAGTCCTAGCTCTAGCAAGTATTAGCAAATAGTAGAGCAAAAAATCTATCTCCTGTAGTCTATGAGCCTCATTTGATTTATTTACTAAAAGATGATTACAAACTCAAAGGATTATACCTTAAATCCAATTAGATTATGTATATGAAAGTGCTTTGTAAAATAGAAAATGTTAATAAACTATCAGTAAGTAACGAATAACTAAATGTATTACACATTTCCTTTTGTAAACTTGGCTTCAATGTGCCATGGAGGGAATCCTGGTTGTACCATAAGCTTGAGACTTCTGTACTCCTTCTCTCTAATGAGGCTTGTGATGATGAAGTATCATGCTGATAATAAAATCATTACTATATATTATTATAGTTGCCTTATACAAACTAACCCTGAATTAGTTCAGCGAACAGTTAAAATTAACTAGGATAGAAATAACTTGAGAAAGGGCAAAAGGATATGAACTAGTTTATCAACTTCTCTTCAGGCAGCAGGACCTAGAGGAAATGGATAAGGTGACTTAACACAGAAAGAAAACAGTACAGATTTTGGAGAAATAGACTGTCAGAAGCATAAAAACACTTAAGAGTTTCCTTGGATACACTTGAAGCAGCATCTGGAGTTTGAGTTTGGGTGAATGAAGGAAAGGATTGAATATGGAAAGGAGATCATCGTAAGTGCATGTCTGGCAGGATGCTGCAGGTGTGCTAAAATATACACCAAACTCACAGTTCTGCCTCATTTAATGCATTTTAAAGTATGTATTGCACACATATGCAATTATCTTTATCAGTGGTTATTACCTTTGGGGTAGCTTACCTTTGGGATGCTGATGGAAGTTAGGTACCACTCTTTAGAGGAAGAAATAGAACATAGAGTCTCAGCTCTCTAACCAGAGTGAGCACTTATTAATGTCTGTTGAAGGAATATGTGAATGAGACGAGTTGAGACAAAAGCTGGAGCGGTACAAAATGCAGAAATGAGAAGGATGTAGTCTCTTGCTCACCCTGAGGTTACACCACATCCATGAGAGCAGAACTAAAAATACCTTTAATTGGAAAACCACTCTATTGATTACAAGACAATTTCATAGGCATTATGTTGAGTTAGGAGGAAGCTCTAGGAAGAAGATAAAGAAAAAAATGCATGCAATTATAATCTCAATAAGGTCATGTGCCAAAAGATTGATTCCAATAGCACCCAGTGGTTATTTAGAAAAAGAACAGATTATATTTAGATGATACAAGTTGAGATCAGAGTGGAGAAAAATAAATTTCATGGCACGCTGCATTATAAATGGGCATAGAATATTGGGAAAGATTTAAACAGGAGGAGGTCAAGCAGTTGTATAAGGAAAGTGTGCAGGGATGACCTTTCAAGAAAGCAGGGATCCTAAGTGCCCTAAAGAAACTTTGTATTTTTAAAGGGAAAGCCTATTTTCGACTGTTATCCTTAAGACAGTCTTCAATTTCTGGCTATTCAACATTTGTATTTCAAAAATCTATGTATGAAGGAAACTCTCTATCAAGCTATATCTGAATATTTCCGAACATGGCCTTGACAGCAAACTCCTCACTGTCTCTGGCACCTGAGAAGATGGAAATGAGGAACGGTGATAGCTGTGCGTACATTTTTTTTTTCTTCCCACAGCTTGGGATTTGTTGGCAAAAATGGAACAGTACCGCACATTAAGCGCGCACACACACACACACACACACACACACACACACACAATTACCTTTTAAACATTTTCAGTGGCTTTTACCCCTGCTTGTTTGTTAAAGTCATAAGTCATAGTGTTTGTGAAAGAGCTGGCATGGCTATGCTGAAAAGATCCACTTAATTGACCTTTCTGTCTTTTCCATGACCCTGTAGGTTTAACCTCACTGCTGATACTGCAAGTGAATATGGGAAAACATTTATTGAAAGCTGCATAACAGACACGATTATATTTCCTCGGTTGATGTTTTGCATATCTGCACAGTAGGGCCATTAAGGGTTCTAAGAGCACAACGGAAACAATCATAACATTTGTTTTTAGATGACTGACTCAGGACATGTACACCAGGCTTTATATAGAAACTGTTTTTGTTTTATTAAGGGACTGTTTGCCTGTTAGTGATAACATCATTAAAAATAAATGAAAGGGGGCTGGTAAAATGCTTCCCAAAAGCAGAAACCTAATTAAAGGTGATATGCCTGCTATGAGGCTTTTTTCAGGACTCAGAAATAGAACAAGGTTAGTTCTTTCTCATTTTATAAGGCCCAAAGAAGACCTCACAGTAAAACATCACTTCTGATCTAATTTTCTATTTCTGTGTACTTTAATAATCTACTTTACAGTCTGTGCTTGCCCATAGAAAGTGAACTAGTTTTGCTCCTACAGATAGCTGCTTCATCATGTCACACTGCATGAAAAGAAAATCTGATGGTTCAGGTCAAACAAAAAAAAAATGCACTTTCCTTTTGCAGCAAATTGTATTGGTTGCGATATATACAGTAAGAGCAGTTGAAATAGTGCACAAACATTTCATAATCCTAAAAGACCACTTTTGAGAGCCTGAGTTAATGGTAAAAAACATTTCCAAATCATGGTTTATAATTTCCAAAAGAAAAAAAAGTAGACCCTTTCATTTTAAGGGGTGGAGTTACTCTAATTTCACGGATGGTGGAAAAAGCAGGAAACTGCATTCCCTTGATAACTCTGCCCTTATTGTGCTGTGACCTTGGCCAATTTACTTAAATTTACATCTGCCAAAAATGAGTTTCTGAAATGTGCTTTGAGAATTTTGGGGGGCGGGGGGAAGGGAGGAGTTGTCACATCAATTCAAGGCCTTTTCAAAATTAATATGACTTCAGATGTAAAGAGAAAAAGAAGAGAACCCAGGGCACCCTCACATCGTGCAGTACTTTGAGATCCTGGTTTCTTTTTGTCAGTCCTGCACGGCTCTGTTTCATTTATGAGTCTCCACGCTGAAAATGAATCTTTTGCTAAGTAAATAAAACAGAACAATTCCCAAATTATCCCCCTGAAATATAAAGGAGCTCTGGTATCATGGATTACTTCAACTCGGATGTGCACATAGTTTTTAGACTAAAATTAGCATGGAATGGTAAAAAGTGTGAGATATCTTTGAAAATCATTTGGTGTAAATTTTCATTTTCAGACAAAAGAAGCCCCATAAGCGACTGACCCAAAGTTCTTCAAACCCAAGTTTGCAAATTCTCGTTTCTTTCTTCATTGAAAGTTATAGTGTCAATTTAGAGGAAACACAGGGAAAGAATATTTTGAACGCTTGCAAGGGTATGCATACCCACAAACATGCATACATTTAAGACAATTGGTGAAATGTGACACACGCAGGATATTTCAGGAATATTAAGGAACTTCAGGTGTGGTAATGATAAGATGATTGTGATTTAAAGACAAGAACCCTGATCTTTAAGAGATACACACTGAAAATAAAGAAAAAAATAATTACAGATTAAGTAAAATATGTTTGGGATTGACTTCAAAATTCTCTGGGGGAGACGAGGAATTGGGTGGGGAACTTAGGACACAAGTCATTGTTAACGCCGAATGATGGGTAGGTATATGGGTGGCTCATTATACTAATTTTATGTTTGTTAGAAATTTTCTTTTTTTTTTTTTTTTTTTAATTTTATTTATTTATTTGACAGAGATAGAGACAACCAGCGAGAGAGGGAACACAAGCAGGGGGAGTGGGAGAGGAAGAAGCAGGCTCATAGCGGAGGAGCCTGATGTGGGGCTCGATCCCATAACGCCGGGATCACGCCCTGAGCCGAAGGCAGACGCTTAACCGCTGTGCCACCCAGGCGCCCCTGTTAGAAATTTTCTACAACAAAAAGTTTTAACATAAAAATAATGCTATGCAGTAAAAATTCTATTAACTCCTTTTTCTTTCTAAAGTCATAGGCCTTGGTATGATGATCATCATTAGCGTTATCGTCAGAATAACAGCATATATTGAGTATTTTCAGTGTGTGCAAAACAATGTTCTAAGCACTTCGCATGCATTAACTAATTTAATCCTCTCAATAATTCTGTTAGATTGTTACTAGTGTTATACTCATTTTACACATGAGTAGAAAGAGGTAAAAATAAGTTAATTAACTTGCCAAGATAACTCGGGTAGTAAAGAGAGGAGCCAAATTTAAACCCAAGTAGACTTGTTTCTGAGCCTTTAAACATACAAGGAATAAAATATAAATTATCTGTAAGAATTTTTATATGTGTTCGAGTATGAGAGACATACATTCCAAAAAAGGCAATGATTTTATAATGATTTTATCTCAGACTAGCAAGAAAACTTAGACATTTCTATTCCATTCCTTCTTAATCAGGGCTTGACTTACTCCTTAAAACCTAGCAACTGGTCATCGAAGGCAGCCAAGATTCATCCAAATTGGCAATTTGCACAGACACACTGGTGATCATTCATTTTTTAATCAAAGATACATGTCTTAGAAGTGAAATTCCAGATTCTCCCCTACATGGGACTAGAGAACTCCAACTATGAGTTTAATGGACACTTAATATCCTGAATTTAGGTGGCTCACACAGGTATCTCCTGCAAATTTCCCCACTCTACACCTTCACTAAATGTCAGTCACACTGACAAAGTCTATACTTTCTTTGTGAGAAATATTTAACCATGGAACTATCACTTTTAAACTGGCATATGCATTCCATGAGGTAAAAAAAGCAAGGCCTACTTAAAGATTCTTAAAGCACAAAATTACCATCCGAGGGATTTATTTCAGCAAGAGCCAGTCCTGTGCCTTACCCGTTCATCAACTATGAGTCAAGCTTGGATATTGCCACAAATTGTCTTCTGCCCTTGTTCCAATTTACCTTCTCCTGAATGTCTTCATCATACAACCCTAGCCATGAACTTGACTCACTTTCCACCATAAGAGCTTTGTTTAGGTTTCCAGTACCAGCCCCACCCACCCAGTGACTCCATCAGCGTGCTCTATGCTTACACGGGAGGTTCCCAGAGTTCTTAGCTACTACCCCACTCTGGTAAGGTATCATGTACCAGGCTGCTGACATGCCACACCAGACATCAGTTTGCTGATCTAGAGAAATTAACTTATTTAAGTCTACTGATTTATCACAAATAATGACTCCTTCCAAGCCACAGGTGTGTTTTAGTACGTCGCTTTCTTCCTACCCCTCCCCTTGCCACAATCTTTTGAGACGGAAAGCAAGGCATGTGGATGTGAAAAGTCTCCTGAGCTGATAACCTAACAGCTCTATACCTTCAGCTTCACTGTCTTGAACCAATTCATGGTTTCCTCCCATTCGTAAAAACTAACAACTAAAACATTTTACCGGGACTATTTCAAAAGATCAAATTCAATGAAAATTATAACCAAAAAAATGTCTTTGCAGGTTTGTTCCCTTAAGTGTGTGTAACATGAAAAACTGCGAGGGAAGTAACTGTCTATCTCGTTCACCTGTGTAACCTCCCTGCCTCGCACATGACACAATTTTATCATCGATTGGTTGAATATCTCATATAATTTACCTTCAAAACTAGTTAATTTGTTAAGCCCTTTGTTCTTTTTTTAATAAAGATAAATGTTAGCTGAGGTTAGTCTACATTTTAAATTAGCTGAATCTGAATGAATGAGAAGATATGTAATATAAAATGCTTTCAGTTTGGGGTTGCCTTTTTAGAAATGTGAATCCAGCATAAAACAAGTATTTATGCCATTTTATTTATGATATTTTAATCTAAATTTTAAAACCCCAATTTTTAAAAACTGAGTGAATATATTTGTGGCTATCAGTACAGAAAAGGGACTAGTGACCATGTGTAAAAAACATTAAAATTTGATTCATCTACCTGAAAGTAGGAGTGGCTGCTTTGGGGCAATAGTGGACATGCCATGACAGAGGGTCTATGCAAAGGCTGATAAGCATCCTGTCAAGAATATTATAGAAACTCTTCCCTAGAAATTGATAGGAGGTTAAACTAAATGACCTTTATATCCCTTTTACCTATTGAGATTTTACGACTTCTTCCTTTAAAACTAACTGCTTTCTAACATAGTCATATAAAAATGCAAAGGAGAGCACTAATTTTTAGGATTTAGGGAAATATAAAAAGTTAAGAGTGTATGTTTATGTCAAAGTCAGCATTCTTCCCTTGGCGAGAAGGGGATTCTTGAACAGCACAGCTGCTATTTTGCAACTCTCAGAGCATAAAAACATAATGCAAATCCCCGGACCTTTACTACGTATAAGTTTTAATACATTGATTTCCAATCTATAACCACTTGTTCTCTGTAGCAAAGAAAAAAGATGACATTGTCAGACTTATAAAATTGTTGTTACTAGCTTTTTAATGATTTATATTTAAGAAAAACACATCTCTTGGCACAAAAAAAAACAAAAAAAAATGAATACAGAAATGAGATGTCTCGCCTAAGTTTTCCTACATGTCACCTATTTTTAAATTTAATTTGAAAAACTGTTTGAAATGTTAAAATTGCTTTACATTCCAAATTAAAAAACACCAATGTTTTTTTTTTGCCCATTTAAGTATTTTCTGTTATCTTCTACTTTATGTTCTCTATGTCCCAGAGTCCCGGGATCAAGCCCTGCATTGGGCTCCCCACTCGGGGAAGTCTGCTTCTCCCTCTGCTCCTCCTCCTGCTTGTGCTCTCTCTCTCTCTCACTCTCTCTCAAATAAATACATGATATCTTAAAAAAAAAAAAAAGGAAGAAAAGAAAAGGTGTCCGACCGTTAATTTCAGCTCAGATCTTGTTCTCAGCGTTGTGAGTTCAAGCACCACATTGGGCTCCACACTGGGCACAGAGCCTACTTAAAAAAAAAATTAAAACTAAAAAAAATTGGACTTAAAAATTTTTTTTAAAAAAATCTTAGCTGGAAAGGAAACATGTGTTAAGGCACATGAGGAAGGGCAGTGTGGATGAGACCCAGTGAACGAGAAAAGAGTTGGCTGGTACAGGTGTGAGTGAAGTTAAGGGGGCTGGAATTGTAGGAGCTCCTGTTGGCCAGACATGAAGTTGTGGCCCACCAGACTCAGGAACCGTCTGGGCACAGCTGATCATCTTGTAGAAATGGCACTTCTTTCTAACCATGTATGTCTCATGAGAATGTAGAACTATTTTAGCTTTATATGCTCAGGTGACTCTCCACTTTCTGGCATGTTCAATTCAAATCACACTAGCATTATGGCTACTTAATATTTTTGCATATATTTCTTTATTGTTAATCTTTCCTAATCAAATGCAAGCTTCTTAAGAATAAAATTCCTTTCTATATTGTTGGTATTGTTTTCCCTCTACCTCAAATGGTGATTTGCCTTCACTAGGCTCTCAAGATATATGAGTAGAGTGAATAAATAAATGTTTAAAAAGTATTTCAAAATGAAATAAATTAATCTCTCAGGCTATTTCTGTGTATTTTGTTTTACTCAGAATTCTCAAGTTTATAAGCATATATATTAAAGATTCTTCTTAATAACATATGAAGAAGGATTGAGATAAGTTACATTATTATAGTTAAAATAACCCTATAGTATCTAATGTATTTGAAAGAAATTCAAAGAAAAGTAGATTTTGTATATATGCATATGTATACACATGACTGTTTACACATAAACACATAGTTACATAAATACTAGGAACATATGGGTATATAAGTAAGTAGAACTCTTCCATATTTAGTCAGTCAGTAACTATTCTATATTTAGGTAATTGATTTACTTTAAAGATTATCACCAGAAGCTTTAGGCAAATATAAATAGGTTTATTATTTGACATAATAAATTATCTTCCATTACTTATTCCTTGTCCCCATATAAGATTTCAAAAGAATGAAAAACGAATAAAGAACCTGAAAGTTTTACTACTACTTTCTATTTTGTCTCATGTACTTTAAAATGAACAAATTATAAGTAGCATATATATTGAAACACGATTTCATAAATGACAATACTAATGGAAAATTTGAAAACAATTATAATATTCAGCTTTATTAGAAAGTGCTTCCTAATTTAAATAAACAAACCAAACATGCAAGTTTCACTCCTGCATTCTTGATATACGTGAAAAACTCACACTGCCCCTTAATATCATTTTACGTTAGAAAATTTAAAGAAAAGAAAGAAAATTTAAAGAAATACCATGTAAGAAACAAGTAAAAAGGTTATATTTATACGCATTTTCAAAACTCACACATAACTCAAGATTCTGATATGTCCCCACCTAGGATGATTTAGGACACTAGTTATGGGGGAGAATGTATATTGGAGTCACCTCCTTTTAGCTAGGAATCATCACAAATATAATACCCTCATTGTTTCTCTTATAATGTTTTCTAAAATCTATTTCCTAACTTATATTTGACAGGATATAAATTCTCCACAGATATTTGAATACAGTGCCTATCCTAACAATAGATTCAAAAATATCATGATACTCTAGAGAAAATTATTTCCTTCATTACCAAAATTATTTTCAGAACTGTTATATGTATTTATAAATTTCACTGAGACTTTTTAGGAAAACAGATTAATCCTAAAATATGAATATACCTTGCCAATTGGTTCAGTTGGCAAATGAGCCAAATTAGAAGTTAGTCTTTCTGGAAATATTTATAGATGAATAGCAAATTCAATACAAAGGGGAATATTGGAGCAAGTAAGGACATTTAGTTCATCCCTGGACTTCCTGGAGGAAGAGAATTCCAAGTTCAGAATGAAGGATAATCAGGAAAAAAATCTTAAGGCATGGCTAAGACCTACATTTCGGAAAAAGAGATTATTTTATGTCTCAAATCTTTTATGTCTCAAGGGTCTAACTTGCCCTCCACTTTAGATTAACTTCTTCAAATGTTAATATATTTTCTCTATCATCTATTTAATAAACATTAAAAAAAAACCCACAACTCTTGTCTATCAATGTTTATTGAAACTCTTCATCCCATTATTCCCACATTGCCCTGGTAGGCCAAGAAATGAGGCTAGGTTGAAAGTTATGCCAGTGAGCCCATGACATTCCTAGTGATTACCATTTCGTTTTCTAAGAAATTCTTTTACGAAACGATTTTAGAATCTTCCTTAGGGTCATATTCAAGGGGCTTCTTACACTGTGTGTGTATATTCTTTCTTTCTTTTTTTTTTTTTAATTATAACTGCATTAGCTTGTTTACTCATCCATCATCTCTCTTGTCTATGGGCCAAAAAATTCAGCTGCAATTTAGTTCAAATATCTTAGAACATAATTCATATGGCCTGAATTCATTTAAAATAGCCAAGACTTTCTCCATCTCTTCATCTATCTTGGGCTCTCATGATGCTTACTCTCACTATTTTTATTTTCTCTTAGAAAGATGAAAACAAAAGAATAACTTCTTTGTATCATTTCAGATGCGTGCCCTATATACTTAAAGATGAGAATATGCTAACTATTACTTTTTTACTTGATTACTTGACTGTAATTTGACTTTATCTGCATCCTGAACATGGAGTTTCAAATTCTGAGAGAAAGAGTTGGCTTACAGTTTCTCTATACTTTCCAGCCTGGATTCTAGATCAAGCTTTTCAAAAAAAAAAAATTAATGATATTGAGGAAGTCATTCTTTTCTCCATCTTGTTTACTAAATAATTAGGATATCATGCCTGCAACTGTGCCCACTTTACAGACTTTCCCCCTCTTTACTGAATAATTCTAAATGCATGTAACCATTTTGTAATATATCCCATCTATTCTAAAAAAGAAAATCTCTCTTGGTACCATTCTTCCCTTCAATTACTGTCCCAGTTTTTCATATCCCTTTTCAAGTGTTATGTATGCTCTATAACCTCATCTTCTCCCCATGACTTAATCTTGAACTCATTCTAGTCAATTTTTTATTTCTCCCTTTCTAATGAAACTTTTTTTTTTCAAAATCAGTTGTGACATCAATATTGCCAAATCGGATAGTCAATTCTCAGACCTCTCCTTACTTGACTTATCAGCAGCCCTGGACATGTTGATTATTCCTTCATTCCTGAAACCCTTTTTCCACTTTGTTTCCAAAACACCATTCCCTCTTCTTCTTCCCAAACCTTAATGGCAGCTTCTTCTTAGTCTCTTTATTGCTTTTCTTTTTCATCCAATCTTTTTAAGCTCAAAACATTACAGGGTACCTTCTGACCTTTTCTCTTTGCTATACGCATTCCCTCATGATCTCATTCAGACCCACACCTTTAAATACCATCTATATGCTGATGGCTCCAAAATTTATATCTTTAGCTCAGACCTTTTGCCTGAACTGCCCTCATCTCTGGACTCACTTCTCCACTGGGATCTCTAATAGGCATCTTGAAATTCACATGTCCAAAAAACGAACACTTAATTACCCAATTCCACAGCTGCTCCTTCTATCATCTTGTTAATCTCCGTCCCATTCCATTCTCTTTCTTCTCAGAGTCAACTAAAATGATGAATTTGTAGTGTTTCATTCTAATTCATATAGCTAGATGATACATAGAAACACAGATCTGAATAAATGCATATTTGTGTGCAAACTTGAGAAACATGTAGCATATATTTGAGTTGAGTTTACATAAATAACATCATGCTGTTATTATCTTTTTTCCAACTTGTATTGTGTTTGTGAGACTTCTCTAAGATGGTTCCCATAGATCTATTTATTCATTTGAAGTGGTGTATGAAATTACATCATGCAACCATGCTATCTTTTATTTATTCATTCTTCTATTGCAGTGTTCAATCGGTTCCAAAATATTTGGTATTATAAATAATGTTGCAGTAAAATGCTTATTTTATCTAAGGTACTAAGTCCTTGCATGCGTTATTTTATGTTATTCTCACAGAATAATCTTGATAGTATTATCCTTTTTCACCATAAAAAAAGACTGAATCTTAAAGAGATTGTGTAATTTTCCTAATGTCACCCAGTTCATCAAGGACACAAACAGAATTTGAAATCACATTTATGCCATTTCATCATCCAGATAATTTTTCCTACTGCACTAACTTATCTGGTACTAAATCCCATGAATGAAATCTTTGTAGGAATAATACTGACAGTAATAGGAAACAATAAGAGAGGTCCATGACAGTCCTAATCTTTGCTTCAATGAGAATTATAGAAAATCACAAGTGGGCAATGAGAGCATGGGTATGGAAGAAATAGGAGCATAGTAGTGGCAGCCCAATTTAGAAATCTACTATTTAAAGCCTTGTTAACAACTTGATAGATGTTCCAGTTCTAGAGATACTGGCAAGAAATTCATAGGAACTGGTGACTCAAGTGTGGCCTGAGGAAGAAGAAGAAGTCAAATAGAAAGTTTTAGTTTGTGTGATTGAGACCCAGGGAAAAATACCTGACATTAACCAAATTGAGAAACTTAGAAAGACCCTCTAAGATACAGCAAGGTATAGGGTGGAGGGGACTTAAGTACTTGATGATGTTCCCTTTGATGATGTTTTACTTATCAAAGACTTTAAGCCAAGAATTCCTATTTGCTTCCTCAATAAGAAAAAAGATCAAGAAATAAATAGCATATAGGAAAAAGAAAAGTAGCATACCATGCTGCCTCCTTATATATACAAATCTAGAATTGTGATAATTACCTTTTCTTCTTTCCCTTGCCGCCACACACATGTCCTGACTAGAGATTCAACCATCAGGAATGACTAAAATCGATCATCAGTATCAGTAGAAGGAGTAATATTAAGCACATCAGGCTAAGAGATTAAACAAACAAAGATGATGTATCAATTTGTCTTTACTGATCTGCTCTGGACTTGGGTATTGCTTTTAATAATTGTATTCCTGGGATGCCTAGGTGGCTCAGTTGGTTAAGTGTCCAATGCTTGGTTTCGGCTCAGATCATGATCTCAGGGTTGTGAGATAAACCCCACACTGGGCTCTGCACTCAGTGGGGAGTCCGCTTCCCCTCTCCCTCTGCTCCTCCCCCGACTCAAGCACTCTCTTCTCTCTCTCAAATAAATAAATAAATGAATAAATTAATAAATCTTTAAAAAATTGTATTCTTGTCTTTTTCCCTACAGGATTTATTACTAATGTTATATCTGGGGCTTATCCTGTTCGAGAATCTGTACCTTGGTTCCATGTTCCATATCTTGGTTTCCCTTGGCCTATAGTTCTAATATTTCCCATCTCAGCATTTTCTGTTTTTGGAAATCCAACCCAGAAACCAGTACTCCATGGTCAGGTGTCCCCCAATATATGTATCTCTGTGTGTGTGTGTGTGTATTTGTCAAATTGTTGTGCTTCTGAATTGATTCTTAGAGGCTTTTTGTTGTCTCAATTATAAAAATCTAATTTAGGAAACCCACAGAAGAATCATTATGCCTTTTTTTTTAGAATCATAATGCCTTTTAAGAAAATCTAGAAAGGTAATCTCCCTCTCTCTTCTCTCTTAAGGATTATTCTTCCTTGAAAACAAAACAAAACAAAACAAACAGAGACATAGATATTTTGGAAAATAAAGTGAGATAGTGATTAGTGTAAATGGCTAGGCTTAAATTCAACAAAAGTATAAGGAATAGAACACTGCAAAGAAATATTCATAGGCTTAGAAGTATATGCAGTAATTGGAACCATCTGCTAACAAATACAGGTACTACAAGACCTGTTTCAAAGACTAAATTGGACTCATTTGTTATTAGCAGTATATATTTGCATTCAATTAATGTGTTAAAATCCTTTAAAAGTATGCTCTCTTAAGTGGGTTAAACATGCTCATTGTAATCTTGTTTATACTAATAATTGGCTTTGCAAATCTTTTCTTTATATCTAGTACAAAGGTAAACTTTATCAAGCCCAAGCTAAATTATCATAAATTCCATATTAGCAGAAACCAAATTAATGAGGTTTGATTGTACCAAGAAAATTGCTTTTGCCATTTGCTTAATTTCATCTGCTGTATATAATAACAAAAATTTCAAGTGATGGAAGGGGGAGATAATTCAGTATTTGCAAAAATATTAGTAGAAGCAAAGCAAACTTTCAGAAACTCTAATTTAGTGTTATATTTATTTGTTTAGGTTCAGTGTGTAATATGATGTTAAGTATATTACTGTATCATGCTATTATGGAACAGATGTTAAATGCAATGTAAAAATGTCAGGGGTAAATGATTGATGATCCTCTTTGCCATTTCAAAGTAAACCATGATTATTTATATGCTCTGGACATTGCTTGAAAGCATCATATTAAATCTAAACAATTGATCCATTTTCAAGGGTTTTTGTATAATGTATTATTTATGTGTTTTTTTATTCTTTTGTGAAAATGCCCCAGTATAAAGAAGTATTTAGAGTCTCAAGTACTCCACCCAGTCCATATGGTAGATTTGTTCTCTGTGTAATACTTACCTTTTCCCTCTAGGCCCATATGGCAAGTCCATAGGCTGCCCAGGCCCCTCTGTCCTCCACAGGGGCCATATGGCAAGTTCAGTGAGCACTCATTTACCTTGTATTAATATTTTATCTGCCTCAGACAGAAAAAGAGATCAGATTAAGTAAAGTCAGCCCCTGAAAATGGTTTAGCCATATAATCAATACTGAGTGTCAATGTGGTATGAGATATGGGTTCTGTTATTTCATTTATATTAAAAATAGCAAATCCATTTGAATAATTTATCAAATAATTTCATAAGCTCTTTTGATCACTTGATATACATTGACAGAATACTGTTTAATTATGCTAACCATCTAGGCAATATTAACACATGATAGTGTAAGCTTATAAAGTTTAGAACTGGTTTAAACATATAGGCTTTGATATAGCCAAAGAGATAAGACTGAATCTAAATTATAATCTATATTACCATAGTAATTGCTCTAAAATTAATTCATTGTCATAACATTTGCAACTATAGGCTAAACTTTTGCTGTCAACTTAAAGTAATTAAGGGACCCTCAGTACTTTATTTACAATTAGAATTTATATGAAAAATATGGTATAAATTAAAATACTATATTTCTGCATTTTCTACTGTCACTACAGATTCGTATAAAGGTACCAAACGAATAAACTTCATGGGGTTAATTTATTTCACTGTAAATTCATTTAGTTGATAAAAATGATTATTTTTATAACTCCCTTTACTTCCAAGCTACAGCGACTATCTCTCTGTTTTCTCTTTAACAGCTGATAGCGTTGTATGGCCTGATACATTATGATGATATACCTCATAATCAAATTATTATTCCAAGCACTTAACAACTTCCAGAACAGGCCACAGAAACATGTATCCTTTATGTTAGTCACATTCATATATGTATATTTCTTTCATCTCCTCTCATGAAAAGATACTTGTCTCATTTTTTAAAACATCTTCATTATTAATAACCCACGTTCGGTTATTCCAAGTGAACAAAAACAACAACGCAGACCACCACGCTTACGGCAATTTATTTTTGTTAGACCTTAGAATTCTTGTCAGCTTATGTATAAAATCTGACGTGAGAATGTTCAAAAGAGGGAGTTCATGCTTTGTTGCTTGGTCCTTTCTTTAATACATTTCGGTGTTTTCTTCCTGGACATGTCTTTTAATCGGTCAGCCTTCTCTCCACAAAGCAATTATAAATAGTTGTTTTTTTTTTAATTTGATTCCATACGATGTACATATCCTATTATCATGTTTTGCCCATTTTCCTCTGAGTCCCTGTATCTGTAATCATACTTGTTATGATCTCTGTCCAGAATATATTTGCCAGGCCAATGTAAATGCCGAGATCGTATCACATAGGTGATACGAAATAGATTCTGAAGTCATTTGAAATTTTAAAATGATAATATTGAAATAAAAATGTTAATGTGTTTAGGTTTGTCACCTGTAAGTACAAGTAAAGTCATAATTAAAATATAAAGACAACATCAGGATCTCTGACAGCTTATTTTAGGCTTGTATGTATAGAAATATATTTTAATGAAAATATAAAAGTTTAATTTTATGCACTGAATATTTCCGTGGAGTCAGCACTTTGCTAGTTTGTGATAACATGTTAAAATTAATGGGATGTCTTAACTAAGTTCTTTCTGCATATATACATATAAAAAAGGGAAAGCTCTGAACCTGACTTCATAAATAACATCCACTGTGATTTTGTTAAAGTTTAGATGTGTGGATTTGTATTTGAAATCCTCAGAAGGTTACAGGGTGCAACCCTCCAACAATATCTCTGAGTCTTCAGGGACAAAATCCCATTATGTGGAGTTCAGTGAAGGGGGTAAACACCACCATAAAGAAATACAAATTGCACATATTTCCCATTTAGCTAGTGTCACCAAAGTTCACCATTTAGAATTCTAACCAGTTAGGACTTATTCTTGGAGGTCAAGTACCTTGTGAACCTTGTCATCTCATTGATGACATCATATCCCATCCATCAGTTCTTTCAGGAGCACACTTGCCATCTGCTCAGCACACGTTGTAATAACTTATTAGACAAATTCACAGGGTAACAATCTGTACAATGACACTGTTATCTTAATGCTGGCACATACTGAGATAACAACCACTGTTTCTTTGTCAGAGCACAAGGATTCTGCCCTCCAACTTTAAAACAGAAGTTAGGAGCCTATTTAAACTTCTTAAGTCTACGGAAACAACGAGCATATGGGCAGAAACATTTTTCTCCCCTCTAGGACCACAAACGCAACTCGCCTCATAAGGAGGTCATCCCAATGGATGATCCCTGCTTAGTGTTTGTGAGCTGTAAATTCCTTTTCTCCCCCCATGAGGGAATCAGATATATAAGAATTATGCCCCTGTATCCCCATTGAAACTTAAAAATAATAACATTCATGATCGCCAAGCAATAAAACTCAATAACTTCTTTCCACTTGCTAAAATAATATAATTACAATAATTTCCCAACCTGTTCAAGATGACTACAACCTCTCTTAGTTTTTTTCTAAAGACATTTAATTAGCGGAAAGAGGGTCTCAAACATCTAGCTGACACTGCATACCTGTAACTCTAATAGGTCCTTTGGAAAAACCAAGGACAGTGTCCAAGATCACGTACCTATATTTTAGCAGCTTTTTATTTGCAGTGTAGAATTATTGGGCATCTTTAACCTAGCAGCTATCAAAGGCCTTATGACTTGATGAATCCTGGCACAACTGTCTCTCTATCCCTTAGCTTTAAAAATTATAAATTTTTAGAGAAGATGGTTTTTATTTTGCATCACATGAAATTCATCCTCTGTTCCTTCTTTTGGCTTGTCATTTATTCCAGCTTACACTGTGATCAACATTGTACTAAAATAAAGTCAAGTACAACAGCCGCTCCCTGCCCATCAAAACGCACAGACGTCTGCCAAGCACTTGTAACAGCTGGTGTTACATTAATTAGTTTAAACTATTTATTTCATCCATCTCCAGAGCAGATTGAGCAAAAACATTAGAGATTATTCTAGCATCTGTAAGTGCCCTGCAAACATTAACCAAGGAAAGTTAGAATATTCATTGGTATCATATATACATATATACACAAATATATATTTATATTGATGTATACAATTTAAGAATCCGAATAGTCCTTATAAATGAGCAAACTCTATCATATACTTAGCGAAGAGATGTTTTATTAACTGCCTTTACAAACATAAGTTTTCATCTTATATTCATCCTTTGTGTCTACAAAGTTTCTCTCTTTAAAAATTATCACTAGAAAGCGATAATAATTCCTGGCAGCATGGGCCATTAAACAATATATGACAGGGACTGGGTGACTCAGTGGATTAGTCACAGATTTTATGGCCACTGTTGGAATCCTGCCCTAACTACAGTGATCAAAACACTGTTATCAAATGGTTGTAAAAATCTCAATTAAAATTACTTCTATGGCCTCCACTAGGTTCTTAGCAAACTACATCCCATAACATGAATCTACACGTTATTGACAAAATTAACTCAACTGCCACTTTTTGGCTTAAGAGAATTTAGAAATTAACTATCTAACTGACTCTTCAAGTAATGGTTGTCAACAGGGACTTGATTATAAATGTGTGTCCATTAAACACCTGTCAGTCTATGCTTTTTGTAGGACTTCTACATTTTTAAGACTACATTATCTAACACCATGCCTTTTCTAGAAACCAAATACATATGGATTAAACTAACATTGGATGCATCTATTTATGAAAAAAAACAAAAACATTCTGAAATATATGAAGGCCAGTTCACAAAAGTAATGGTGGAGAATAATCAGGATCTAAAAATTTTTGTAGAGTATCAAAATCGTACCATGTAAATTCCCTCAAGATTGATGATTTCCAAAGCAATCTGTTTTACTCTACCAAAGCAATACCATGACAGAATTTGACACATAACTTATTCAACTAAGAGCACACAAAAAGGTCTACACGATAGATAGAACACAAACATTTAGGAAATAATCTGATCTTCAGTGAAGAAAAGTAAGAAGGAGTAAAGAGCATTAGGGAAAACAATACTGTATACCTTGGCAAAACTTTTCCACATAAATAGCCAGAAGTCCTGAAGCAATACTCATTATTCCTGGAGTTAAAAGCTTTTGCTGTTTTAACCTTACTCAGGTCAAAAATCAATCTCTATAAAGGAAATTAATTTTACTCCTTGGCATTATATCTTCCTACAGCAAATGCAAAAAAAAAAAAAATCAGTATAACAAAAATTTAATGGAATATAATTCTATTTAGATTTATTTCAGATTGAAATAACCCAGATGCTGAATTCTGAGATTAAGGGGGCTATTAGAATGCATCCTTATGGTAACGTTGCCTATTTTTCTATACCGTATCTTTTATCTAAGGGCATTTACCTTGGTTACCTACTTTGGTTTATGGACAATTTAGTCATTAATATGGGACTGTTATAGACTGTTATAGAGCTGTGTCTCCCCAAAATTCATGTGCTGAAGCCTTAATATCCACTGCGACTCTATTTGGAGATTGGGCCTGTAAAGGGGTAATTAAGTTAAATGAGATCACAAGGATGGGGCTCTTATCCATTAGGACTGGTGTCTTCATAAGAGGAGGAGGACAGGGGCACTTGGGTGGCTCAATTGGTTAAACATCTGCCTTTGGCTCAGGTCATGTTGCAAGGGTCCTGGAATTGAGTCCCAAGTCAGGCTCAGCACTCAGCTGGCAGTCTGTTTCTCTGTCTCTCTTTGCCCCTCCCCCTTCTCATGCTCACTCTTTTCTCTTTCTATTGCAAATAAATAAATAAATAAATAGACAAATAAAATCTTAAAAAAAAAAAAAAAAAGAGGAAGAGAGGCCAGGGATGCCCTCACATGTGGAAAGGCCACATGGGGACACGGTGAGAAGGTGGTGTCTATAAGCTAAGAGGACTCAGGCTTCATGGAAAACTAAACTGCCACAACCTGATTTTGCACTTTTGGCTGCCATCACTGTAAGAAAATAAACTTGCTGTTTAAACCACCTGGTCTGGTCTGTGCTATTTTGTTCTTGCAGCCCAAGCAACCTAACACAGGGACCTACAACACAGATAATGGAAACCATCAGAGAGTGGGGTATTCATATCTCACATTCTACAGGGCTTCTTAATTAGTGATCACTGAAAATAGTGTTCCATTTGTTCCTTACAGCAACCCTGGAGGTATGAGATATCCCCCGCTTTCAGTACGAGAAAGCCTGGGGAGTTGAACTGCTTTGTGCCAAAGCAGAATACTGCTAAGTTATAGTGGTGGTCTTGTTCCCAGACTTCTGGATCAAGTTCTAAGTTATCAACACTCTGTTCTAGACCATGGGTCTTTTTAAACTTTTGGTACAAATAATCCATTTTCAAATCTTAGAACCTTTTAGATCTCTGAGAGATGAAATGCTGACGAAGGTGAGTGGAGTGAAATATTTTAGGGAAAAATTTCGGAAGGGACAATATCTTATTTCTGAACAGACATAGGCAAACTATGGACCACAGGCCAAATCCAGCCTGCCACCAGTTTTTGAATAGCCTGTGAGCAAAGAATGTTTTCTGTATTTTGAAATTATTCGAAGAATAAAGTAAAAAGAGGAACAATATTTTGTGACACTGAAAAATTATATGAAACTCAAATTTTGGTGTCCATAAAGTTTTATTGGAACAGAGCCACAATCGTTCATTTGTATATAATCTATGGCCGCTTTAAAACTATAACAGTAGATTTGAGGAGTTGTGACAGATCCCATACGGCCCGGAAAGCCTAAGGTATTTACTATCTGGCCTTTTACAGAGAAAGTTTGCCGACTCCTGTTTCATACAACAGGATTAGTAGCATCCTTTATTATAATTGCGTCAAATAGTCTAGCTCTGGTTTTTCCAGGGAGCCTATTTAACCCATAACAAATTTATAGAGTATCACTAATGAGCTGATAGTATTCTTTCAATTAGCTCTAACCTATATTTATGATGTTATTCTATGGGGGAAAAGGATGTTTCAACTTTCAAACAACTCACAAGTGAATTTTTGAAACATAACTTGTTGGTAAATTTGTGGCTACCTGGTTCAGAGATGACTGATGATGAAGAAAGACGATAGGAATAAGAGCTAGCCACGTCTCTACATTATTCAATTATCCTTACAACTTCTCCCTTAAGCAGAAACTTACTATTCCCATTTTTCACATTTGGAAAATGAGGATTAATGTAGCTAAGTAACCATTACAATTTAATAGCATACACTATGCCATTGAGTGGAAGTGGAATCTAAGTTTCCCTGACTCTAGAGCTCTTGCTTTCAACCATTATGCTCTACTATCCACAGTGATTTCCCTTAGCTGAGTATTATTTCTGTTCATATGTTAATATTTTTAATACCAAGCTGTTCTAAAAATAACAAGTACAAAACTATGAATTATAAAGTTTTCATTAAAGAAATACCAATTCAATCCAAAATTGATAAAAGCAATACTTCTGAGGACTATGTAATACTTTAGCAATTATGTTTCAGATCAATTTCTTGTTCAAATGTTGCAATCCTAATCAACATAGCCTACATGTATGTACAGGATTAAACTTTGGCACAGGAATTGATATGCCCCTAAATTAGCAAAGTTATCTGGCCACCACATCACCATTACTTATTTTTTCTAATATTTCCACGTAATAAGAGGATTTTAGTGGTAAATTGAAATAACTTTAAAGATACAGTAAGGCAATTAGAGAGAAAAGACACCAGAGGAGGTCAAACTTGGGTTTCTTTCTGATTATGTCATTCTCAAGCCCTGAACCATCTATCAATCCTCTCTAAACCTCAATTTCATCACCATTAGAATGGAGATAAAATGGTACCGATTGAAGAAGATTATTGTTGGGATTAAATGTGATAATGCCATGCTCTTGCCACCATATCACAACCTCATGGGGATGGAGGAACAAATCAACCTATAGGTGGAAGACATAGGGGTAAGTTGAGACTTGTCCTTGAGAGTGTAAACAAGAATTTTGCGAAGATGAAATAAAAAAAGAATTTTGAGGGAAAATTAAAGGAGGTAATCATGTATAAGATTGAAAGGACAAATTAACAAGGCCCCAGAAGTCTAGTAAAAACAGACACAAAAAAGAAAATAGTGGGAAAAAAATCATTGCTTATAATAAAAATAACTAGTTTAAATATAGACAGATTGGACTATTAAACAATTATATATAAAATCAGAGACTTATGTATCCAGGAATAGTTCATCCAAGGAAGACAGTCAGATTTAAAAGGAAATCGAACTAACAGGAGTTTGTCTCTAATACTATTGGGAAGCATGTAAAACCACAGGGAGTCATATATTTGTAGAAAGTAAGGAGGAAAATTTGAAATCAGTATTAACATAACGTTTGTTCCAATAATATAACATGGGGGAGTTAGGTAAGGAGGTAAACTGGCAGGCATGTATACAGGCAAAACAAGATTTTTGTACAGACAGGGTATACGCACATCCTCTATTCCCCACTTGTAAAGCATGTATGCGTTGAAGCTAAGTCGTTTCCAAGCTCTGGCTATGTGGGTCCCAGGAACACGTCTGTCTCAGTCATTACACTAAAGAAATGGCATCGTGGTTAGGAGCAGGGTCTCTGGAGGCAAACCTACCCACTAACCACGAGCCATGTGACCTTGGTTTCCGACTTGTTCACCTCTTCTGTAAAATGGAGATAATAATAGTAATCCTCAAAAGTAGCTATGGACTACTTTTGACTAACTACTTTGGACTGAGTTACTATCCCATTAGTTTTAGAGCAGTACTTGGCATATAGGAAGTACTATGTCAAAGTTTTCTGGGATTAATAAATCTTTTGTCATCAAATGGGGGCAGAGATGGTATTTTTCTTTCTGCTTTTTCTAAAACAGGTTATGACTTTCCCACATTAATACATGTGCAAATAAGGATATAGATACAGAGATTAGAAAACATATAGATATATAAAGACATGTGGCTTTATTATAGCTTTAAATCTCATTCCTATCTAATACAAGTTCAATGGGAATTAAAAATACTAACCACATTCTAAAACACACTTTAAAGCTACCTCTTAAGGGGGCAAAAAAAAAAAAACCTCAATGATAATCTTCTAATCTTTCAAACTCAAGGAAAACTGTTGTTCATATAGGCTCTCTTGTAAGCAGACACAACATTCGTTGACATTCTGAAGCCATAATCCATCATTTTCATCTCTTCATGGTTGACTCCTCATGTCTTTGCTTCACCCAGAAAGTTAAGTAATCATCTGATGCCCAAGTATCAGATAAAAATGCCACAGCACATCTGTGGTCAGCTTCCACAAGATACGAAACCCCACATTCCCTCTCAAACGGCCTGCAGAGGAAAAGCCCCACACTTACACTTAGCTTAGTGCTTAGCCACCATACTGTCTAATATACTTACTAAACATAACAAAATCCATCTAAAACTTAAAAAATAAACATTCATTCTTTAATTTCAAGTGAGCTTAAGGTTCACATTTTCTTCTCATTTCAAAAGTCATTGTTTTGTGGATATTTATAGCACAATAGGATTTGTCATGTGACATTTCCAGGAAACTGCAAACTACTACAGTATAACAACCAAATCCAAATTGTTCTGCTGTGTGGAAGAAACTAGATTGTTCTAAATAACTAATGGAACATAAAGCACATTGACTATAGAATTGTAGTCAATGTATAGGGTATTCAGAAGCAGGGCACTTTCAAGCTTTGCTGATATAAATGCTTATTTGTTTCACAGGCAAGATATGCGTACAAAGTAAGTGGGGATGAGCACACCCTGGGACACATCTTGGGAGTTTTTCTAAACTGTTACCTTCACATGGACATATGAATCTAGGTCACCCGGAGAACAGAAATGAGGCGTATGGACTGTATTTCGAAAAAGCGCTTCAAGGCCCCCAGGGGTCTTCCCAACACTTGCCCCCTGCTTGAAAATCATTTTCGAACTATTTCGATGAGAGCACTACTTTGATCCCAAATAACACATCATGTTCCTTTTAAAGTCAAGGTCCAATGCAAATGCACTGATGTCCTACAACTTACAACTTACCAAATATGTAAAATCTTTAGCTTATTAAATGAATTTCACCGTATCACCTTTTCATGGCACAGTATCATTCAGATCAACAAGAACCACATTTTTATTATTCTTTTATTCCTCCATGATATAACTTAACTCAGATATGGTGTTTAGCTCATTTTGACACGTCTTACAGATGAAAAGTTCATCTCAAAGGTTGATCATTGCAGGGACTTCCTTATTCTAAAACTGCACACTGTTCTACCTTCTGCTGAAATTGTTTGCTGACCAACCTGAATTTTTTCTTTCTCTTCTACCTAGAAGTTAATTGTTAAACTTTGCTACAAAACCCTTTGTTCTTATTGAAGTCACTTTGCTTGTCTCTCCTACTGTAAGGACACCAAATCCTAAAAGCTGGCAAGAATGCATATGTTTATTTCACCATTGCTCTGCAATTACTGAATGCCACTTAATTATAGCAACAGATGCTCGAGTGTAGGAACCAGAAAAATCAAACGCCTCATTTCCAGGTTATTTTTTTCCATTGCTTCTGCCAACAGCAGATGTGTGAGCCCCTTGTGCTCTGGCGTAAATACTTATCAAATCCTAACAGGTCACCTATGTCACAAACAACATTTCAGATGCAACTGTTTCACCTGATAATAGGCTCTGAAAATAAAACTGTGAGCTGTAAATACAATGTATTCAGAATGAAATGCCATAATGTGAAATTGCTTTTTCTCTAGCTACAACTGAAGTCCTTGACAGTTTTTGGCAGTGATAAATCACCCTCCCATTAATTGTCTTCTCTCTCATTGTGAGGTGAGCTGCTAAAAGGGGCAGTCAACAAAAATGACTTAAAGGACAAATTTTGGCAAAAAGACAATGAAGAAATCTGTCATTGCTCAGCCTCCAGTAAACTGTCGCGAAACAATCAAAATATATGTAGCTGAAGTGTTTATGTCTTTGTTACGAAGATTATAGAATGATAAGTTTCTGTTAAAGCAGAGGAAGGACCCAGAGAAACTTAAATTGTGGATCCTTGACACCCTCTTCCAAGTGATTTTTCTCCTACAAGATGCATTACTGTCTCTTAGATATGAACATTTTTCTCATCTATCCCGATTCACACTCTGACCTGGAATAAATGAAAAGTTCTCCAATGTGTGATCCCAAGTTATAAAATCTTGTTAATGTAATTTTGAATGGGGTGTAGATTTAATTTTTAAAAATTAATTTCAGAAATTCTTCAATAACATACTTTGCTATAAAACAGGGAAAATAACTCATACTATTCTATATCCAGAAGTATGTTTGCCACCAGTAGACAATTTAATATTACCATATGCAGTATGAGAAAATTATATGTTACTACAGTGCCTGTCAAACGCACCATTTACATTTTAGTTTATATTCAGCAGTAGTAAGTAAAGATGCATAAAAACCGGACCCATGGCTGTTCCTGCATTAAAAATGTTCATATTTACTTCGTGTAATTAATGCATTGCTTAAGTTGCTGAATCTCAAGTCTAATTGAACAAGAACCCTAAGTCTGAATGGTGCCATTTTTAGGAAGGTACCCAGTCAACCCTCTTCAAATAGCAATTACATATTTGAAAGAGATACAGAGGCAAAATATTAGGACCATAATTACTACATGGGTAGAATAATTCAAATAAAGCAAAAACCTAAAGAAAAGGCATGCTTTCAAGAATCCTTATGGAATACAGTCGAACATCCTGAAGCATGATTGGTATATTTTCACATCCACAATCTTTTTTCTAGAAGAATCTGAAATAACTTTACAAGTAATTTATGGGTATTTCAATTAATACAGGAAATCACTGAGTCAGGAACTCTAAAAGGAATGGTTCAATATATCAACAGTGTTCTGGCTAAAAGATAGGTATCTCTGGTTCTCATTCAATGGGGCAAGATAAAGAACTGGCATTTTGGTGCTTCAACAATGTAATTCAATAAAGAGCCTACGTTAAGTAAGGAAAACTTAAAATCACCCCAAGTCCTCTTTTGTAGCTCAAATGGAATGTTATCTGAATATTAATAAATATAGTTTATCGACTATGACATTAAAACATCTTCTGAATGACAGAAATAAAAATTAAGGGATTGATTTTTTTCCTTTTTTTCTCTTTTTGGTGATCCGCCAGTTTGAGAGCTTACTGAGAGCATATGTAGATAGCATATTTGCAAGTCCATCTCTGGAGGATTGCAAAAGGCCCTTAGCTTGTGAAAAACAGCAATGTTATTTTTTTTTAACGTTCCCTATATTTAGAGATTAAATCGCTCACTGCACAAACCCATTTGGAACAGGCGCGAAGGTGAAAAGGATAATCAGTACAGTCACTGGTCCGTGTTTCCTAAACGCTTTTGAAAACATTACTGTGCGCAGGCATAAAATTAGCGGCAGGACCTTAAAAAGGCTGGCATTTAGCATGACTTTTTGGAAAGTGACACCCTCATTTTTTTCTTGTAGGATATCATTAAATTTCAATCGCCCTATGGCAGTGCCTTTCCATTAATAACCAATTCACTGTGTCACTTTGGCTCTCCTTTGAAATAATGAGCCTTTGCTTCGCTTTAATAAATTTAAACATATTCTCAAGGCCAGGGAAGATAGGAAACCGCAGATGGGCTGAGAAAAACACGATTCATAAATCCTTAACTGCCTGAGATCGTTGAGAGCAAAACAAAGTAACACTCGTAAAATATTAAACAATCCCAGCTGTATGAGGGAAGCTTCATTAACAAAAATGGACTATTTACTGCCTTGCTCAGAGCCTGTGGGTGGAGAGAGTCAAAGAAATCTTTAAAAAAAAAAAAATTCCATTGCCACTTCTTGTTGTGATTCCTTAACCAACTAATGCAACAATGAAAATATTATCTGGAAAGTCCAGTTGCCAAGAATTAATAAATATTATTCAAAATCCTACAAAATATTTTTTTCCCATGGACACATTTTAATTACAAAGTAACAAATGAAAGTCTGCCATTTTTTTTTCTTGGAAATACTTCTGGAAGTTTGGAAGTTACTGAAGACATGATAACTACCTAAGTACTCAAAACAAAATGATAATAATGAGCACTGGGGACATCCTTATACAGATGGTTTCTGAAGTATATGTCAGACTAGAAACAATTGGTTACTTTCTTTGGCTTTTGTATCTGTATTTTGTTGAACTGTCTAATACCTAAGACATTTTCTAACATTGAGTTTATCAAAAACTTTAAGATTGATAGTATATTTGGAATCATACTTAAAAGTTGGAAATTCAGCACAGAAATCCTAACATAACAGATGGAAATGATGAGATATCATCATCAAGGGCAACATTTTAAATGCCCTGCTTCAAAATCAAGTCCCGCTTGCTGGTGGTATACAAGTTTGAAGAACCAAGAGATCAATGTCAGTCTGTTAAATGCTAAGAACTTAGAAGCTCTAACCTTAAAGACAAGCTGACAATTTAGTGGACAGAATGTCAATACTTCTAAACATTTCAAGGGCAAAAATATTGCTTTATACAATCTGTGTCACATTTATTGCAAGAAAAGAATTTAGATTTTTCTTCTGTATTCTGTCAGCACTTTTCCTTTTATTATACAGAGATACATAATTAAGGAGTTCAATATGGAATAATGCAGAGGCTGACCCTTCCAACAATACAGAGCCAGTCTTGTGATATTACATGCTAAAACACAAGAAAAATGCAAATACATTCATCCTTTCCAAGCACTATATATTTTACTAACAGAGCCCTTCCTTATATGGGTAAAATTTCAGAGTGTGTGATAAAGCATTTCAATAAATAAGTAGGTCTTTTTTCTCATCATTAGCAATCCTATTTTCTTATCATATTATAATGGAAGCAAATAATTGTTGACTTGGTTCCCAAAAGAAAACCTATATTGAAAAGTAACATCAGACTCCCAAATACTGACTCCAGATGCTGCCTGCGCACGCATTTCTTAATCTGTAAAATGGGATAAATAATACTATCATCTATCTCCAAGTCATTTCAGAACTAAGCAAATGAGTACTCGTCAACTTCAAATAGTGCCTGACACGTAGTATGCATCGTATCTAGGTTAGATTGTGACTTGGTTTAAATGCAATAGGTTTGAAAGAAGTCTTATTCTACCATGATCATGTAAATATGTTTAATGGCCATTACAGGGAATACTTACACATTTGCTGTTACGAAAGAACAGGGTGGTTTGTACTAGTACTACAAAGCTATTTGTTGGCAATTCTTGTCAGACATTTAAGACTTCCTTTGAATCAAAATCTTGTCTTCTCAGTGAAGTCTTCAGGGGCTGACTATTACTTTCAGGTTTAAAATCTGCCTAAGGCTCAATTCTTCCATGGGAAGCTTAAACTTTGACTATTCATCTGGTATTAGATATGTTATTAATATCTATGAGATAGCTTCATGAGATATTTCACTCGCCTTCATTCATACTTCTAAATAGTAGTTAATAATTGTAAATAAATTTGCATGTGTATTTGACCCTAGTTCTTTTTTTGAGAATGTTACTTGCTTTCAACCATGTGCATAAAATCAATTTAATATAAATTCATAAATATAGAAAGTTAAAGTATATTTGGTTACTATTACATGCATCACTCAGCTGATTTGTAAAAGGATGGTAAAATGCTGTTAAAGTTGTAATGTAAGTGTATATATTGGCATTACAAGTAACTGATAAAATAATTTAAATATTTTATAGTTAAATAAGAGATTTAGCTATAAGATTTTTTAAAAATATAAGTTAAATTAAATATCTTATAGTTACAAATTCTGAAGCCCAATCATTTTCTCTTTTTGCTTTGCCACTTCAAAACACCTTGAAAAGTCACCAATTATATTTTCTTGGAATTGGGGGAGAAAAGTTAAAAGGACTTTGATAACTTAGATAGCATGAGGATGCCATAGCAAGTCAAAGGTGAAATAGCATCTAATTTGAGTCTAAGTGACTAGTCCCTGAAAAGTTGATTTTTTTCTTCCCTAACAGTCCTTCATCATTGAATACGGGAAACAATTACAATGAGAGGCTTGTGAGCACAGAGTCTTTGCCACTGGGCCCTCATAAATCTTGCCAGTTCCCAGTGAACAACACCAAATATTTGCAGCTGAGGAACATTTGGTCTGGCTTAAATTAACATATCTCAGCAGTCAGAAGTCATTAAGCTTTGCCAATGATTTGAAACAATTTTTCCATTTCAAAAGCAACATTGGCTTTTACTTATTTTTCTGGATGAAGAAGGTAGTAAAAGCTAAAACAAATGACATGAAAATGGAAGTTACTAAAGAAAAAAAAAGATAAAGGTTTTTGAACTGCACTTGGTGAATTTGTTAACACTTTTTAAAAGGATCCCTTAGCTCTTATGCATATAATCAAATAATTCAATATAATGCATACCAATTATATGGCAAACAATGATTCAAGTATTAAAATGTAGGTTCAATTTACTGTTAATTCTTTGTGAACTTAGGCATTATAAATTGTAAAGCTGATAAAAAAATTTCATGAGAAAGAAAAACCCAACATTTCAATTAAAGTTTTCAAGGTGTTTAAGCACAGAAAGACAGAAATATGCTGGTATAGTTTCCAAAGCTCTGTTCTGATACAGAGTTCACTCCAATATAAGAACATGAGCAAACTGATGAGAGCAATTCAATAATTATACCAGGGAATATTTTGATTTGGATATTTCTATTGTTCTATTACTATACCACCCACAGGTGAAGCAACTGGGATTTAGAGCCAGATCTACCTGCCTCCAGGTCTGTGTTTTCCCTCCTATGCTATGCTGCTGGAAAACGACTTCGGAAAATATTTACTCAAGACTTGAGAAAACTTTATGATATATTATTTTGTCAAAGGGTATAATTTACCCTCATCTGTATATCACCATTCATTTTAAATGCAAATTGAGCCAATCATGATTCCTTAAACACATTAACGGTGATTGTAAAGTTTCAAACAGCCTGCATTCTCTTTGTAAATATTTTACATTCTTTCCAAAGATAAGACCCAAAGTGACTGATATGGTAGAAAACAAAGATTTTGGAAAACAAAATTTGGGGTCCAATATTTTAGTAAAATAGCCATTAAAGAGAAAGCAATTAGTACCCATCAATAAACTTTTATTTATAAATAAATACTTAAAGAAAAAGACCCACATACAGACCTTTTCTGTCAAATTAGGTAGTAGTTAAGAACCATATTTGCATTATGTTGGCTCTTTTTCTGTTGCAGATTTTTTTGAAAGATATTTTAAATATAATTAAAGCAAACCATACAAGACAAAACAATGGAAAGATGGAAAAATGAAGTAGTAAAAGTTTGAATAGGAAACACAACACAACCAGTGAAAACATGTAATAGTTTTTGGATTCAAATGTCTTGAAACACAGAGGAAAAATTAATGTTACTTATTTTCCTGCTTAGAAAAGGGCCTGGAACAATAAATAAAACTCTCCTACTGCTACATTATCAATTCTAGCTCATTATGCACTTGCAGAAAGGGAAAAATATGTTCTGATCATTGCTCCTATGTATCTTTGTTTATTCTAGAATTTTCTAACTCATAAGGAACAATTGTTTTAAGACATACTATTTTATTTTCTTCGTTATTAATACCTGGAGGTTGTCCTACATTCTTCGGACAAAGTCAAATAGATTTTATAAAACTTACTGGAACTTTTAAAAGAGGTTAGAACATTGTTCTTCTTAGAAAAGGAAAAAGGGTTTGGCAGAGAAGCTCTAGGGGAGGAGGTGGGCTGGGAGCCCCCTCTTAAGATAGTCGCTTGTCTGTAGGTTGCCTACTGCGCCTACCTTCTTAGTCTCCTGTCTTCTGGATTCTTTCATTAAGTTGTGAATCTCTAATTACTTCATAGAGGAAAGAGAAAAGAGAGGACAAAGCAAATCATACTTCCTGATTATATGGTAGGTAAGAAAAAGTCAAATCCTTAATATTAGAAATTAATACTTTAACATCACAGTAAGTCAAATTATATTCAATAAATAATTATTGAATAAGTAAATGTAAAAAGGTAAAGACTTAAATCAGATCTTACGTTTGTAAAAATAATTTTCACTTCATCTCCATGTCATTTTCATCTGAATAAAAGGAAAAAAAAGAATTTCTCAAGATGTTTCTAGCTTGGCTTTTGATGATCATTCCCAGGTTTTATTCTCTCCTTATGATCAACAGGAGGGCTCGAGGACAGATGGAGATGGTAGGAGGTGTAAAGTAAGTTAGAAAAACATATATGATAACAATAATAGAAATAAAATAGTTATGTTTAGGTAAATTTTGCAATTTAAGTAGGTATCTTCCTCTGGATAGATAATAAACAATAGGCATCCTGTCGATATGAGCATTTGATATCTTTCTATTAGGAAAGAAGTACTTCCAGCTTTTCAGGAAGAATGATGTAACTTAACAGGGGATAAGTTTTATTTCAGTTTTATGTCTTTTTAAATATACTGTATTTGTTATGCATGTATAAATGTAAATTGTTGAATTCACTCAAATTATTTCAGAACATAACTGAATTTCATATAGACCGTGTTCACATATTCCTAATGAAGAAAGTGCTAGGGAGGAGCTTATAACCTCATAAACAAAGAAGAGATGTTTGTCTTTGCATAAACACGCGAGATTTGAGGAAAAACTCAAATGCTCAATCACTAAGAGTTTATAAAACTAAGGCTGAAGACCTTCATTTTTTTAAAAAAAACTTTTAAGATTTTATTTATTTATTTGACAGAGAGAAAAAGAGAGAGAGAGTGAAAGAAAGAGCACAAGCAGGGGGAGGTGCAGAGGGAGAGGGAGAAGCAGGCTCCCCATTGAGCAGGGAGCCAGTGGACTTATTCTGGGGCTCAGGGGCTCAATCTCAGGATGCTGGGATCATGACCTCAGCAGAAGGCAGATGCTTAACCAACTGAGCCACCCAGGTACCCCAACTGAAGAGCTTTAGAATGAATTCTGAAACTCAATAACCTTAAATGAAATGCACAAGGTAAAACTCTGTTTAATAAATTCAGTTTGCATAATGAGATCTTTTTTTTTTTTTTTTGGATGAACTTAGAAATAGGACTCAGCCTGTTAACTATTGAAATATTAAAACAGGGGTGCCTGGGTGGCTCAGTCGTTAAGCTTCTGCCTTCAGTTCAGGGCGTGGTCTTGGAGTCCTGGGATGGAGGCCCACATCAGGCTCCTCTGCAGGGAGCCTGCTTCTTCCTCTCCCACTCCCCCTGCCTGTGTTCCCTCTCGCTGGCTGTCTCTCTCTCTCTGTTAAATAAATAAATAAAATCTTAAAAAAAAAATTAAAACAAAGGAAGAAAGGAATGGATAAGAAAATCAATTCCCAGTTACATAAACACAAAGCTAACATTATGGGAAAATGAGTTAAATTTCTAAATTTAAATTTCTTTAATTTAATGGGTTTAAGTAAGTTTGTTATAAAAGTTGTCATTTCATGTGGCTGTTTGTTCTCAGAGGTGTTGTACCCAAAACAGGATGGTAAGATGGAAAACAAAGGCTCTTTCAAATGCCCGTTCCATCACACTGAGTTTTTAGGCCTCACTCTTGAAATGAACATAACATATTTTTATATAGTTGTTTTGAGAAAGAACTATATTAACCTAAATGTAAATGTATACTCTGTCTGACACATAGTAGGTCAATTTTCTTTTGCTATTATTATAATGTTCATTTTCCTCTTTCATTCAAAAAGCAGAAAATAAGCTAATTATATTAGTGAATTACTTTTTATAAGTCCTATGATAACCAAATAATGATAAAGTCCTTGGTTTGAACACTGACAGTTGTTAAGCATTTAGATTTTTATAATTTTAGAAAGATAATTTAGCTAATAGTCGTTTTGGGGGTTTTTAAATACATTGCATTATTAGAATATATTATTAAAATCTAACCCTGAAAGAAAGTTTGAAGAAAAGATACATTTCATTTCTACCTAAGAACCTGTTTTAATTTTAGAAACACATGTGTGAGAGGAAAAACAGTAAAGAAAATACTTACAAAATTTATAGATCAGTTTAATTTTTCAGATATTCATACCCCACCTTTTAACATTTACTAATTTACACGTTAAATTTTTCCACAAAAGTAATCTGGAAGGGTTTCTCCAACATCAAAATTACTTATACAAACATAATTGGAAAATCTTTACCAAAGTAAAACTAATCTGTCTACCCCTCACAGTAGTTGATTATGAAAAGTTTGTACTATTGATGAAGAATGAGATATTGAAGAGAAGTGAATGAAAAAGAAAAAATCTAATGTGTTCATATGCTTTAAGATTCCTGGTATATAGTAGGTATTTGGTAAATACCCATGGACTTACTTCCCTTTTCTATTATTGATTGAATCATGAGAATAATAATAGCTTAAAAAAAAGAACTTCTGTCTTAATAATCCACGACAAGCTCTAATTATCTTTTCCACCTTGTATTTGCTTTAGTATTTAAAAAAAAATTGGGATACATGTGATCATAGCAAGTTATATATTAATATATTTCTTTATGAATTTTGTTTTCATGAGCCAAATGAAATTTTCAGGTTAACAAATGTACAAGGCTGTGCCTAATTTCAAATAATATAATATATTTTCCAACATATGGGATACATGATATTTAGAAGAAACTAGTGACAAGTGAATCCAAGGAACAGTGGGAGATTTTTTTATCCTATTACAAGCAACATATTTCGTAATAAACTACCTTTCACCAGTAAACCACTGTTTTTTGAGCAACTGGTCAGAATATTTGTATAAAACCTTTTTTTGAAAAAGCAATATCGATAACATTTTAAAATGGTTAGTATGTAATGGAAACCGAGTCATAGAAAAGCTCTTCAAACCATATTTCATTAGATTGTTTTTCTGCATTTCCATGAATTGCAGTTAAGGCAACTTTTCTTCTATTTCCCTCGTCAGTCCGTTTGGAGATCAACTTGTAAGGGAGTAAAAAATGTATCATATGTAATTCTTTTTATTGTATCTTTTTAATGTACCATATATAATTCTTTTTATTTCAAATCTAAAAATCAGCATGAGACAAGGAAAAGAAATGTGATAGGGAAACTTAAATCTGTTCAGAGAAAGCTCCATTACTTGTCTAATTTTTCTCAATGCTTTAAATTAGGCTTAAACACTAACATTGAAATCATTATAAAAACTTGACTACAATTATTTGAAGCCTATATTGAATTCTAATATGCCATTGTAAATAATCTCATTAAAATTATGTTAAAGGTCTTTCCGACATGTTTCAATATTTTATACCAGAAGAACTTTGACTCTTCTCTCTCTGGTTAATACTATGAAATTCTCCTCGTCTACGTACTTATTACGTCGGCCTTTCTGTCTGTCTGTCTCTCCTCTCCTCCTCTCTCAAACATTTTACAAAATATATTGGTATCCAGAAAAAAAGAGGATGAAGAACAGCAACAGCCTGGATATTTTTTATTGGCATTTCAACAAGAACCTTTTCTCCCTTTCTCTCCTCCCCACCCCCAGTGACACCAACAGAGTGACTCACATAACACACTAGAAGCTTGGTCAGGAAATTAGACATCTTATCTTTGGGTCTGCTAAGTAAGGACCAATAACCTAGGACTGCGGCACTCTTCATAATAACTGCCTTTACAAAATGAAATTTTGACTTCTTCACAGCTTAGCGACGAGAAGACAGTATCAGTAGGACTTGCATTTCTGTGCAATATGAGGGGTAGTAAAAGATTTCAACATCTGACAGGGGAAAATGAACAACTGATAAAAAATCATTGAAATGTTCTCTCAAGACAAGGCCACGTTTTTGATGTAGATTTACATTTTTATTATTGTTTACTTTCTCGAAAGACTGAAGGTATACTACACTTAGAGCACATAAATTGAAAGAAAAATACAAATATCAACAGCAAAAAAGAAAAGACCAGATCTTAAAAAAACAAAAACAAAAAACAAAGCCAGTTAAGTGTTTTTAAGATCTAACCATCCTTATTAATTTACCTGTGTGTTTACTTGGTGGAAGATTTGGATTCATTACCTTCATAATATCTACATAAATCATAAAGAAAAAAAATTAAATTACATTGAAGTTCTACTTGTAAAATTAGCCAAAATATCAACACCAGATCTTTTAGCTTCCAAGAAGTAAACAGTAGTTTGATGGTACTCAAAGTCAGGAATTGCAGCTATGTGAGAAACCAAAGAAATGAAAAAACAGTGTCTAGATTTTAAAATTAAATATAAAATGCCATTCTAAATCTCAGGTTAGGAAAAAAAAAACTTCTGGAAGAGGGAGAGGATGATAAAGATGAAGTAATGTAGTAATGTTTATAATAATAAAAACTGTAAATTCCATTGTCATATAATATCATAAAAATATTAAAGTTATAACTCATTTTTAAAGGTATATATACTATTGAAAAGAAGGAATAGTTTAAATTTATCACTAAATGGACTCACCAAAGTCAAATTGTACCTTTAGTTTTGTTCCTGTCTATGGCTGAATTAGTTTTTCAATACAAATAATGCTCTTGAAATTTTAGATAATTTATTCTGATAAATTCTAGATAATTTTCATTTAAAGATGAGAGGAACGACAAGGTATAAATCACTTGGAAAACAAAACAATACTTAACATATCTGAGCTTCATAATTATAGTAAGTGTAAATGTATTATGTAATTTAGTAAATTTTACAATGTAGGAAAATAATATTTAGAAAACTAAGCTTACCATTATCAATATATTACTATTTTTGTTATAACAGACATAATAATGTAAAATACATGATATATAAAATTTAGTCTAAGAAAACATTAAAGAAGTTTTCTTTTTTCTTTTTTTTTAAATAACTTTATACTCCTTCCATCCATTTTCCATTTCTCCCACCCCCTATCCCACCTCCCTGCCTCTGGCAACCACCAATCTATTATTCTCTGTATGTATGAGCTTGGTGTCTCTTTTCCTTCCTTCCTCCCTCCCACTCTTCCTCCCTTCCTCCCTCCCTCCCTCCCTCCCTCCCTCCCTCCCTCCCTTCCTTCCTCCCTCCCTCCCTCCCTTCCTTTTTTCCCCATTCCACATAAAAGAGAAATGATGTGGTATTTGTCTTTCTCTGTCTGACTTGTTTCACCTAGCATAAGGTCCTCACTATATATCTCTATATCTATCTATCTATCTATCTATCTATCTATCTCACAATTTCTTTTTTCATTCACCCATCGATGGACCAATTTGGTATAGGAAAACTTTAAATGAGTTTTCTTATAGACACTGGTTGTATTTTTAGACCTTATACACATAATAATGGGCACATAGGTGTAAATTTTCTTTACACAAATTAAAACTTCCAAATGATTTGCAGGGAGGTTAAGAACTTCCAAATAACATATTACTAATATTTTTGATTGCAGCTTGGAAAGTTTTTATTAACTAAGTAATCAAAAATAAAGGAGAGAAAGTGATTATCAAATTTTGATGATGAAATAATGAGATAAACTTAGAAAACATAATATGGAAAGTAACAGTAAATTTCTTATTTTACAGAGATGAAAAATTCCTTCCCAGGTTCTGTAGATTATAAAATGTTAGAATTAAGTCAGATGAGTATCTTTTTTTTAACCAAATCAGTGCTTTGATAATGAACATACTTTGCATGAAAATGTTTGTATATGAACACTTGTATGGCTTAGCTTATTCATGCACTTACTTTATTTACTTTATTGAAGTCAAGATCACCAATCTTCACTTTATATACTTTTGATTATTTCCCCAAATACATAACTGTTAGTGAAATTTTGGGGCAATTGAAAATATTTGTATAAATATTCTGAAGATTCAATAAGATATCTCAAGATTTGTTTAAAATGTGTCTTAAACGGGGCGCCTGGGTGGCTCAGTCAGTTAAGTGTCCCACTCTTGGTTTTGGCTCAGGTTGTGATCTCATCCATTGAGAGATTAAGCCACGTGTCTGTTTGTCTGGCTCCCTGCTCAGCAGGGAGTCTGCTTGAAGATTCTCCCCCTCTGCCCCTCCCCCTGCTCTCTCTCCCTCAAATGAATAAATAAATCTTAAAAAAAAGATCTTGAACAATGCTTAACATTTTCTCCCAAGTTAACTAAAGGGAAAACGTGTATTTAAATGCACACATTTTAGTTTGTATATAATCAGTGAAAGAAAATTCTGACCGAAATGGGTAGAAAATGGTAAACACAAAGTATTTTTCTTTGAAGAACTAATGGCCGTATTTGTTTTATTTGATAAATAATTTTATTTACTCTCATTTCAAGAGTAAATGATTAAGAGGAATGTATTGATTTGCTTCTCCTAAACTTTATTCTAGTAAAAATTGAGCAAATATAGATATAACTAAACATCCCTTAAAATAGTACAATTGAGAGTCTAATTTAGGTAACTTTTAAAAATTAATAAATGTATTAAAAATGTCACAATTTAAAATGTACAAATTGAAAATGAAAATTTATATATATATGATATATATGATTATATATATATGATTATATATATATATATATTTATTTATTTATAATTTGCTCATTGCTTTCAAATATTTTTAGTAGGCAAACTTTTCCAAGTTAAATTTTGCCCCTAAAAGATCCTAAGGTTAAAGGATTAGTCTATGGAATACTACCATCTCTTCTCACCCCATTCTTGAGCCATCCTCTCCTCTCAAAACACTAGGGCTCATTGTGAATACTCAGGAGACTATTGACCTAGAGGTAGTATGCTCTAGGAAACAGGGCATATGGTGAGAAGACAGACATTTGTCAGTACTGTACCTTGAATGCACTTTCTGCAAAGTGGTTATGAATATCAGTATTTTACCTTTATTGTGATGGTGTAACCAACTCCACATCTCATAAAGCTTAAGCATTTCGACATGCGTTCACTCAACAAACACTGAGTGTTTTGTATGTATGGGTGCTAAACTGCATGGTGGGCTGAAAGTGGTAACCAGGTGAACTTCACAAATGGCTCACACCTCAGTGTAACAAGAGATACCCTGATTGCTTTTTTTCTATCACCCTTCTCTCCATTAGCAAATCCATTAGCACCACTCTAAGTAATCTATTTCTCTTCATTTAATTGCCAACACTCTAGTCAAAGTCACCATTTCTCACCTACACTATCTAATAACCACTTAACTAGTTTCTTCTTCAATTTTAGCTCCCCACCCCAATATATATTTGCAACACAAAAGCCAAAGAGAATTATATTATTCCCTCTTTTTTTTTTAATTTTATTTACTTATTCATGAGTGAGAGAGAGGGATAACATGAGTGGGGGGAGGGGAAGAAGGAGACAGAGCAGCAAACTCCCCGCTGAGCAGGGAGCCCAAAGCAGGGCTCAGCTCGATCTCAGGACCCTGATATCCTGACCTGAGCCAAAGTTATCTTTAAGTACTCTCTACCCCAAACATGGTGGGGCTTGAACTTACAACCCCAAGATCAAGAGTTGCACGTTCTACTGACTGAGCCAGCCAGGCACCTCTGACATTCCCTGGTTTAAATCCTCAGTGGATGCTCATGAGCTATATACTTCTTACCACAGAATACAAAGACCACCATGACCTGATCCCTCCCTACTTTCATGACTTCTTACCATGTTGTCTGCCCTAATCTTTATGATCCAGCCACCCAGTTTCATATCCGGCTCATTCTGCTTCAGCCCTGGGGACTGGCTTGTTCCTTTGCCTCAACTGTCTCCCCCACAACGCCTTTACCTCCCATGGCTACCAGCCATTGCCTTGTCATTCAGTCCTCAGTTCCAGTACTACCCCAGAGAGGCCTCTTGGAACCACCTTATCTTATGATGCCCTGCCTTGTTCTATCACATTATCTCATTAGGTATTGCTTATGGTCCAAAATACCATCTAATATTCCTTCATGCATTGGTTTCTCTGTTTGTTGTTTACTTGTTTATTGATAAGAATATAAGCTCCATGAGAGCTGGGGTTTTGTTAATCTCTTTCCACTCTATGCCCCCAGCTGCTAGCACAATGCCTGGTCCTCAGGCTTCAGTGACTATTCGCTGGTAAAAAGGAAGGAGGAAAAGAGGGAGGAACGAGAAGGAAAGAAATTTCAGAAATATCTGTATTATCACAATGGCCAGTTTTATACAAAAATAAAATAAACTCTTTAATGGCTCCTTCATTCCTTTTTTGATGGCATCTTGACTATAGTGTAATTGTTAGATTTATCACACTATACTTTACTCTTGCCTCATGTTTGTTTTCCTTAGAAATTGTGCTCTTTTTTTTTTTTTTTAAAGATTTTATTTATTTATTCGACAGAGATAGAGACAGCCAGCGAGAGAGGGAACACAAGCAGGGGGAGTGGGAGAGGAAGAAGCAGGCTCCTAGTGGAGGAGACTGATGTGGGGCTTAATCCCATAATGCCGGGATCACGCCCTGAGCCGAAGGCAGACGCTTAACCTCTGTGCCACCCAGGCGCCCCAGAAATTGTGCTCTTGGAAGAGAGGAAAGATTGTGGCAGAGTAGGACGACCCTGGGCTAGCCTCATCCCAGGAACACAACTAGGTAACTCTCAAATCATCCTAAATACCCAAGAAATTGATCTGAAGACTGAAAGAACAAACTTCACAACTAAATAAAGGGGGAGGAGAGGCTATATGGAAGAAGGTAGGAGGTCTGGAGACGTGGTTCAGGGTGGAAAGGGATCACCGGTGCTGTGCAGTTGGGGGAGCTGTGGTTGCTGAGAAGGGAGAAGGACAGAGAGACAGAAAGAGGGATGTTGAGAGAGAGAAGCACACAAGGGAATGAACAAGGAGAACGTTTCCCCAAAGCCTTTGGCTTGGAAAATGAGAGGGGCTGTATTTTGTATGTTCTTGCAACCAATGGGCCTTAAAGCCTAGAAATTGTGCTCTGAGGTGCTTTGCTCTTCTTTGTATCTCCAATATCTGGTATGATGCCTGATCCAGAGTAGCTGCTCAATAAACATTTGCTGTTTTTGAAAAAGGCATAGAAAAGTAAATATTCATGTATTTGATATATATATTCTTGTCTATAAAGTTCTTTCTACTGAAATCATAAGTACATGAGCAATACTGACATTTTGCTATGAGTTTCAATATAATGCACAAAAATCCAACTCATTTTATGCATCAGATATGCCAGCCTCTGAATTTTCACTGAACCTTTTCCTACTTCTCTAAACCTGCAAACATAATCACCCATAAACTGGATCTCACATTACACTATTGTTTCTTGACCTTTAAAGCTATATGCCCCACCCCAGGCCACTGCTTTTAGACATTCCACATTGATTGTTTCTCAAGGCTAGAGAATGGAAGGGATTAAAATAATATTAAGGTTAAAGATCTAATTATTTGAACTTATAAGATGAAATGTCTAAGGCCATCTTCAATTTCATCATTGCATGAGGAAGGTGATACATAAATGTAGTGCGGCAAGTTTTTTGTTTTGTATTTTTTGTTTGTTTGTTTTCCTCCAAAGAGAATTACTTCATGTAAAAGTGATTTTGTTTGGAGTGTTTGAAGAAGCAGAAACAGTGAAAGAAACCTTGGAAGGTCTTCCTTACCTAGGTAAGAATTCTGAGCGAGAAGGATTAGGGCGAGCACAGGTAAGAGATTGTGAACTCAGGCAAACATGGACCCTTCATTTACACAGAATCACATAATTCCAGGAGTAAGTTAGGTTGACATAATTAAAGAACATTGTGATTTAGTTTGGAAGGTATAGAATTATTACTTTTCTCACTATGGTAGCTTTTAATTCTCTGATGTTATTAAATAAGAGCACTGTAATTTCATAAGACCCGCCATAAACCTACAGTGGGCTATAAAGGACTCACGTCCAGATAGAGTGAACGTGGCTACTAAAACCTAACGAGAGAGGAGATAGCCAGGAAGATGGGTTCTGAAAGAACTGGATTCATATGGCTTATTTCTTTAACACTAAATCCGGGGGGGAAATGGATTCTCAAGCGTTAATAAAATCCACAGTCTTAAATATTCAAACCTTCACATGAATTTCCTCAGGAGAGCACTGAACATCAGCTTGCAGGAGTTTCTGAAGACTTTTAAGAAGCACAAGCAATAGTTCTCCAGTTTTTAAAAACATCTTTAAAAGTCACTGCAGTATGAAATGTTTGGAACCTACCCTACAGAAGTCTCTACTTTTTTTGTTGTTGTTGTTTAAATCAAGATTTCAGGGTCAGGTAAAACAGGTATTTTTTTGCATTTTAATTTTCTTTCACCTTTTCTTCTAAAGGAGGGACTAACATTGTCAACCATGTAGTTGAAGAGTTTAAATTATTTTAGGCAGTAATTAGATATTTATGTTTATATCACACTATAGTTCATTGCTCTCTCCTCAGTATTGCGTAGTTGACCGTATTTTATTTTGTTATCTACGGAATAGAATTAAAATGTTTCATATCTATACATCCAAGTGCAAATGCAGCTGAAGTTGTCATGGTTCTGCCATACTCACACAGCTCTATTTGTTAAGAGGAAAGAGATGGTGGAAATGATTTTCTCATTCACTGTTCTATAAAAACATTCTCACATAGGTCTAGCTGTTATTATGATTATTGTATTTTTATTCAACTCTTGGTTTCCTCCTGCCTCTTAAACTTGCATGTTCTATGGCCCGTAGTGATATTCATTGATGGGTGCCCCTGATATTCAGAAAAGTGCTTTTCTTTGCCTCTTTCCCATAAAGTTCAGCAGTGACACCAAAGATTAGGTTGTGCGTGCCCTTTCAGTTATGAATTATAAGAAATATTTCCTTTGAAATGCTCACTCACGAGACAAAAGCAAATTCCTTGAGAAATAACTTCAAATTTAACTGTTGGATTCTCAACCACAAATCTATAATATATTTGGCTAACTAAGCTTACAACCTGCAAAATTTCACAAACTCTTAGAAAATCTTAATGAGGGACACATCTATTGATTTAAAAATTTACAATGATAAAAGTGATCTGCACAGACTCCCCATGTATTTTGGTTTCCTCAACGAAGTTTGCATTTCTTTCTAGTTCTCTTCGATTATCATTTGACACACATATTTTTTTAATGAATTAAATGTGGGAAAAATGAGAAAAAAAATTACACCAAACTCTACTTCTTTACGTTTTCAACTCAATGAGAGCTAAGAATGTTATGAAATTCTACAGTTAATCAATGTATTGATAAAAGAAGCATCAAAAGAAGTTAGATCTGGAAAAGAAAGAGCATTTTAAAATGTAACCGTGAAAGTACTGAATCTATTTTCAGTAGTCTCTCCTATATTTTCGTTTGTTTTAAAATATGCAAAATAAAATAAACATGATTTAAAAGATCATATTCTTAATTACATCATAAAATATTAGAAATCTCTTTTCTGTATCAACAAAATAATTCACCATTGGTGTAAGAAAAGCCTTATGAATTTCTGCTTCCATGTCATTTATTCTACACTCTATAGCAAATGCTTATTTATAATATGAATTCACAAGCAATATAATTGGAAAATATTTCCAATTAGATTCAGTATTATGGCCCTAAAATGGATGCATTTATGTTAATATAAAAGTATACCTGGTACATTTTATCATGCATTAGAGATTTTAATCAGGTAATCTACACAGCATCTGGAAACCTAAGCAGAGGCAAAGTCTGCTATAACAAAGGCACTGTAACAGTTCACCTTCAGTGAAGAACAATAATGCATTATTAAATTCACTTTCCTGCTCAGTGGTTACACTTAGCTGACCACAGCAAATTTGCTCTCTGCCTGGTCCTCACAAGTTGGCAGAAAAATAGATTCTGTCACATTTAACGGGTTTAGAAAATGACAGGATGCCTCTTTTGTTTTAACTATAAACCATAATCTTTCAGAAGTAAATATAATTACAAATGCCTTTGGTCATGTCATTCTTGGGACAGATATTATATGTGGGTTATCACAGAAGCATATATCACCATAACTATCATTAATAAATGGAACTGATACTACATATCAAAAAATCCAGATTTTTTATGGTGCTTTTCTTCTATATAACATCATAATTCTTATGATACAATAAAAAGTCATTTTGGAATCTTATAGAGCTATGGACGTTACAGCAACTTGTAGGTTTTTGTTTTATTTGAATTTATGTTACACAAATTAGGATATTTGCTCTACCATAAAAATATCATATTTAGCAAACTCACTAATCAAGTTCTAGAATATTGCCTAAGCTAAAATTAGAAGATTTTTTCCAAGTCATTGTTTAAATGATCACCACCATGAATAAAAATCTTCACAGTTGGTTATCTATTAATACCATAAACCCTTTCTTTACACACATATATATCCTATTAAAACATATATTATAAAGGAAATGCCATGTTCCTTATTTTAAGTTTTGTTAAATATAAATTATATTTCAGAGCAGTTTTCATAAAGTAGGAAAGAAACAATATTCTATAATCATGAACTATCTTATTTGCCCACAAATATTTTTGTAAGTAATACATAAAAATTATGATGCAAATATTTGTAGATAATGAAGTTCACTGATAATTTTATTTTATTTTTAAAAACTGATATCTAATGGTTCCATAGGAATATTACTTTAGAATGATTTGCAACTAGGTGCGCAAGATTTACTTGCCAACATATTTTAAGCAAAGAAAGAATGCTTCTCTAGGTGATACTGAGTATCGGTTACTCAAAGAAGTATTTTTATGGCTTCCTGGAATAACTTTTTACTAGCTTTTAAACATTCTTTCATGCCTGACTTAATTTCTCTTAATGATTACGATTAAAAAAAAAAATCTGGCACAGTTTACCTTCATATTTAATATGCAAATAAACTATACAATACCTTCAATAAAAAGGTAATTGTCAGAAAATAACAAAGAAAACAAATGCATTGTTTGACTATTTAAGATTGGAATTAATTTTTTTTTCTTTTTAAGAAGCATACTGGCTTTGCAATTTGTATACATATTTTATAGATTTCATTTTCTATATACTACTTTATTTATAACATTTTACATTACATTATTATTGATGCCATTAAACGGAGCTCTGCTATAATTAAACAAAAACAATGTAAAAGCATCATAGTTCTGCTTGGAATATCAGTGACATTTCTATATGGTGTCAAGAGTTAAAACTTTGTTATTTAAAGAAAACATACATTGAAAAATTTGCTTTGCAATTGACTTTAATTATGTTGATTCAATGGGTTCTAAAAATAAGTCACTACAGTATTCCATGGAGTTCTAAAGGGTTTACTGTCCTTTAGTTTAATATCCTTTTAAAAAGTTATTGACATTTATGGCAAAATCACTGATCTTTGCCCAGATTTTTTTTCCATGTTACAATTTGCAAAATTGTACATGAAGTATAAAAAATGTGTCATTGGACAGAGAGAGACCTGTTACATGAAAATGAGAAAATATAGCCTATTTTTAATCATCTGAGTTAATTTCATTTATGTTATAAGTTTCCTCATTTGGCAGTGGAAACTTTAAATTAGACTTAAGTTATTAATCATAAATAATTAGAAGAAACTGAGAAATACATTTGTTGAACAGTTCACTATAGACTATTGATGATGTCATTTTCATGATTCCTAACTTCCCTCTTCAAATTCTTGCCTAATAAATAAGTATCTTTTCAGGGACTGGTCTAAACTAAATTAGAATAAGTTTATTTCATTTCTCTCCACTGCCGTGATTCACGAAACATTGACAGTGTTTGGTCCCTGAGTATGTCATACATGAATGCCGTAAGAAGACATATTTTCCTGCAAAGAGAAAATACAAACTCTAATCTAAATTTTAACTTTAGAGTTCCTCACTGTTCCTTCTATGCACCAAAGGGGGGAAAAATCATAAGCTGGTCTATCTCTAAGAAGGAAGCCTAGAGTTTTGACTATTTGAAGTCAAAAGTAGGGTTCAATCTGGAAAATAAAAGGGCATTTGGGGAGGATTAAAATCTCAGCTATTTCTATTATTAGCAATTATTCCAAGCATACGAAGGCTCTTAGGATAAAAAGGATTGTAGCAGAATAAAACATATATGACATAAAAGATTGGAGATGGTTGAGGAATAGAAATTAATGGTGAAAAGGAGGCTATCTCCAATATTATGGGAATAGAATTTTCACTCCTTTCACCCTTCGCCTAAACTTGACTATTACATAGAAGTTTAGATACAGCATGAACTGTGATTATGCTGGGATCTGAAGAACTTAGGTTCACCATCAGAAACCCAAAAGCAACAAAAGCAAATTTTAATTCTGTCACCTTTTGTCTCTGAGTAGTTTGAAGGATATGCTGGAATGAGCACACATTCTTCACTAGAGTCTTTAATAGATTTAGAAGCCAATGTTGTTTTTTTTCTTTAAAGTGGAACCTAGTAAAGATCATATGAACTAAACAATTAAAATATTTGGATTAAAACAACAACAACAACAACAAAACTTCAAGAACAAATGAATAATCACAATTCAAAGGAAAATTACAAAAAAATATTGATTTGCATAATGCTTCTATTTCCACATATAGAGACATAGTTAAATTCCTGATTTCTTTCTCAATAGACAAAGGGAACTAATATTTTTGAGCAGAGAACTCTGTGCCAAATACTTTTGGAAATGATGCACAGAGTATCCAGCTTAAATCTTGTGAGGTAAGAAGATACGTTGCCCTTAGATTGCCCACCTGCCTTGATTCGGATTTTCTTTTAGATACAATAAGGAGGGAGAATACTGATTTGGACAGTATAGCACTATTTGCCTTCAAAAGTTCTCCCCTTGATGACAAGACTTAATTTATGACACAGGTCGTGTCCAGTCTTCCATCCCATCTGTGAAAAATAGCAAAATTCAGAAAGACGTTCTATCCTCAGTTCTAGGTTTAAACAAAGTATTTCCACTAATGGTCCCTAAGAAATGCCACATCTTCTCCCTTATCATGAGAGGTAACAGGATAACATCCCTTAATGGGATAATGATTTACTGCATCTCTTTTTCCTGAAATTGTCTCATTGTTACCAGTAAGGTAATGTGCACAATTGCCCATGGTAATTGTCGACCAAGCTCTAGGTGGAGAACGATACCTCCTGAGTAACTATGGAGGATCTGGAATGGAAATCTTTCTGTATACTCACCATGGTCATTAAAGCAGAAGGGAAAAGCTAAGCCGTGAGAAACATGGCCATTTTTTAAGAGAGTTTACAATTTAGGCTAAGAAGAAGGATGGCATTTCTTAATAACTCCTATATATAGGTTTGTCCCTGAGGATCATCACCTTTATTTGAAAGCTTATTAGTATGTCTTAAATTAACAACGATGTCTTATGTCCTTCATTTAAAATGCATCTCTGAATTCTCACCAACACGCCTATTGCCTGCCATGTTGTTGGGAATCACATATTGTTTGTTGAGTGAATAAATAAATGCACAAATACAGAGAAAATTGCTTACTTATTTATAAATGGTAACTTTGTTAGACTGCTGTTAGGAAACCATTTACAGTGATTTATTTAAAGGTATGAAATCACAAATATACAGCTATTCCATATCCTTCCATAAATGTTTCTTGGAATTATATGCTTCTTTTCAGTGCTATTATTTAGATCAGATGACAACTGATCAGGTAAATCACTCACTCCTTTATTCAACACACTACATGCACCAGTCATTGTGCCAGACGCTGAAGATCTGCTTGTAAATAACACAGACCCAGCCTCAAGTTCACTGAGCTTGCAATGTCGTGAATGATGATTTCTATCAGGCTGCTCAAGATTCACCGTCACCCTTCCTACCTTGTTCTCTGTGACTTCAAGACATTACCATGTCCTCTGGATGGATCAGTCAATTGGATGCCTCAGCAAGCTGATCAGATGCAGCACCATTAGGTGACAGACTGGCTTCTACTAAGCCCTGGATTACTGCATTATCCTCTCCAACCACACCTTGAGTCTGTTCTGTGTCTTTCCTAATGAGACCTAACATGCATGCAATACACCTATACAGGCTGAGCACTTGATTCTAAAAACAAAATGTTGTGGTTATTTTCCAGGTACTACTCATCTAAATTTTTAAAGATGAAAACTGCAGGCCAAGGGTGTCATTTAACTTAACCAAGTTTACAACTTTAACCAGGACTTGAATACAAAAAGGTCCAATTCCTAGGCTATGCTATTAACCCCTTGCTAGAGTCCTCCAGTGAGAATTGTTTCTTAGATGAATACGCAATTATTTTGTGAATTCAAGGTTTTTCACAATAGCCTTATATTTCATTTGTCATAACAGAATAGATAATAATGAATAATAATTATAAATACTAAATAAGTAATAAAGTCGACTATATAATAAATTCATAGAATATAACTCAAAGAATGATATATTTGTTTCCATGCTCTACTAACAACCTCAAAATATTTAATAGTTATTCTAATTTTATAATTAACACAAAGATAATATTAAGAGATAAAATTATATTTAAATCTGTATCCATATACTTTAAATGCAGAAAGGAAGGAAGGACGGAAGGAAGGAAGGGAGGGAGGGAGGGAGCGAGCGAAAACTCATTTGCTTGGAATTAGTTCTTACTGAAAAGAATTAACAAAACATACTCCACAAAAGATTCAATTTTGCTTCTTTTTAAATGGTA